>NC_070609.1:13756969-14060000 GCF_027172205.1 Podarcis raffonei | reverse complement strand
GGCCGTACAGAGGGGGAGAAGGTCGGAGAATTCACATTTATATCTAACAATGGCGCCTCCACAATTGACTATATAATCGTGTCGTATGATCTTCAAAACAAAGTTCTGGAATGCAAAGTGGAGGAGCGCTTAGACAGTGACCATCTGCCATTAAGTGCACTCGTAGCTGCGGGGAAGGATTTATCCTGCGCTGAGAAAATCGAGCATTCGAGCCCTACAGCTCTGGAGCTTAGATATTCGCGTATCAGATGGACAGATGAACTGCATAAGGAAATTTCAAGCAGGCTATGCTCAAAGGAATTCCTCACTAAGAGAGAAAACCTTATAACCTCCTCTAGCCATGAACTAAAGATAAATTTATTTCAGGAGTTAATTTCACTCCTTCAAGATTCCCTGAAGGAAAAAAGGAACAGGCCAAGTAGGCAATCTTCAGTATACAAAAACTCCAAACCCTGGTTTGATCAAGAATGTCAGGACATGAAGCTAAACTTACTGAAAAAATACAAGAATTATAGATCTGCCAATTTACCCCAACTCCCCACGGGCTGGTTTGAAGATAAACGAAACTATAAAATTTTGATCAAAAACAAAAAACTCCTGGCACAGAAAAGAGAATGGAAATGCCTAATAGATGCATCCAGAGAGAGAGATTCGGCCACCTTCTGGAGACTGGTAGCAAATGGAGTGCGACCTACTTCCTCAGAAGTGGAGTTTACTATACCTGCAGGGACTTGGGAGGCATTTTTCCAATCTTTATATTCAGCTCTGCCTTTGACACAGCCACTAATACAGTGTGCGGCAGGTGATGAGTGGCCTCCGGTGTCGGTTGCGGAGATTAGGAGGCTTATTCAGGCACTCAAACATAGAAAAGCCCCGGGAGCAGATAATATTTCTCCTGAGCTTCTCAAAGCCAATATTGACTGGTGGGCCCCAGTCCTTGCCACCCTTTTCACCAGCATAGATCAAACAGCAATAATACCAGAGGACTGGGGATTGGCAATCATCATTCCCATATTCAAGAAAGGCTGTAAACTTGATCCAGCCAATTACAGACCAATCAGTCTCTTAAGCATCATTAGCAAACTTTATGCAACTCACTTACGTGAAAAGTTTGCGGACTGGCTGGAACAGGAGCACATCCTAAAGGAAGCCCAGGCTGGTTTCAGGGCACATAGATCAACTCTAGACCAAGGACTGGTATTGCAACATCTAGTGGAGAAATACACCTCAAAGAAAGGAGGCTCTCTCTATGTAGCCTTCATAGATTTCAAATCAGCTTTCGATTCGATACCTCGGCATAGACTTTGGGAAAAATTAAATGCCACAAACATCGACAGACGTCTTTTGCTTCTTATCCGTAGACTACATGAAAATACTCGGATCCGTGTTAGATGTGATCGTTATGGGAACCTATCAAAGGAAATCCAAAGTTTCCATGGTGTCAAGCAAGGCTGTGTTCTTGCCCCCATTCTATTCAACTTTTATATAAACTCCTTAGTCGGAAAGATGGAGGAAGCAAGTACTCATTCCCCAAACCTAAACAATATACCAATACCAGTCCTTTTGTATGCAGATGATGCGGCACTTATTTCCTTCTCTTGTGTGGGTCTAAGAAAACTTCTACGAGCTCTTACAGAGTATTGCGAAGCTGAACACCTAATAATAAATTATACTAAATCAAAAATTATGGTGTTCCCCAAGAGAAAACTCCGACATAAATGGAAAATTAATAACCAACCTATTGAGCAAGTAACATCTTTTAGATATCTTGGAATAATTTTTGATGAGAAGGGATCTTGGTGCCATCAGATTAAGAATTCCATTGTCAATGCGCAAAGATCTTTTAGAGCCATCATAAGATTCTTTTACAGAAAAGGAGGTCAATATGTTCCTGCTGCCTCCCAGGTCTTTGTTGCAAAAATACTTCCACAACTGATGTATGGCACCCAGATATTTAATTGTCAAAAACTCAAGTCCCTGGAATCTGTACAAACTAAATTTTACCGCTCCCTACTAGGGTTACCTACCTGTGTCTCCAACACTGCCATTAGGCTGGAGGTAGGTCAACTCCCTATTAATGCCAGGATATGGATCCTGAAGATTCACTTCTGGCTAAAACTCATATTTTTCCCAGTGGGAGTGGCTCCATTGACTTTATTAGACCCGTTCCAGTCTAAATGGAGATTGTCGCTTTATGAAAAATTGAAGGGCCTGGGGCTTTCCCCACAAGAACTTATAGCCGCAGGTTTTGAAAAGGCTAAAATGATGGTGAGCCAGCGAATAGGAGATGTAGAGCTTCAGGACCATATGAGCAAGATAGATAAATATCCAGCTATCCAAGATTATGAAAAAGGGTTTAATCTAACCCCATATTTGCTGGATCTACAAATTGCAAAATATAGGCGGGCGTTTACCCTTACCAGATTTGATGTACTGCCATCTGCTTTACTAAAGGGCAGATACGAGGGCACACCCTATGCCGAACGAGTTTGCCCATGTGGTCTGAAGGAGGTGGAAACGGCTTCACATGTGCTGTTACACTGCGACCTTTACGGGGATATCAGGTCACTGTTTATCTCTCCTATCGTCCAGAAATTTCCAGGTCGATCTGAATCCCAGCGGCTGAAAATCCTACTAGGAGATAAAAACCCAGAAGTAACACTGAAAGTGGCCAAGTTTTCTGCGGCCGCGATCAAGCGGAGGGCATTAGTTGTAAAAAAGTAAAAGATCTGACTCTTGGACAAGCCCCCCCCCCCTTTTTTTTTTTTTTTTTTTTTTTAGTCTACACATATATGGTAGTGCATATATGAGTATATATGTGCGTGTGTGTGGGTGTGTGTGCATATGTGCATTGTTTTTATGTATAATTTTACAACTTTTAATTGACACCATTATTCCCTCGTAAACTATTGTTGTCTTTATGTTGGTTTTTTTTTTTTTTTTTTTTTTTCCTTCTGGTCTATGACCGTAATAAACTTATTCATTCAAAAAAAGTGCATTGATTGCTTCACCCCAGTTGAATCCGGATCTTTCCACCACTGGGATGCAGTCCAGGACAAAATGTGTCCGTCTTGCTCAAAACAAATATTTATTAAGTAAAAGGAATGTATTACATTTCCTTAAATTCTGTGACAATGAGCAGTATCTGGTTAACTCAGACCATTAGTGCAAGGATTTATAGTTGTGCAAGAGAATTTCCTCTCTCTTTTGCATGTATGTGCTCTGTATACTCCCAAAATCTGCTCCACAGAATTGGGAAAACCCGCAGAATTCATTTAGGGGATACACAGAAGGAGGAAGAGAGGGAGGATATGTTCCTTTCTACAACCATACATTATTTTGTTGGTGTCATGATTTAGCTACATCCGTAAAGATAAAGCGCTTTATATGCATTATAACAATTTGACACCAGATGGCGCTTTGGAGTCCTGTCTTTCATTAACAGGATTTCCTATTACCTCTGGTTAAGAACATAATTAATTCTGGAGGTCCGTTCTTAACCTGAAACCATTCTTTCAGCATATTTTTCATGAATAATGCTACATTGAGAGGGAATTTGGAATGAATGGGGGAGGGGCATATGGCTGATTTGCCTCAGGAGGACAGAGGCAATTTCCAGGCCATTTGTGATGCTTCTGCCCTACATTCTTTCTTCTCTTATTTCTGCTGCCCTTTACAGCCTTGGCTTTGCTAGTTTCTCTTTTAAGGGTTGAGTAAGAATTCTGAGGTGAGTACCTGATTGGCTCTTGGGAGTCGCCTTTTTCACCTGCTTTATGTTTGATGCGTTTAACATGAAATTAGATATGGTAAAATAAAAGGAGGATTCTCAGGATACTTAGATCACAGTGGGGCAATGAGGGAACCTTAGTTGGCACCCAACCATCCTGAGAGACAATGAAGTGCATCTCCAGCTTTTTTTGCTGCTGGATCACCCTGTTGACTTACGGCGGGTTCACACACTCAAGGTTCAGACACCAAGGAGGGAGTGTTGTATTCAGATTTTGCTGTGTGGCCGTAGCATGTGACTTTTAACATGCCCAGGAGATGGCAGGGATAGAATTCCTCCCATTTTATTGCAAATCACCTGCCCACAAGAATTTGATTTGGTTAATCTTATCAAGTAGGCCTGTTTTCAAATTCTCTGATTTCAGTATATCTTATAAGTATAACCTGTTTATTATATATTCTTTGTGTCTTGAGAGTCCTTTTGTTATGATAGCAATTTTAAATTATATCTGATCTAATTTTTTACCTGAACTTCTAATGCTGAAAATTTTGTATATTCATGGTCTGAGGAAATTATGATATTTCTCAGATTTCTTAAATATACACTTTTAAATGCCAACATTTCTCTCCCCCCCCCCCCCGCCAGGTGCACTTCGGCTCCACAATTTCACTTTCCAAGGTTGTGGAACAACAGATTTTTGTGCCATCGGGAAAAATCAAAGAAATATAATCGGAGGTGGGAACTTTATCCTTTCTGTTATCCAAGAAAGTTGTTACAATGCTTCACAAATCTCACACCAGCCTGAACATGAAGAGTGAATGGGACAGTGTAGACCTCCTCCTTGTGTATTCCAAAATCTATGGCAATAAGGGGGAATTGGAGGCCTAGTGTTGAAATTCAGGACTCAGGATCTCTCTTTCTTTCGGTTGAAGAAAAGGGAAGCAAGGGGCAGAGAAAAGGAGGTCAGAATATGGGAATTGTGGATTCTAACTTCAAAGAATCCTGTTGTGTATCATTAAAAAAGAGTTAAGTTTACATTATGACGATTACAATGCAAAAATAAATGGTTATGGAGAATGAAATGCTGGTTCTCAGATCTGTTTCTTTCAGATACAAATGCAATTACCATTTATTGGTTTAGCCACACTGATTAAGAAAGATGCAATACATAAAACAGAATAAAAACAAAATTAACACATATGCTACAACAGCAGCAAGAGTACTTTTAGCAAAGTACTGGAAGACACAAGAACTACCCACACTGGAAGAATGGCAGACCAAGGTAATAGACTATATGGGACTGGCTGAGATGACTGGCAGAATCCGTGACCAAGGGAAAGAGACGGTGGAAGAAGATTGGAAGAAATTTAAAGTTTACCTTAAGAACTGTTGTAAAATTAATGAGTGTTAAAATGTCTTGGGTAATGTAAAATAGAATTGCAGCGATTAACATTTGGACATGAGAAATAAGACATAAAGAAAGTGTTATATTGAAATTAGGGGATGCTGAAAAGATTGATAACAGGGATGCAGAAAGGGGAGGTATGGGGAAGTCGCTGAAAGAAGGTTTAAGAAAAGAAAGGTTAAGAAATTATACGTGTTTATATGTTTGTATGTCTATGTATTGTGTTGTATTGTCTTTTATTATGTGTGGAAAAACCAATAAAAAATTTATATAAAAAAACAAAACAAAATTAACACATTGCAGAACTAAAATTATTATTAAATTATTATTATTATTATTAAATCTTAAATCTTTCAAAGGTTTCTCCTTTGAAAGATTTAAATTAGGGCATATTTTAAGGCAGAGTTTTGTGGAATTCAGCTCCGGCACCTCTCAGGTTAGTGCCATTGCCATTCTAAGAGAACAAGGAACAAGTTCGTGGTGAACTCTGGCACCTGCAAATCTAGGAAAATAGCACTGATCCCTACAAACTTTTCTCCTTATAATCGTAACTGTAAAGGCAACACAGATCAATTTTTCAGAGGGGTAAGGGGATTTGTCCCTTAATAAATAATGAATCATATAACCAATGTATCTCTCAATTGGGAGATTTAAATATTTGAACAAAGCTTCTCTTAAGTCCTCATAGATGGAACAAACCAGTAAGTAGTTGGGTGAATATTCAGGCCCCTTACCTTTACATAGGCAAATCACATAGGGGATCCGGCGAGAGCAGCCTTCAACTATGACAGAGTTGTAAAAGCTTTCCCCCATTTGGTACACTGGCACAGTGGCAACAGCAGCCACACTGTGCTTCTCAAAGACCAGATTTGCCCCTCCCCCAAAATCAGGTTGCCTCTTCAGTGGCCTCTTTGCCAATAGGCACTGCTGGTCTCTTCCCATCCTGTTTCCTGTGGTGATCTTTATTCCTCACCCTTCGCATTGTTCGGGATGTTGATCTGCACTTATCTCTTCTTCCCTGGAATGGTGAGGCACTATTTTGTGGTTTGCTTCAGCTGCCAACATGTCTTGGGACAGACTTGCCAAGGAGCACATTTGACCATGAAATTATGCTTCTAAATATGAAATTTCATATGACAAGTTGTCACCTCAATATATAACACACTCAGAATATCTCTAGAAAGATCATAATCATCAATAATATGTAGTATTATCTTATTCCAAGATGGAGGCAACTCCAAGGTGGCAAGGGGTCTTCATCCCCCCCCCATAAAATATTTGAGGGAGCTGGTCCCTTCCAAAGTTGATCGGCATGGCAACTGGTCTATAGGTCTCTCCTAGTTGCCTTCAGACAGAGTGCCATAGTTCCTCTGATTGAGCATCCTGGCAGGATACTTTGGTCATGCATACAACAGGCATCAGTAGTATTAGTATACTACCTCCTGTCTATTAGTTATGCCCCACCCCTCTAGAGTTTAATTGAAGATGTCATATGACACTCTACCCAAAAAGTCCCATCTCAGAAGTCCCACCTCCAAGGGCCACTATGAAATAACTTGGAGGGGTCCACATAACTCATCTGTGATGATGGCACACCACTGCCTCCTTCAAGTAGATAGGGACGACCCCTCTTGCAAGGAGGCATTAATCACCTCCCTGACCCAGTCAGCTGTCCCCCCCTACTTTTCCTCAGACAAGAGGGGCAAGGGGCAATGTCCTTGAATCTTACCAAGTGAAACTCATCCAACACATCAGGGCTAGACAGTGCTCTGGACACCCCTTGAGTTTCATCTGCTGTAACAGTTGAGTCAGGTTCCCAGTGGATGCAAGCAATTTCATCCTCAAAATGCTTTGCAAACAAGTCACAGCATTGACAAGTCACAAGCACCCTCCCTGGCTCCCAATGACAGGCCCTCCCCATTTTCACCTTGTACTTTCCTTTTTCTCACCCTGCCTCTCACCCTGGGAGATGCCCACTTCGCCACCTCTCTACCTGGATACTGGCACCAGCTTGAGATTCCCCACCACTACCACTTGACAGCACATTAAGTCTTTTATTTTATTTTATTTTTTAAGCACAGACCAATACTTATCACCATGTGTTTTTGATACATACTGTACCAATGCCTTGTCATCTCCACACACACACCCAACTCTGCTTTTGTGGTTTCCTAAATAATGAAACATTGAAAATAAACAAGACGGAAAATGCCACATTTTGTTAGATGTGATTATATACATATTGCGTTGTTTAGTCGTGTCCAACTCTTCATGACCCCATGGACCAGAGCATGCCAGGCACGTCTGTCTTCCTCTGCCTACCTCAGTTTGGTCTACTAACTCATGTTAGTAGCTTCGAGAACACTGTCCAACCATCTCGTCCTCTGCCATCCCATTCTCCTTGTGCCTTCAATCTTTCCCAAGATCAGGGTCTTTTCCAGGGAATCTTCTCTTCTCCTTTCTCCATCCCTTCAAAATTCTGTTAGTATAAGCAAATACTAAAGACACACCGATTCAAAGGAAATGAATAGAAAGAGGTATATTTAAATAATATTAATAGCAATAATGATGGTCATGATGATGATGATGATGATATTAGGGTGTATAAAAAAGAGAACACAATAAAAGCAGGAATGGGAGGAGAAAAGAAAGGGGTAAATATGAGGAAAAGTAAAGGAAGGAAGGAAGGAAGGAAGGAAGGAAGGGCAAAAGAGAAAGATTGGGAAGGGAGGGATGTTTGTGCATGTTTAAAATGCAGTTGAAAGCCGTTCAGAAGTCAGATCACTGAAAACAGGTTACAAGAAAAGATGTTATCTACAACTCTTTCATTCCTGTAGCTTATGAAATGGACCCATCGTTTCAAGAGCTTGTTCTCTTGTTGGCTCTTAAACACAAGGCCAAACTCCCAGAATATTAGTATGTCAACACTCTTGCTAACAATTCTTCCCTTCAGGTCCAGGAAACACCTGTGGGTACAAAGGACATCTGAGTGATTCCAGAAAGTAGGAGTTAAATCACCAAAATATATAGGACAGAAGACTCAAAAAGATCTGATGCACTGGTTTGGATCAAAAAATACAGAATTACATATTTATTTAAGACAAATAAAACAACAGTGTAGTAAGCACCCTGTTACCAAACAGGAATAAAGGATGGTAGAAGAAGGTCAGTTAGGAATTTGGGAACATTTGGGAAAATATGTACACAGAAAAGAAACAAGTCTAAACTAGTATATTTTAACAGCTGTCAGGTGGCAGAGGAACCAACAACCACGGCAGGTTGCCAGGAACGGATAACACAAGGAAATTTCCTTCCCATCTGCTTTTTATTCAATGTTTACAGGGAGATGCTTGGGAATGCAGCCTCTTAGAGAAATGGCGTAGTCCTGAGTAAAACTCCACTCTCCTTCTCTCCCACTTCCTCATTCGTCAACAGCACCACCCCCTCTATGGTTGCCTCTTAGGGCCATTTGTCTTAGAGCTCTTTGCTCGCAGGGTTCAGGGAGATGGTGGATCTGAAATGCTTTTTAGTGATAACGTGTCAGCCAGCTGCTCTGGATCTGCCTCCTCCTACTCTCCCATTATTTCCCAACTTCTCCCCTCATCCTCCTCTGAATTGTGATCTCCCTCAAACCTCTGTTGTAATTCTGAACTGTCTTCTTCTCTGGAAGGGTCAGGTTGGGGAGGCAATCTCCACCATTCCTCCTCTGCCCAGTCCCTGACATCACTCCCCTCTCCAGAGCCCTCCTCCACCCATCCCAGTAGTTTTGGTCAGTTGGGGTGGCATGTATGCAACGCCCTTTGCAAGAATGGTGAATGGACATGTTCTGCATACTCCCATGATCTTTCTTCCGGTCAACACCCCTCCCACGCAATCAGGTATTGCAACTTCTTTCTTTGCATCCGGGAGTCTAGAATTTGTTCTACTTTGTACTCTTCCTCTCCTTCTACCATGTCTAGGTGCCTGGTAAGGGTGTGCAGGCACGACAGGTGACAAGACTGATCTGTGCAAGATGGGGTGAATCTTCATAGACACAGGCAATCGGAGCCAGAAAGTCAGAGAGTTGATCTGGTCCACAACTTCAAACGGGCCCACTCTTTGGGTTCAGTTTCCTGCACATGCCCTTTTGTGGCAAATCAGGTTTTGACAGCCACACCTGATCTTCCACATTAATCTCGGTGCCGGGTTGTCAGTGCGCATTGGACAATATCTTTAGCACAGTCCAAATGCTCTTTTAGCAAAGTATGCATTGCTGACAGTTCTTCTGCAATGTCTTTTGCTGCCAGAACCGACGGGGTGTCAGTCGGGGTTGGGAAGCTTGCGAGGATGATATCCATAACGGACAACACCACTTTGTGACCCACAAAGAGGATGTGGTAACCATCAATGCATGTGTATCCCTTTATAGATCGCATTACCCGCTGTGATCTGCAACAACAGATATTCAGAGGCTTACTAGTTCTCATACTGGAGGGAAAATAGCTATCATAACTATATCAAAAACAAAATACTAATAAGTTACAAAACTGACAGTGTAAACTTGAATGGCCCCATGGATACAAGCAGGTTCCAGGTTCACCTGATTTCTGGGAAGAGCATGTGTGTGACATGCTAATTGTTTATTACTTTGTGCCTCATTAGGATTAGTTTGTTTCCAGCTCAGCTTTACCATAAAGCCTGAGGGAGGAACACATTTATTAAAAATACCTGCTTACTGAGAGTGTGAATGTGGTTGAACTGGAAGAGGCACCTGGCTGACTCCCACAGAGTTCCTTAAAAAGATTGCATCCAATATGAAAAAAGAGATTTGTGTTACAATATAAAAATATAGGATTTCTGGGAAAGCAAGCACTCTCTATTTCCATAATTTCCTGCTCCTCACTGGACCAGTCCTTCCCAATTGGAATCCTTGGTCACCCTTCCTTGGCCCATGAATCCCTCCAAGTCAACTTCTTCTTCCAGAGGTCACCTGTTGGTTTATTCCTCATTGGCTTCTAATCACTCAGGCATTATGAGGGTCTTCTTGAGTATATGCTTCTTCCATGAAGAGTTGGTATTGACTACTGCCTAGGCTAAACAATACAGAGGTGTGGGAGCAGTGCAATGGTTGGGTAAGCCCCTTCCGTCTGGTCTGAAAGAAGCAGCAAAAGGAGGTGCTTCTGGCAGGAGGTGTGAGGACTCTGACAGGATCCTGGAGTCAAACGGCTTTTCCCCCAAAGCCTTTTAAGGACTAAGTAGGCATTGGGAAGGAGCCCTCCTGTCTCTTTCCCAATGCTGCTGCCACCCCAGGAGCTGCTTCCGTGGCCCTTCTCTGATGGCAGGGAGAAATCAGGACACCCTGGAATCAAGGCACAACCCAGGACAGCTTAAGGAATTCCGTAGCCATTCCGGCCAAATCAGGACTGCTGAGGCGTATGCATTTAAATCAGCTTTAAAATAAATTTGCCTCCAAGGTGAATGGACTCTTGAAGTGTAAGGAGAATATGAGAACATGTACAAAGCAAGATGGTCAGAGCTGGAGGCCCATAGGATTGGCGTAAAAGTCCATTGCCTTTTGAATATGACTGTTTGTATGTTGTGTTTTAAAAAGGCTAAGGTAACTGAACATACAAAGATTGTTAGGCCCAGCAAGTCTCTTTCACCACCTGTTCTAACTCTTTTATCATTTCATTTATTTGAGAGATCTGTCCTTTTGCATTGGGGTTAGATGACATAACCATGCATTCAAAAACTGCTTGCCTGCAGTTTTACATTAAAAACAAAACTTTGATGCTTTATATCAGGAAATACCATACTTCCCCATTCCAAACTATTGATTTGAAGGATACACATTTTAGAAGCAACTTTTTATTTGCCACAATCATTTATATTTATCATAATAACCACAATGATAGACAGCACTCTTTTCTCTGTGTACTGCATCCCATTTCCCTCCATGAACAGCAAAAAAAAAAAAGAGAGGAAGAGACAGGGATCCCAATGCCTGACTCTCACCACTAGGAATCACCCTCACATTGCTATGAATTATTGAATTCACAAGGAGGAGATTTATGCTGAACCATAATTACCCATCAGTGTGAGGCTGGTGTTAGATATGTGAAGCATTATAATAGTTATTTCAACTGGAAAAGCGTCTGAGGCAGTGGAGATAAAGGGAAGTGCCAGAGAAACCAAAACTCCAAAGTATACTTTGAGGAAGTTGCAATACAAAACTATACAGACTTATCTGTAAGACCCATTGAAATCAGTGGCACTTACATCTAGATAGACACGTATAGAATTGCACTGTAATCCCTTTGAAATAAATGGTTATTACTTCAACCAAAAGTGCATAGGAGTGTGCTGAAATCCCTAGGAGTTTGCTCCAATCCTTCCAGCCAAATATATTTATTGGTGAGGGATGGGGTGGAAAATAATAATAATAATAATAATTTATTATTTATACCCCACCCATCTGGCTGGGCCTCCCCAGCCACTCTGGGCGGCTTCCATAGAAACCAAAAATACAGTAAAATATCACACATTAAAAACTTCCCTGAACAGGGCTGCCTTAAGATGTCTTCTGAATGTCAGGTAGTTGTTTATCGCTTTGACATCTGCTGGAAGGGCGTTCCACAGGGCGGGCGCCACTACCGAGAAGGCCCTCTGCCTGGTTCCCTGTAGCTTTGCTTCTCGCAATGAGGGAACCGCCAGAAGGCCCTCGGCGCTGTACCTCAGCGTCCGGGCAGAATGATGGGGGTGGAGACGCTCCTTCAGGTATACTGGACCGAGGCCGTTTAGGGCTTTAAAGGTCAGCACCAAGACTTTGAATTGTGCTCGGAAACGTACTGGGAGCCAATGTAGGTCTTTCAAGACCGGTGTTATATGGTCTCGGCGGCCGCCCCCAGTCACCAGTCTAGCTGCCGCATTCTGGATTAGTTGTAGTTTCCGAGTCACCTTCAAAGGTAGCCCCACGTAGAGTGCATTGCAGTAGTCCAAGCGGGAGATAACCAGAGCATGCACCACTCTGGCGAGACAGTCCGCAGGCAGATAGGGTCTCAGCCTACGTACCAGATGGAGCTGGTAAACAGCTGCCCTGGACACAGATTTGACCTGTGCCTCCATGGACAGCTGTGAGTCCAAAATGACTCCCAGGCTGCGCACCTGGTCCTTCAGGGGCACAGTTACCCCATTCAGGACCAGGGAATCCTCCACACCTGCCGGCCTCCTGTCCCCCAAAAACAGTACTTCTGTTTTGTCAGGATTCAACCTCAATCTGTTAGCTGCCATCCATCCTCCAACCGCTTCCAGACACTCACACAGGACCTTCACCACCCTCACTGGTTCTGATTTAAAAGAGAGGTAGAGCTGGGTATCATCCGCATACTGATGAACACCCAGCCCAAACCTCCTGATGATCTCTCCCAGCGGCTGCATGTAGATGTTGAAAAGCATGGGGGAGAGGACAGAACCCTGAGGCACCCCACAAGTGAGAGCCCAGGGGTCTGAACACTCATCCCCCACCACCACTTTCTGAACACGGCCCAGGAGGAAGGAGCGGAACCACTGTATGACACTGCCTCCAGCTCCCAGCCCCTGAAGACAGAAGGATGTTATGGTCGATGGTATCAAACGCCGCTGAGAGATCCAGCAGGACTAGGAAACAGCTCTCACCTTTGTCCCTAGCCCGCGGAGATCATCAACCAGTGCGACCAAGGCAGTTTCAGTCCCATGATGAGGCCTGAATCCCGACTGGAAGGGATCCAAATGGTCCGCTTCTTCCAGGCGTGCCTGGAGTTGTTCGGCAACCGCTCGCTCAATCACCTTGCCCAAGAATGGAAGATTTGAGACTGGGCGATAATTGGCCATCGTGGCCGCATCTAAAGATGGTTTTTTAAGAAGCGGTTTAATAACCGCCTCTTTCAGCGGGTCTGGGAAGTCTCCCTCACGGAGGGAAGCATTCACCACCCCACGAAGCCCATCGCCCAGTCCTTCCTGGCTAGCTTTTATAAGCCAGGATGGGCAAGGATCCAGGAGACAGGTGGTTGGTTTCACTCGTCCAAGCAGCCTGTCCACATCCTCGGAGGTAACAGATTGGAATTGATCCCACTCAACTTGACTAGACAGAACTCTAGCACTCTCCCGCCCCGGCCCTGCTCCCACGGTGGAGTCTACTTCTTCCCGAATCTGAGCGATTTTATCTGCAAAAAACTTTGCAAAATCATTGCAGGAAGACATGTGGCCCGTACTGGGCCCCGATGTTGCAGGTGGTTCCGCTAAATTGTGAACCACCTGAAAAAGTCTCCTGCTGCTGTTTTCTGCAGATGCAATAGAGGCGGCGAAGAAATTCTTCTTCGCCGTCGCTATCGCCACTTGGTAGGCTCGACGTTGAGCTCTAACCTGTGTCCGGTCAGATTCGGAATGAGTTATCCGCCACCGGCGCTCTAGCCGTCTCAACGATTGTTTCATTGCCCTCAGATCCGTGGAAAACCACGGGGCTGTCCGGGCTCCATGCAATCGGAGAGGGCGCTTCGGAGCCAAACAGTCAATAGCCCAGGTTAACTCCACATTCCAGCGGGCCACCAGGGAATCAGCTGAAAGGCCATCAACATGGGATAAAGCATCCCCTACCACTCTCTGGAAACCATTTGGATCCATTAAGTGGCGGGGGCAGACCATCCGAATTGGTCCCACCTCCCTGCAGAGGGGATGGGTCGCAGAGAAGTCCAGTTGCACCAGGAAGTGATCTGACCATGGCACTTCTTTCGTTTCGCTTTTACTTAGTGTCAGATCACCAACATCCATAGAGGTAAACACCAGGTCCAAGGCATGTCCGCGGCTATGGGTTGGGCCAGACTTATTCAGGGACAGCCCCATGGAGGCCATGCTTTCCACAAAGTCCTGAGCGGCCCCTTGTAAGGTCGTGTCGGCATGGATGTTAAAATCCCCTAGGATGACCAAGCTAGGTGTCTCCAGGAGAACATCCGCCACGACCTGAAGCAGCTCGGGCAGGGAATCCTTGGTGCAGCGGGGAGGTCGGTACACCAAAAGGAATCCTGTACTGCCCCTATTGCCCAACTTCCAGAACATGCACTCGGAAAACTGTGTCTTCCCAATAGGACGCCTGGTGCAAACTAATGACTTCCTAAAAATCACTGCAACCCCCCCTCCCCGCCCACATGACCTGGGTTGCTGTGCGTAAGAGAAACCTGGTGGACAAGCAGTGGCAAGGACAGGCCCATCTGCTTCATCCAACCAAGTCTCTGTTACACATGCCAGGTCAAGTCCTCCATCCATGATCAAGTCATGGATGGCAGTGGTCTTATGAATCATTGACCTGGCATTGCACAGCAGCACCTTCAGGTCATGTGGGTATCCCTTGCTGATTCTAGTATCCATCCAGTCAAGACCAGACCCGGAGGCAGGAATAGTCCTCAGACAACGACTAAACCTGCCCCCTCTGTAATGACATGGTCTAGTCTTAGCGTAACTCCTCCTCCTACCCGTGATCACTGAGATCAGTTGCCCCAGTGCATCCCCCCCCTGCGGGACATGCCCCAGCCATTTTGTGGGCTGGGGCCCACTCCCCGGCAGCCCTGACCCCTCCCCCTAACAACAAAATAACACCTTAAACAAACAAATAAAACCAATAAAACAATACAAACAAAAAAAATGTAAAAATCACAAAAACATCAAAATAAAAAATAATTCCCCAAGCCCAACCAAACATCCATCCCACCCCCACCCCCCACATACAAAAAATTCAAAAGAATTTTTTTAAAAAAACATTTTAAAAACACTCTGTGCCCCTCCGGCAGTAACAACTGTCCTAGTGAGGCCTGTCAGGCCCCGCCCTGGGCCAGGTGGTAAGTGGCAAGAGCAGGGCCCTCAGGCACTCACTCAGGGGAGTCCTCCTGGGCAGCAAGCAGCAAGCAGTCCTTGTGAGGCTTCAGGCCCCGCCCCAGGCCAGATGGTAAGTGGCAGGAAGGAGCAGGGCCCTCAGGCACTCACTCAGGGGGGTCCTCCTGGGCAGCAAGCAGCAAGCAGTCCTTGTGAGGCTTCAGGCCCCGCCCCAGGCCAGATGGTAAGTGGCAAGAGCAGGACCCTCAAGCACTCACTCAGGGGAGTCCTCCTGGGCAGCAGGCAGCAGGCAGCATGCAGTCCTTATGAGACTTCAGGCCCTGCCCCAGGCCAGATGGTAAGTGGCAAGAGCAGGGCCCTCAGGCACTCACTCAGGGGGGTCCTCCTGGGCAGAGGCAGCAAGCAGTCCTTGTGAGGCTTCAGGCCCCGCCCCAGGCCAGATGGTAAGTGGCAAGAGCAGGACCCTCAAGCACTCACTCAGGGGAGTCCTCCTGGGCAGCAGGCAAATTGCTCAGAAATGCTCAGAAAATTGAGAAATATCTTTCACTTTCAAGGAAGGAAGCAAACTTCCTTTGAAACTGGAGGTGGAGCATAGATATTGTGGGTTATTTTGCCCTGCCAAGTAATCTAAGCTGGTGGGCATCACTGCCTCCTATGGAAGTGAGTTCCATGATTGAACTATTAACTGCATAAAATATTATACAGCAAATAGCTTCTGAACTGCATTAACCATGCTTTACCCCTCCTTTCAACTATCTCATCTAAAATATTTGTGATATTATGGAGTTAATCGTTAAATAGAATACTTTTTTTTTCTTTAACTTACTAAACACAAGCAAAATAATTAAGAAAAATTAGATTACCTTCTCTAGGACATCGGAAATTTTTGTTAGGTCTAATTGGAGATGAATCTATGTATGCCACAACGGCCACAAGGATACTCCTGGCCCAGAAATGAAAATCACAGGAGATTCCAACATTGGAAGAATGGCAGAGTAAGATGGTGAAATACGTTGAGTTAGCAAAGCTGACGGGGAAGATCCGGAATCAGCGCGATGAACTGTATCAAAAGGACTGGAGCAAATTTATATTGTATATGAAAGAATATTATAAATATCTGAAAACATTTGTAGCTGTGAGTTGAAATGTTTTGTAATGACAATATAAGGAACTGATTTACATTTAATAAAGGGAAATACAAAAATAAGAGAGAAGGTAAAGAAGTGGTTATAGAAATGCTAAGAATAAAGTAATTACGTATTGAAGTCAGAAAAAGGGGCTGGAGGAGGTTGATGCTCGGACAGAGCAATGTTTGAGCATATGGATTAATATATGGATATTGTGATCACAAAACACTGAAAATGTAATAAAAAATATTTTAAAAAAGAAAAGAAGTGAAGCATAATCTGCATCAGCAAAATTCTTCAACTTAATCATAGAATTGTAGAGTTGGAAGGGACCTCAAGATTGATCTAGTCCAACCACTGTAACTGCCCCCATGGGACTCGATCATGAGATTTAGAGTTTCATGCTCTACTCGCTGAGCTATAGAAAACCCACATCAGCAGTGAAAGCCACAGTTGGATTGACCTAACAGTGGACTAGTCACATTTATGGAAGAGGCTATCAGTGGCAATTAATTTGATGGATATACCATTTCCAGTTGCTGAGGGAGAACAGGGGGAGTGGGCGAGTGCCCTCCTGTTATGATAGTCCTGTACGAATGTACATCTGATCAGCCACTCCAAGAAGGATGCTGCTAGACTGCAGGGTTCTTCTTGTCTTCTGAAAATGGAGGGTGGGATTTGAAGCAGGGATAAACAACTACGTAGCTGGATTCAGTTCAAGACAATGTGGCTAAGTCTAGTCATCACTAAACAAAAAAGCTGGCTCAAAGTATCCTCTGCCTTTCACAACAATCTGACACAATTATAACAAGGAGGGGCAAAGTTCAGTAAAATGATTTAATCAGCTCTCAGTAATAATCTTAGAGTCACTGTATTCTATTAAGTGCCTACCAGTGTGTCCCTGGCACCTTTCAACAGCCCTGAGGTATGTCTAGTTTGCCAGCTGAGCAGTCACCTGAGCAGTACCTTGAGGCTTTGATTGCACTTTGATTAGTAGCCTGGAAGAAGAGAAAAAGTATATTGTTCCTTCCAACTCAGTAAGCAAAGGCAAAAACAGAGGAATTGGATCAGAATTATTTTTTTCTATTTTTAATGATGAGCATAGTCACATGGCCTCAATTGACTTTGCAGCCTTCTTGGAACAAGTTGCTCATTTGGAGCTGTTTGTGGTCCTGCAGTAACATTACCTTACAGTGGTACCTCTGGTTAAGAACTGAATTCATTCTTATCCTCAGGCGCACTTTCACTAATGGGACCTCCTGCTGCGCGCAATTTCCATTCGCATCCTGGGGCAAAGTTTGCAACCAGGAGCAGCTACTTCCAGGTTAGCGGAGTTCGTAACCCGAATCATTCGTAGCCAGAAGTTTTTGTATCCAGAGGTATCACTCTGCTTTCTACCTCAGCCTTACTTGCCTGCCCCTGAAGCGATTGCTTTGCTGCCACTGAGTCACCCTCCTTTTTTTCTGTGTGGATCAGTTTTACTGGTTGAAACCTCCATTGCAGCCACGTGCGCTGCAATATGAAGTCAGCATTTTAAGCACAGCTCATCCTATACTTCGCAGCCTTGCTGGGGTGGATGTAGTATCCAGGCTTTTCTCTTCTTTAGAAGAGGAATCCTTAGATGGAGACTGTATTGAGGAGGTTTCTTGTAGGTGGCTTCCGGGCTTTGCCATTGCCTTTTTTGGTTCTCAGCTCCTTTAATGGGTGCCGTCAGAATTTAAATTTTATATTACCGTATTTTTCGCTCCATAGGGCGCACCTGACCATAGGGCCAACCTAGTTTTCACAGGGGGAAATCAAGGGAAAAAATATGATTCTCCCCCCAGCTCTGCGAGCAGCGGACAGGCTGCCGGCAGCCTGCACTTCTCCCAGACCTTCTTCCTTCTTTTGCGGGAGGTGGGGGAATTCCCCCATCTCCCGCAAAAGTCCACAGGAGCCACACACCCTTTAAGGAGTGCCCGGCTCCTGTGCGCTTTTCTACGAGGTGGGAGAAGGGACTGATGCGGCCAGTCAGTCCCTTCTCCCTCCTTGGGAAAAGACCCCAAGAGCGCACGGAGCTTGTGTGCGGCTCTTGGGGGCTTTTCCCAGCTGCCTCCCCCCTGAATTCGCTCCATAGGACGCACACACATTTTCCCTTGCTTTTTAGGAGGGAAAAAATGCGTCCTATAGAACAAAAAGTACGGTAACTGTATAGAAGAAAAAAATTGAAAAGTGCCTCTTGACAACTAATGAGATTGTGGTGAAATAATTCAGACAATTTCAACAGTGAGCTTTGAATTTCATCATTTTCTCTGTGTCTTTATGCCAAAGTGTTGCCTGCAGCACAAACACGTAGCCTATAAATCCCTCCAAGTAAGTCTCTATGTGCATCAGTTCTCTTTCTAGAATGATGAAGGAACTCCTGAGCACATGCCTCCTCTTGGCCTTGCTTTCTCCAGGTAAGTAGGAACCAGTAGGATGGGGAACTTTTACAGTAATAATATTTAGAGGACAGAGGAATCCGGAGAGCTGAATTTAAGAGAGCTATTGTGTTGTAGACATTAGAGGGTCAGACAAGGATCCAGGAGACCAGGGTTCAAATCCCCACTCAGCCACAAAGCTCACTGGGAGATCCTGGACCAGTCACCATACCTCAGGTTAACTTACCTCACAGGGTTCTTGTGAGGATAAAATGGGGAGCAGAGAACCATGTACACAGCCTTGAGCTGCCTGGAGGCAAGTGCAGAAAACAAATAAATCAAAAAAATTAGAAGCCAAGAGCAACTAAATTGGATAGAATTTTAAAATGATATTTGAAATATGCTAGTAACTGAAGGTACTATGTTTAGTAGCCACTGGTAGCCTAATTCTGCATCATTTGCCTAAACCTTTTGTGAGGCCATTCAAGTTGATAGCTTTGTCAGTCTTACGAGAGAGGAATCAAAATGTTTGTATTTCCACTTTGTCCATGTCATGCAGAACAGTTTGTGCTTCCAGGAAGTCCCCTCTTCCCCCCTCTTAACTGTCTTAACCCCCCCAACTGTCCTAACCCCCCTTAAAGTCTAACTCTCTTAACCTGGATCTAACCCTGTTCATTTAACTCTGCTTAAAACTGGTTGAAATGCAAAATCTTCTCCCCAAGAGGTCTAGTAAGTGATGGTACAGAATATTCTTGCAGAGGATTCCCAGTTTCCCCAATGCTTTTTTTCATGCCTAAATGATGGGATAAGCCTTCCTCCTGCTCATCTGGCCATTGCTCCTTTATCTAAGCTCATGTCTAAGATTGAAATTGAACAGTAGGGGGGGAGGGAAATGGATGGGAGGGAAAATGGGCCATTGGACAGGGAGGGTTTACCTCTTGGAAATAATTAAACCAGTGTTCTGGCCAATGGCTTTTACTCATTTCATTTTATTGAAAGATCTTGTTAACTTGAACCCCATTTCATTTAAAAGATTTAATTCTCTCTCACCTCCTTCTCTGTGTCAAATGAAGGAAACCACAAAACCAAATAATAATAATGTTAATGACAATAACAATCCATGAACTAATCTTTTGCTCCTGTCCTCAGCATTGCCTCTGAAGTGCAGAGATACATTTAACGATACTGGACTGACATATGATCACTATTTAAGAACATATTGTAAATTTGGTCAAGATACCTGTTCTGCCAGTGTTCTGCGTACAAATCTAGGTAAGATTTGTCTGGTTTTTTGTCTTTTGCTTTTGGAATTACTAAATTGGTTGTAAGGAAGTTGTGGCACATAAGCTGTACAGTAGATGAATGAGAACTCCCATCTGCCTCATCTATCCTGGCCACCAGTCAGAGATGATGGGAGATGTAGTCCAGCAGCATCTGGAGGATCACAGCTTCCCAATCCTGCAGTAAGGAATCACTAACATTTGAAAATGGGGAATTTAAAATCACCTGATCACAAGCATCAGATTTCCATCTTGATGTACATATTCACCCATCCCTTCTTCCCTAGAGTGTGCGGTTGCCATTTTGTGGTTCGCCTCAAGTGCCAAAATACCTTGGGTGGGATGGTGGTGCTCACTTGACCATCTGTTCCTACATCATTGCTACATACTTGGAAAGAGAGGGGAAATGGGACAGTGAGGTTGGTGTAGTTGAAGTGCAATGCCAAGTCTTCTTCCTTGGCGATCACTTGTAGCTGAGTAAGTTTGTCTTTCATAAACACGGTTTTAACAATGAGTCCGTAAGTGACTGTGGAGGCCAATTCTGGATCCACACGTCCTTCCACAATGGGGGCATTGGTTTCCAGACAGGAGTTGATCAAGGTGTGGATTTGCCAAGCATGCCTTCCTGCTAGCATGTTTCTCCCTTGCGTCCTGAGTTCAAGTGTCTTCAAAGCCTATGACACCTTTGTTAAAGGCTGTTCTCCAACTGGAGTGCTTGCAGGCCAGTGTTTCCCAGTTGTCAGTGTTGATGCTACATTTTTTTTTTTTGCCTTGAGACAGTCTTTAAACCTCTGCCAAGTATCTTGGGTTGGGCATCAGGAGTTCAGGGAAGTATTTTCCCGCCCTGTAAATGGTTATGATCGACTAGCAGAGAGAATGCAGTGTATGGCACATGTATTGTCAGAAGTATAGAAGAAGCCATGATACTTCATGCTGCTGATTGGACCTGAAATGAAGTTCTACATTCATTCCAAATTTAATGCCTTTTACTGAGCGCTGCAACCCCAGAGTCGGTCACGACTGGACCTAATGGTCAGGGGTCCCTTTACCTTTACCTTTTATGATCGTAATAAAGCTTTGAAAGGTTTGGTTGTATTTTACAAACTACGGTTGCAATCAAAATTATTCACGCCCCATTGCAAATTGGGTTTATTATCAAATTTTACAGACTTCTAGCTGTTTGCATTGAGAAAATCAAACAAAAGCCATTGAAATAGCACTGCAAAATTGCTGCTTCAAGTGGTTCCCCCAAATTCAGCTGAAAATGCAACTTATACTGTCAAGAACAAGAACATTATTTATTTCGGTTGAAAGACCCACAAAATCATTTTCAAAAGCAAAATAAAAAAGAAATACAGGAAAGATTAAAAGGTGGTCACATTGTTTTATCCACAGTATGTAGGTTTCTATTTCGTATTACTTCTGAGAGGAACTTAGCCAAGGCCAGGGTAGTATCATCTGAGTTATATTGTCTTCTCTACTCTCACAATTATTCAACCCATCCTTGGCAAGCATCTTTTAAATGCCTGCAGAAAAATTTGTATTCCACCAGGCTCATAAAAGGCATTCAGAATACATCTTTCCATTGGTTAATTGATATCTGTTTCTTTTCTTTTTACAAAGTTTTTATTGTATGCTTTATGTATTATGAGTGGAATCATTTTGATATTTTTCTTTCAATGATATATAGGTGTGTGTACGTATATATAAATTAATAAAGCCCATCACCTTAGATTGCAGAATTTAATAATATTTTGCATGTTGTTTGTTTGAAAAGGTTCTCATTCAGACATTACAGAAAATTGGAACCATTACAATGAATGTGTTTTAGGAGCAATAAACCTCCATATCTAAATATTTCTTTCAAATTCTTTTTCATAGTGAAATTCCAAGAGCAACTTGTGCATAGTTGCTCGCTAACCAGATACTGTTCCTCAGGCCATTACAGCTTCACTGCAGGGGATGGTAAATTCTTTCAGATGAAGAAGCACTGCTGCAAGACTGAACTGTGTAACAATGCAACTCTCAGCCGTATGTTTCTGCATCAATTTATAATCATTAACAAGTTAGGGTTTTGCACTGAATTTGGCCATGGCCTGGATCCTTAGTCAATCAGTAGTACTTAGAGAATCTGTGCCTCATTCAAATGGGGTGAGACAGCCCCAGGTGGCTACAGGTTGGGTTGAGCAGCTCAGGACTATTAGGGGCTCTCAAGGGATGGAGAGTCAGGCAGGATGGGGAGGCAGTCATGAGGAGAAACTGTGAAAAAGAGGGACCTAGCTAGAGACACGGGTGGCGCTGTGGGTTAAACCATAGAGCCTAGGGCTTGCCGATCAGAAGTTCGGGGGTTCAAATCCCGGCAATGGGGTGAGCTCCCGTTGCTCGGTCCCTGATCCTGCCAACCTAGTAGTTCAAAAGCACGAAGTTCAAGTAGATAAAAAGGTACTGCTCTGACGGGAAGGTAAACGGCATTTCTGTGCGTTGATTTGGTTCACCGGAAGTGGCTTAGTCATGCTGCCAGATGACCTGGAGGCTGGTTGCAGACAAACGCCGGCTCCCTCGGCCAATAAATTGAGATGAGCACGGCAACCCCAGAGTCGTCCGCAACTGGACCTAATAGTCAGGGGTCCCTTTACCTTTTACTTGGCAGATACGTCTGCCAGAGAAGGGATGGGTTGCCTTTCCAACCAGGCCTCTCCTTCTTCCTGCCCCTCAAAGCAGCACCATGCAGGATCAGATCATCCTACTGATAGGTGGGAGGATCTGATCCTGCACAGTGCCAGTGCCCCTTGTCCCAGCCATGTTTTTACTGTATGTTAAGATATGGTTACACATCGCCCCTATATCCAAGTGATGTGAGATTCCATGGGTACCAGGCATGCTGTAACCCAGGCTCTGTGTTTCCTGTGGGACCATAATGCACTGTGGTGTCTTTATGATATGTGGTTATGCATAAATATACAACCTGAGGCCTACAATGAAGACATCCACCAGAATATGTCCTGTCCCTCTCATAGGCACAGCAGCATCCTTGCCTTGGCAGTTTGTCTTTTCCTGAGAACGGTCACATCCCTCATATTCAAATAAAACCTAATCCTGGTTTTATTACTACCCAGGGAGCAGCCTCCATTCCTTTGGTGTGCTGCTGTGCTAATCTGCTATTTTAATGACCCACTTCCCCAAAATGGTTACCTCAGAAGTAGATTACTTCTGACATGAGTCATGTTGATTTTCTAGGGTTTAGAAGTGTCTAAAGAAGTGTCAGTTATGTCAGTTTAGGAACTTTGCCTACATTAAGTAACCAAGTGGATAAGTGAAATAATAAAAATAAAAACCGGGGATAAGAATACAATCTTCAAGATGCCTTTATAACATTCCCTATGCATAATTAGCCATGAATGATATTTCATGCAATATAATTGGATACCTAGGTGCATGAACAGCTCATAAACAGGTTATGGTCCCTTTAAGATAACATTCAATTTGATGGTCCAAATTAGAGGGTTACAACCCACCTATCTTATCCAGGTGTCCTCCTAAATGACCCTTGAACTGTTTCTGGTCAGTCTTTTAATTGACAAAATAAGTACTGACTGAGCTGGCAGTTATTCTTAATTATTATTATTTATTGAATTTATATACTGCCCTGTACCTGTAGGTCTCAGGGAATTCAGAGAAAGTGACGGTTAGTTCATTCCGGAAGTGCAAAATACAGCCAGAAACTCTGTACAAAGATAAGGGACTAAGAGTATACCTTTTCATACAGGCTACACCATAATCAATGGCAGGAAAACCTTCTGAGAGATTGAGAAGGGAAGAAAGTTCACACTCCCCCACCCCCCTTTATGTAAAGGTCATTCATCTCAGAGAACAATGGTGACTTTGTCCCATGCTCAGTCCTGAACCCAGATTGTGTCTAGATTATATTTTATCCAAGAGTACTTGCAACTGCCCCACCAAAACTGGAAGGCCCTAGGGTGGATTCCATTAATACAACACAGAGATACAAAAACAGACGAAGACGTTAGCATGCTCACTATACTTTTGATTTTGGCAGTCCCTGATCGCAACATGCTGGCTGAAAATGGTTTGCAGTGCCCATCCTGCTTTTCCAAAGGAACAATAATGTGTAAAAGTGAGAAGACCATCAACTGCCTTGAGAATGAGACCCAGTGTATTCAATCCAAAGTAGCTCTTCTTATCGGTAACATTGCTACTCAGACAAGGAAAAAAGGCCTAGTAATTCTTGGTCATGCAGACTCTCTCCTTGTCTTCTTCTCTCCCTTCCTTCCTCCCTTTCCCTTGCATGTTGCTATAAAAATGAGAGGGATCATATTTCTTACTGACCCGACTCTGCACCCTTCCGTATTGTTTTGCCTGCCTGGTCTGTGTCCTTTAACTCTCATAATGCCACTTGCTTGTCCGGAAGGAGGATTCAGAGTGAGATGTGTATATAAAATAGATGGAGACCTCCCTATCAGCAAATTTTTCAGGAATAATGCTACATTGGGAGGGAATTTGGAATGAATGGGGGAGGGGCATATGGCTGATTTGCCTCAGGAGGACAGAGGCAATTTCCAGGCCATTTGTGATGCTTCTTCCCTACATTCTTTCTTCTCTTATTTCTGCTGCCCTTTACAGCCTTGGCTTTGCTAGTTTCTCTTTTAAGGGGTGAGTAAGAATTCTGAGGTGAGTACCTGATTGGCTCTTGGGATTCGCCTTTTTCACCTGCTTTATGTTTGATGTGTTTAACATGAAAATAAATATGGTAAATGTTATGTACTGAGCTGAATAGGATCCAAACTGCAGCAGTCTGATTGGTCCTAGATCAATAGGATCGAAAAGGCAGCAGTCTGATTGGTCCTAGAACAATAGGATTCAGAATGCAGCAGTCTGATTGGTCCTAGAACAATGCAGCCGTATGATTGCTTGGCAGGAACCACCCAATCATGCTCCAGATAGAAGTGAATCCACAACCTGATTGGCTTACAGTAGAATTCCGGAATTAGCCGATCATGTGCAGCCCATTGTGTAAATAATGTATATAAAGCAGATACTTTGAGGGGACATTCATTCATTCCTCCTCACCACTATGAGTTGAATAAAGAGCATGAAATCACTTTGCGACTCTGAGTATATTTCAGTAAAATAAAAGGAGGATTCTCTGGATACTTAGATCACAGTGGGGCAATGAGGGAACCTTAGTTGGCACCCAACCATCATGAGAGACAGTGATGTGCACCTCCAGCTTTTTTGCTGCTGGATCACCCTGTTGACTTACGGCGGCTTCACACACTCAAGGGTCAGACACCAAGGAGGGAGTTTTGTATTCAGATCTTGCTGTGTGGCCGTAGCATGTGACTTTTAAGACACCCAGGAGATGGGGGGGGGATAGTATTCCTCCCATTTTATTGCAACTCACCTGCCCACAAGAATTTGATTTGGTTAATCTTATCAATTAGGCCTGTTTTCAAATTCTCTGATTTCATTATATCTTATAAGTATAACCTGTTTATGAAAAATCTTTGTGTCTTGAGAGTCCTTTGGGTATGATAGCAATTTTAAATTATATTTGATCTAATTTTTTTACCTGAACTTCTTTTAAAAACTAACTTATTAAAATTCTCATTCACCATCACAGGAACCATCTCCTAGTCCCTGAGTAAAGGACTAATGTCAACATTTCTCCCCCCCCCCCCCCCAGGTGCACTTCGGCCCCACAGTTTCACTTTCCGAGGTTGTGGAACAACAGATTTTTGTGCCATCGGGAAAAAGCAAAGAAAAATAATCGGAGATGGGTACTATATCCTTTCTGTTACCCAAGAAAGTTGTTACAATGCTTCAAAAATCTCACACCAGCCTGAACATGAAGAGTGAATGGGACCGTGTAGACCTCCTCCTTGTGTATTCCAAAATCTATGGCAATAAGGGGGAATTGGAGGCCTAGTGTTGAAATTCAGGACTCAGGATCTCTGTTTCTTTCTTTTTTTGCTTTTGGTTGAAGAAAAGGGAAGCAAGGGGCAGAGAAAAAGAGGTCAGAATACGGGAATTGTGGATTCTAACTTCAAAGAATCCTGTTGTGTATCATTAAAAAAGAGTTAAGTTTTCATTATGACGATTACAATGCAAAAATAAATGGTTATGGAGAATGAAATGCTGGTTCTCAGATCTGTTTCTTTCAGATACAAATGCAATTATCATTTATTGGTTTAGCCACACCGATTACGAAAGACGCAATACATAAAACAGAATAAAAACAAAATTAACACATTGCAGAACTAAAATTATTATTAGAATCAGATGATTCATTAGATAAGAGGTTTCTCCTTTGAAAGATTTAAATTTGGGCATATTTTAAGGCAGAGTTTAGTGGAATTCAGCTCCGGCACCTCTCAGGTTAGTGCCATTGCCATTCTAAGAGATCAAGGAACAAGTTCGTGGTGAACTCTGGCACCTGCAAATCTAGGAAAATAGCACTGATCCCTACAAACTTTTCTCCTTATAATAGTAACTGTAAAGGCAACACAGATCAATTTTTCAGAGGGGTAAGGGGATTTGTCCCTTAATAAATAATGAATCATATAACCAATCTATCTCTCAATTGGGAGATTTAAATATTTGAACAAAGCTTCTCTTAAGTCCTCATAGATGGAACAAACCAGTAAGTAGTTGGGTGAATATTCAGGCCCCTTACCTTTACATAGGCAAATCACATAGGGGATCCGGCGAGAGCAGCCTTCAACTATGACAGAGTTGTAAAAGCTTTCCCCCATTTGGTACACTGGCACAGTGGCAACAGCAGCCACACTGTGCTTCTCAAAGACCAGATTTGCCCATCCCCCAAAATCAGGTTGCCTCTTCAGTGGCCTCTTTGCCAATAGGCACTGCTGGTCTCTTCCTATCCTGTTTCCTATCCTCTCTTCCTATCCTGTGGTCATCTTTATTCCTCACCCTTCGCATTGTTCGGGATGTTGATCTGCACTTATCTCTTCTTCCCTGGAATGGTGAGGCACTATTTTGTGGTTTGCTTCAGCTGCCAACATGTCTTGGGACAGACTTGCCAAGGAGCACATTTGACCATGAAATTATGCTTCTAAATATGAAATTTCATATGACAAGTTGTCACCTCAATATATAACACACTCAGAATATCTCTAGGAAGATCATAATCATCAATAATATGTAGTATTATCTTATTCCAAGATGGAGGCTCTCTATTGTTAAAAATCAGAATCTCCATGAAACCTCCATCCTATTTTTAAATTTTATCAATAAATACCTAAGGGAAAGTATATGCACTCTGACCTTCACTGAACAAACACCAGTTTACATAGGAGGCAACTCCAAGGTGGCAAGGGGTCTTCATCCCCCCCCCATAAAATATTTCAGGGAGCCGGTCCCTTCCAAATTTGATCGGCATGGCAACTGGTCTATAGGTCTCTCCTAAAAAGACTACATTTTAATGCCAGATTTAAGAACTCCCTTTCAGAGTGGGGGGGAGGAGAAGAAAATACCTTGATTTGAAGGGAAAAGTGGAAGGAAAGAAGAGACCACCGCTCAATCCCTGATATTGGTCTGCCAGGAAAGTGGAAAGTATTGCACCGTTTAGAGACATTGTAACTATATGTGTTTAACCTGCATTTGAACTGAATTGAAGGACTCCCTTTGCAACTGTTGCCTTTCTATGGGAAAATTGGAAAGTTAAAAAGAGATACTGCTGCCTTTAGACAAAAGTTGCTTTGAAAAGAACATTGTTGCTATTGTGCTCCCCTAGAGGAGGTCAGGGATACAACTGGGGATTTTCCACTGCAGCTGGGCTGGAGACTTTCTCATAACAAAATAAGTCAAAGCTGTGAGAACGACCTTGGGACTTTAAGATAAAGTTATGGATCAGGAAAAACCCCAGGAAAAATCTACAAGGATAAAAACTAGGCAGCAGCAACGAAGACAATCAATAGTAGTTCCATCTGTCCCACAAAAAGAAGATACTGGGCAGACAGGAGCAAAAGGAGCAGGCCCTGATGAGACATTAAATGCATCACTTGACAAAATATTTGGAGCTTTGGAAAAATTGTCAGCTAAAATTGACCTAAACCCCACAACTATCAGCTCCAACACACAGGCTATTGACCGGCTGCTCCAGGAATCTAAAGTGACAAGGAAAATTGCTGAAGAAGCGAAAGAGAAGGTGCTGGAGGTAGAGGGAAGTATATCCCCAATCAATAAGCAATTGGAGGATCATAAGGCCCAACTATCTCTAACTGAACTTAGAGACAAACAGAATAATTTAAGAATTAGAGCAGTACCGGACGTGGAAGGAGGCAATTTGTGTGACTTTCTTACACAGGAGTTTTGGGGCCTTGGGTCGGATAAAGACTTCAAGATAGTGAGTGCCTTTAGAATTGGCAAAGGGGGAAGAAAGAACAAAGTAAGAGACTGCTTGATTTCACTTAGATCTAAAGAAGAGAGAGACAAAATATTGAGCCTCCATTACAAGAATCCATTGGAGATAGAAGATTTGAGAATTGAAATCTTCAAAGATATACCAAAACACTTATTGGATCTGAGAGCTAACTACGGTGACTTAGTCCAACTGTTAAGAAGAAACAGCATTATTTTCAGGTGGGAGTTCCCCCGGGGCCTGTCCTTTAATTATAAAGGGGGAAAAGTGAAGATAAGATCAGAGGAAGATAAAGTGAGATTTTTGAACTATCACGAGGAAGATCTACAAAAAGAGGCAGAAAAAGAGCCGAAGGCATCAAGACCAGGAGTCCTGGACATAGGAAACCCACCATCTGGCTTGGAAAAAACAGAGAAAGCAATACCACCGACTGATCAAGAACAACTGACGGGAGCAGTTGGAGGGATTACAGAATAACCACACAATGTCTCTGCAAGCACTAAGTTGGAATATCCGGGGTCTGAACTCCCCTGACAAGAGGAAAAGAATCTTTCATTTGTTGAAAAAAGAAAATTTGGACTTGATTTGCCTGCAAGAAACCCACGTGATTAGAACACATAGGAAAGTATTGATTACCAAAAGATTGGGTCAAGAATTTATTTCATCAGATAAAGTTAAGAAGAGAGGAGTGGTGATCTATGCGAAAGAAAGTCTATCCCCAAAATTTGTCTTCAAAGATGAACAAGGAAGATTCGTGGCAATTGAAATACAAGCCCAAGGAGAGAAATTCTTGATAGTAGGTGTTTATGCACCAAATGAGGGGAAATCAGAATTTTTTAAGAAACTGCATGAGACGTTGTTGGATTTTATGGATTATAACATTATTCTGCTTGGAGATATGAATGGAGTGGTATCGACAAACATGGACAAGTCAGACAGACAAGTAATAACAAAAAATGGAAGACTACCAAAATCTTTTTTTGAAATTAAAGACAATATGGACTTAATTGACACTTGGAGAACAAAGAACCCCCTAAGTAAAGAAGGGACTTTCTTTTCTGAAGCCAAAAAGACCTGGACAAGAATTGACCAAATCTGGATAACTAGAGGAATGGCTCCAAAGATTCGAAAGGTGGAAATCTGCCCAAAAACCTGCTCTGACCATAACCCCGTGAAAGTGGAAATGAAACTAACACCGACCGGTTCCTTCAGATGGAGGATGAATGACACCTTGTTCAGAGATCCAGAAATCATTAGGAAGGCCCAAAAAACTGTGAAAGACTATTTTGAGATAAATTTGAAGACATCAGTGGAAAAAAGGGTAATCTGGGATGCAAGTAAAGCCGTTATGAGAGGATTCCTAATTCAGCAGAATGCAATAAAAAAGAGAACTCAAGATGAGAAAAAGGGAAAGATCTTGGAAAAAATAAAAGAAGGAGAGAAGAAGCTTAGAGCCAAACCAAAGTCGCAGGAAATCTTGAGAGAGATCAAATTTTATCAAGCACAATATATGAAAATGACAAATCAGGAGATAGAATGGAAAATTAAACAGATGAGACAGAAGACTTTTGAATCTGCTAATAAATGTGGAAAATTGCTAGCATGGCAATTGAAGAAAAGACATAAGTTAAATACTGTGACTAATCTTGAAGTGAATGGAAAGAATATACAAAACCCACAGGAGATTAGAAACTGCTTCCAGAGATATTTTAAAAAACTTTATACACAAGGGCCACAGATAGAGACTAAAATTGATCAATTTTTGAAAGCCAATGGATTACAAAAAATTTCTCAAGAAAATAAATTATTGTTGAACTATAAAATATCAGAACAAGAGGTTGAAGGTGCTATACAGACTATGCAATTGGGAAAATCTCCAGGGCCTGATGGATTAACCTCCAAATACTATAGAACTTTGAAGGACTATTTGATTCAACCACTAAAGGAGGTTTGCAACGAAATTATGGAGGGGGAAAAGGCGCCGGAGTCGTGGAAAGAAGCCTATATCACACTTATACCTAAAACTGAGTCTGAGAAGACACAACTTAAGAATTATTGCCCCATATCCCTGCTTAATGTGGATTACAAAATTTTTGCAGATATTTTGGCTAAAAGACTTTAAAAAGTATTAGCAGAGATGATACATAAAGACCAGGTTGGCTTTCTCCCTGGTAGACATTTATCTGATAATATGAGGAATGTAATTAATGTTTTGGAAAAGTTACAAGTGAATATCAATACAAAAGCAGTTTTGATATTCGTAGATGCGGAGAAAGCCTTTGACAACATCTCTTGGATTTTTATGAAGAAAAATCTTCAGGGGATGGGGGTTGGGCAAAATTTTGAAAATGGTATAGGTGCGATTTACTCTGAACAAAAGGCTAAACTGATAGTTAATAATATAGTGACAGAAGAATTTAAAATTGAGAAAGGGACATGACAAGGCTGCCCAATTTCCCCACTGCTTTTTATTTCGGTCCTGGAGGTTTTGCTAAATATGATCAGAAGGGACCAGCTGATTCATGGTATTCAGGTCGGAGCTAAACAATACAAACTTAAAGCCTTTGCAGATGATCTTGTGTTGACATTACAAGAGCCAGTACCTAGTACTAAGAGGGCTCTAGAATTAATCCAGGAGTTTGGTCAAGTGGCAGGCTTTAAGTTAAATAAGTTTAAAGCTAAGGTTCTGGAGAAAAATTTGACGCCGATGGAGATAGAGAGAGGTTTCAGAAAGAGACAGATCTAACATTAGTAAAGAAGGTAAAATACTTGGGGGTGAATATGACTGCTAAGAATGCAAATCTATTTAAAGACAATTATGAGAAATGTTGGTCAGAAGTGAAGAAAGACTTAGAGATATTTGGTCGAATTTGAAGCTTTCCTTGCTTGGTCGAATTGCTGTTATTAAGATGAATGTATTGCCAAGAATGTTGTTTTTGTTCCAATCATTGCAAATCATTGATAAGATGGACTGTTTCAAGAGGTGGCAAAGAGATATCTCTAGATTTGTCTGGCAGGGCAAAAAGCCCAGAATAAAATTTAAGATACTTACTGATGCTAAAGACAGAGGGGAGTTTGCCCTGCCGGACTTTAAACTTTATTATGAATCAGCAGCTTTTTGCTGGTTGAAGGAATGGCTACTTCTTGAGAACACTGATATCCTAGATCTTGAATGTTATGATAATGTATTTGGGTGGCATGCATATTTGTGGTATGGCAAGGTTAAAGCGCATAAAGCATTCAAAAACCATATTGTCAGGAAAGCACTATTTCATGTCTGGATAAGGTATAAAGATTTTTTGGAGAATAAAACCCCAAGGTGGTTATCACCTATGGAAGCGAAAGCTATGAAAAAACTTAATATGGAGGCAAAATGGCCATAGTATTGTGAAATTTTGGAACAGGAAGGTGACAAGCTGAAATTGCAGAGTTATGAGAAGCTCAAAGGGAAGGTGCGAGACTGGTTACATTATTTTCAAATAAGAGAGGTTTATAATCAAGACAAAAAAAATGTTTTTCAGGTGGAAAAATCAAAGTTGGAAACAGAATTGTTAGAACCCAATGCTAAGATATTATCAAGAATGTATAATTTGCTGTTGAAATGGAGTACTGAGGAAGAAACGGTAAAATCTGCTATGATTAAATGGGCACAAGATATAGGACACAATATCATGTTTGCTGACTGGGAGCAGTTGTGGACCACTGGGATTAAATTTACGGCATGTAATGCCCTAAGAGAGAATATTATGAAAATGATGTATAGGTGGTACATGACCCCAGTCAAGCTTGCAAAAATATACCACTTGCCCGATAATAAATGTTGGAAATGTAGAGAAATTGAAGGTACATTCTTTCACCTTTGGTGGACGTGCCCGGGGATTAAGGCTTTCTGGGAGACGATTTATAATGAAATGAAAAAGGTACTTAAATACACTTTTGTGAAGAAACCAGAGGCCTTTCTCCTGGGCATAGTTGGCCAATTGGTGTCAAAGAAAGATAAAACTTTCTCTATGTATGCTACAGCAGCAGCAAGAATACTCATCGCAAAGCATTGGAAGACACAAGAATCACCCACCTTGGAAGAATGGCAGATGCAAGTAATTGACTATATGGAAATGGCTGAGATGACTGGCAGAATCCGAGATCTGGGAGAAGAGTTGGTGGAAGAAGATTGGAGGAAATTTAAAATTTATTTACAGAAGTACTGTAAAATGTATGAATGCTGATGCCATTGAAATAAAATGAAGGGGTTCTAGTAACAAGAGATAAAAATTTGAAATTATAAATTTGGGAGGTAAAATATATAAGGACAAAATAGTAGGATACGAATTTGCTGAACTAACTGTTAAAAAGGGATATAAAAAAGGGAGGTGTGAGGAAGTCAGGAAAATAAGTTAATCAAAGATGAACAATTAGAAAAGAGTGATTTGTGTTTTTTCCTATTTTATTTTTTGTGTGTTGACTGATTCCCCCCCCCCCCTTGTTAGGTTAAATGTTTGTATTTTATGTATTGTGAAAGCTTGTATTGTTGTGTTTTATATTTTTCCTGTGTTTTTATTGTTCTATGTTTGGTTGTTGTTGTTTTTTTTACTGTTAAACTTAATAAAATATTATTATAGGTCTCTCCTAGTTGCTTTCAGACAGAGTGCCATAGTTCCTCTGATTGAGCATCCTGGCAGGATACTTTGGTCATGCATACAACAGGCATCAGTAGTATTAGTATACTACCTCCTGTCTATTAGTTATGCCCCACCCCTCTAGAGTTTGATTGAAGATGTCATATGACACTCTACCCAAAAAGTTCCCTCTCAGAAGTCCCACCTCCAAGGGCCATTATGAAATAACTTGGAGGGGTCCACATAACTCATCTGTGATGATGGCACACCACTGCCTCCTTCAAGTAGATAGGGATGACCCCTCTTGCAAGGAGGCATTAATCACCTCCCTGACCCAGTCAGCTGTCCCCCCCTACTTTTCCTCAGACAAGAGGGGCAAGGGGCAATGTCCTTGAATCTTACCAAGTGAAACTCATCCAACACATCAGGGCTAGACAGTGCTCTGGACACCCCTTGAGTTTCATCTGCTGTAACAGCTGAGTCAGGTTCCCAGTGGATGCAAGCAATTTCATCCTCAAAATGCTTTGCAAACAAGTCACAGCATTGACAAGTCACAAGCACATTCCCCGACTCCCAATGACAGGCCCTCCCCATTTTCACCTTGTACTTTCCTTTTTCTCACCCTGCCTCTCACCCTGGGAGATGCCCACTTCTCCACCTCTCCACCTGGTTACTGGCACCAGGTTCAGATTTACCACCACCACCACTTGCAGCACATTAAGCATTTTATTTTATTTTTAAACCTAGACCAATGTTTCATATCATCATGTTGTTGAGATATTTTAGCATTGCCTCATCTTTGTGTCCCCTCCCTTTTTTTTAGTGCAAGGGGGTTTCTTAATCAATGAAAAATTGAAAATAAATGGAGAGGGAAATGCCACATTTTCTTAGATGTGATTACACACATATGACTTTACTTAGACATATGACTTTATTTAGAAATTCTGTTAGTATAAGCAAATACAAAAGACACACCGATAGAAAGGAAATGAGTAGAAGGAGGTATATTTAAAATCAAATTAATAGCAATCATGATGGCAATGTTGATGCTTCTAGGATGTATAAAAGCTAGAACATCATAAAAGTAGGAAAGAGAGGTAAAGTAAAGAGGGAAATATGAGAAAAAGTAAAAAGAGAAAGAAGGAAGGAGAAAGAAAAGAGAAAAATGGGGAAGGGAGGAATGTCTCTCTGTGTGTGTGTTTAAAGTGGAGATAAAAGCTGTTCAGAAGTCAGATCACTGAAAAGAGGTTGCAGGAGGAGATGTTATCTAAAACCCTTTCAGTCATGTAGCTCCACTATGTCCATCCTGTAGATTGCGATTGACTGTTTGATTATGGAAAGAATTCTGCTGGATCGCTGTTGCCGAGGCCTCACCCTCCCTATCGCCTAACCTCTGCCAGAGACAAACCCAAGCAGCTGCCACCTCGTCCCAAGCTCCTCTCACGGGAGGGGATGTTCTGATGCTGCACAAGCCCTCCCTGCGCCCACCCCTGTCCCATCGGGGAAGCAGCCAGTGAGCTCTTGTCACAAGATGGGTTTTTTTCAACCTGCCCCTGCCCCTTACTGGAGGAAACCTCACTTGTTGGATGCAGCCCCTGCAAAGGACGTGCCTGCCCCACCCTGCGGGAGGACAAGCCCCCACCCCAGCAAGGTTGGGTGCACAGGGGCTGCAGCAAAAGCATGTTTCTCTTTGGATGCCATGCTTGCATTGCTTGCATCATCATCATCATTGATTGATTAATTAAAATTATTACTTGCTATCTTGCCCAGGTCAGCTCAAAGTGAATAACAAACAAGACCCCACAGAAAGGGAGGGGGTATTGGTTTGTGAGAAGGGGTCAATCTGCTTTTCATTATGTGCTTTTTGTTTTCTCTTGTAAACTGCCCTGAAATCAACAGCTGAAGGGCAGTATTCAAATGTCATTGTTTTTTTAAAAAAAATAAACCAAAGTGTGGGCGGGGGTTGGGAATTACATTAGAAACACCCCACCCACTCTGAGAATATTAGGATGTCAACGCTCTTGCTAACAATTCTTCCCTTCAGGTCCAGGAGACACCTGTGGGTATAAAGGTAAAGGTAAAGGGACCCCTGAGCATTAGGTCCAGTCGTGACCGACTCTGGGGTTGTGGCGCTCATCTCGCTTTATTGGCCGAGGGAGCTGGCGTACAGCTTCCGGGTCATGTGGCCAGCATGATTAAGCCGCTTCTGATGAACCAGAGCAGCGCACGGAAATGCCGTTTACCTTCCCGCCAGAGCGGTACCTATTTATCTACTTGCACTTTGACGTGCTTTCGAACTGCTAGGTTGGCAGGAGCAGGGACCGAGCAACGGGAGCTCACCCCGTCACAGGGATTCGAACCGCCGACCTTCTGATCAGCAAGTCTTAGGCTCTGTGGTTTAACCCACAGCGAAGACATCTGGAAAATTCCAGAATGCAGGAGCTAAATGACCACTCTCTGTTTCCCGATGTCTCCAGCAAAATATATCACCCAGAATGCCAAAAGAGATCTGTGGTACTGGTCTGGATCAAGACTGTATCCAAATATCCACCAAAAGTACAGAATACATATTTATTTCAAAAAAATACAATAACAGTATTTTTAAAAATACTGATAAGCTACAATACTGACAGTGTAAACTTGAATGTCCCAATGGATGCAAGCAGGTTCCAGGTTCACCTGATGTCTTGGAAGAGCATTTGTGTGACATGCTAATTGTTGATTACTTTGTGCCTCATTAGTATTAGTTTGTTTCCAGCTCAGTTTTACCAAAAAGCCTGAGGAAGGAACAAATTAATTTCAAGTACCCATTTACTGACAGTGTAGGTGTGGTTGGACTGGAAGAGGCACCTGGCTGAATCCCACAGAGTTCCTTAAAAAGATGGCATCCAATATGAAAAAAATAGATTTGTGTTACAATATAAAAATATAGGATGCGCTCCCTATTTTCATAATTTCCTGCTCCTCACTGGACCAGTCCTTCCCAGTTGGAATCCTTCGGCACCTATCCTTGGCCCATAATTCCCTCAAGTCAGCTTCTTCTTCCATTGGTTACCTGCTTGGCTTTTGATCACTCTGGCATTATGAGGGCCTCCCTGAGGATATCTGAGGATTTTCACAGTTGTTTTCGACTAGTGCCCAGGCTGAACAAGACAGAGGTCTGGGAGCAGTGCAATGGTTGGGCAAGCTCCTGATTTCTGGTCTGAAAGGTGCTTCCAGCAGGAGGCATGAGGACTCTGACAGGGTCCTAGTCTCCAACTGTCTTCTTCCCAAAACCTTTTAAGGAGTAACTAGTCTTTGGGAAGGAGCCCTCACATCTCCTTCCCAATGCCGCTGCCACCCCAGGAGCTGCTTCTGTGACCCTTCTGTGCTGGCAGGGAGAAATCAGGACACCATGGAATCAAGGCACAATCCAGGACAGCTTATTAATGAATACTCTAGCCATTCCAGCCAAATCAGGACTGTTCAGGGGTATACATTCAAATCAGCTTTAAAAATACTTTGTCTCCAAGGTGAATGGACTCTTGAACTGTAAGGAGAATATGAGAACATTTACAAAGCAAAATGGTCAGAGCTGGAGGCCCATAGGATTGGTGTAAAAGCCCAATGCCTTTTGAATATGACTTTTTGTATGTTGTTTTTTAACAAGACTAAGGTACCTAAAGAAACAAAGATCATTAGGCCCAGCCAGTCTCTTTCACCACACTTTTATCATTTCACTTATTTGAGAGATGTGTCATCTTGTATTGAGGTTAGATGATATAACCATGCATTCAAAAACCGTCAAATCTCTACTTGCCTGCAGTTGTACATTAAAAACAAAGCTTTGATGCTTTATATCAGGAAATACCATACTTCTCCATTCCAAACTATTGATTTGAAGGATACACATCATAGAAGCAAATTTTTATTTTCCGCAGTCATTAATATTTATCACAATAGGAATAATGATAAACAATACAGCATTCCATTTCCCTCCACCAACAGCAAAAAAGGAAGAGACAGAAATCTTGATTCCAAGCATTGCCATTAGGCATCCAACCCACTCACACAATTGCTGTGAATTCACAAGGAGAAGGTTTGTGATGAACCAAAATTGCCCATCAGTGTGAGGCTGGGGTGAGATATGTGAAGCATTATAATAGTTATTTCAATTGGAAAAGAGTTTGAGGTAGGGGAGATAAAGGGAAGTGCCAGAGAAACCAAAACTCCAAAGTATATTTTGAAGAAGTTGCAATAAAAACTATACAGACTTATCTGGGAGTAAGACCCATTGAAATCAGTGGCACTTACATCTAGGTAGACAGATATAGAATTGCACAGTAATCCCTTCGAAATAAATGGTTACTACTTCCATAAACAGTGCATAGGAGTGTGCTGAAATCCCTACGAGTTTGCTCCAGTCCTTCCAGACAAATATATTTATTGGTGAGGGATGGGGTGGAAAATTGAGAAACATCTTTCGTTATCAAGGAAAGAAGCAAACTTCCTTTGAAACTGAAGGTGGAACATAGATATTGTGGGTTATTTTGCCCCGCTGCGCTCCGGAGTCTTTGGGTGAATGGACCTTGAACGCACCTTGTTTTAGAGGGGGAGAACAAGAATTTTTTATTTTTTTGTTTTCCTGTTCTCCCCCTCCAATGGTTTTGTGCGTCCTATAGAGCGATTACGGTATTATACAGCACATAGCTTCTGAACTGCACTAATCGTGCTTTATCCCTCCTTTCAACTATCTCAGCTAAAATATTTTTGATATTATTGGGTTAATTATTAAATAGAATACTTTTATTTCTTCTTTAACTTACTAAACACAAGCAAAATAATTAGGAAACATTAGGTTACCTTCTCCAGGATATCAGAAATTCTGTTGAAGCGAAGCATAATATGCATCAGCAAAATTCTAGCGTAATTGCCACTGATAGCCTCTTCCATAAATGTGACTAGTCCACTGTTAGGTCTATCCAACTGTGGCTTTCACTGCTGATGTGGGTTTTCTATAGCTCAGCCAGTAGAACATGAAACTCTCAATCTCATGGTCGAGTCCCATGGGGGGAATTGCAGTGGTTGGACTAGATCACTCTTGAGGTTAATTCGTTCCAGAGGTCAGTACTTAACCTGAAACTGTTCTTAACCTGAAGAGCCACTTTAGCTAATGGGGCCTCCTGCTGCTGCCGCGCCGCGGAAGCCCGATTTCTGTTCTCATCCTGAAACAAAGTTCTTAACCTGAAGCACTATTTCTGGGTTAGCGGAGTCTGTAACCTGAAGCGTATGTAACCTGAAGTGTATGTAACCTGAGGTACCACTGTATATCCATCAAACTACCGTAATGAGTTTGATGGATATACTATTTCCAGTTGCTGCGGGAGAACAGGGGTAGTGGGCTACTGCCCTCCTGTTATGATAGTCCTGTACCCATGGACATCTGATCAGCCACTCCAAGAAGGATGCTGCTACACTGCAGGGTTCTTCTTGTCTTCTGAAAATGGAGGGTGGGATTTGCAGCAGGTATAAACAACTAGCTGGATTCACTTCAAGACAATGTGGCTAAGACAGTCATCACTAAACAGATCAGCTGACTTAAAGTATCCTCTGCCTTTCACAACAATCTGACACAATTAGAACAAGGAGGAGCAAAGTTCAGTAAAATGATTTAATCAGCTCTCAGGAATGATCTTGGAGCCATTGTACTCTATTCAGTGTCTACCAGTGCGTCCCTGGCACCTTTCAACCTTCCTGAGCTATTTCCAGCTTTGCCAGCTGAGGAGTCACCTGAGCAGTACCTTGAGGCTTTCACTGCACTTTGATTAGTGGACTGGAAAAGGAGAAAAAGTATATTACTCCTTCCAACTCAGTAAGACCCCAAATCAAGTAAAGGCAAAAACAGAGGCATTGGCTCGGAATTATTTTTTCTACTTTTAATGATGAGCATAGTCAGATGGCCTCAATTGCCTCTGCAGCCTTCTTGGAACAAGTTGCTCATTTGAAGCTGTTTGTTGTCCTGTGGTATCATTACCTTACTTTCTACGTCAGCCTTACTTGCCTGCACCTGAACGGATTGCTTCAGTGCCACTGAGTCACCCTCCTTTTTTCTGTGTGGATGCACTAACAGCTTTTGGGGGTAATTTGCAGCTGAACCAACAATGTGTCTTCCTCAAGTGGCCTTTGCACATGGTTTGTTGCCTTCCACTTGACTGGTTGAGAGAATGGCCAAGTTTGTGTAGCTTCTGAATGGAGGAAGCTCCATGGCCATTGTTGGCTCCAGTAGAGACCTTCCCCCTAGTTGTTTGTGTGGCTGATTCATACTTGGCACTTTCTCAGTCTTTGGATGAGGTGAGAATCTTCAGCTCTAATTTCATCCTTTTGAGCCTCTAGGAAGGATAATCATCTGTAAAACAGGAGGATCAGTTTTACTGGTTGAAGCCTCCATTAAATCCATGTGCGCTGCAATATGAAGTCAACATTTTACCCACAGCTCATTCCATACTTCCCAGCCTTGCTGGCTTTTTTCTCCTTTAGAAGAGGAATCCTTTGATAGAGACTGTATTGAGGTGATTTCTTCTGGGCTTAGCCTTTACCTTTTTGCTCTCATTTCCTTTATTGGGTGCTGTCAGTATTTTAATTGTAAATTAACTGTATAGAGGAAGAAATCTGAAAAGTGCCTATTGACAACTAATGAGACTGTGGAGAAATAATTCAGACAATTTCAACAGTGAGCTTTGAATTTCATCATTTTCTCTCTGTCTTTATGCCAAAGGGGGGGGGGACTCCTCTTCCTAGAACTCACTGAACATTTGTCCCCAAGTGTTGCCTGCAGCACAAACACGTAGCCTATAGATCCCTCCAAGTAAGCCTCTATGTGCATTGGTTCTCTTTCTAGAATGATGAAGGCACTCCTGAGCACATGCCTCCTCTTGCCCCTGCTTTCTTCAGGTAATTGGGAACCAGTAGGATGGGCAACTTTTAATTATATTTAGAGGACAGAGGAATCTGGAGAGCTGAATTTAAGAGAGCTAGTGTGTTGTAGCCATTAGACGGTCAGATAAGGATCCAGGAGACCAGGGTTCAAATACCCACTTAGCCATGAAGCTCACTGGGAACTCCTGGACCAGTCACTAAAGCTCAGCTTAACCTACCTCACAGGGTTCTTGTGATGATAAAATGGGGAGCAGAGAACCATGTACACAGCACTGAGCTTCTTGGAAAACATATAAATCAAAAAATTAGAAACTAAGAGCAACTGAAATGGATAGAATAGTTCATCCCTAGTCCAGGATCCTGTTCTCACACCAAAAACCTGAGGACTATGGTATGCATAGGATCAGGACCTCACTGCATCAGCAGCAGCACTTTCCTCTCTTGTACTTCCAGCAACTGATATTTGAAATATGATAGTAACAGAAGGTACAATGTTTAGTATCCACTGGTAGCCTAATTCTGCATCATTTGTCAAAACCTTTTGTGAAGTCATTCAATTGGTAGCTTTGTCAGTCTTAAAGGTTCCAACATTTAGCTTCATTGGATAGTCTAAACTCTAGCATTATGCTCTCATAGCATAGAGGGATCAAAATGTTTGTATTTCCACTTTGTCCATATCATTCAGAACAGTATGTGCTTCCAGCAAGTCCCCTCTTTCTCCCCTCTTAACTGTATTTAAAAACCCAGAAAGTTGTCAACTTTTTTCTCAGGTGAGTTGCCTCAGCATAGCTAGTAGAACCCTTAAAGTTCAACTCTCTTGACCTGGCTAACTCTGTTGATTTAACTGTGCTTAAAACTAGTTTAAATGCAAAATCTTCTCCCCAAGAGGTCTAGTAAGAGGTGGTACAGACTATTTCTGCATAGGGTTCCCAGTTCCCCCGATGCTTTTTTTCATGCCTAAATGAAGGGATAAGACCAATTTAGATTTAAAAGTGGACATGCAGGTGAGGGGGAAAGGATTTGCACACTGTCATAATTTGCCTTCCTGCTGCTCATCATCTGGCCATTGCTCCTTTGTCTTAGCTCACATCTACGATTGTAATCGAACTGTAGAAGAAAATGGGCCATGGTAAAGGGACGATTTACCTTCAAACCTCTTGGAAAGAATTAAACCAGTGTTCTGGCCAATGGCTTTTACTCATTTAATTTTTAAAAAATATATTATTAACTTGAACCCCATTTCATCTAAAAGATTTAATTCACTCTCACCTCCTTCTCTGTGTCAAATCAAGCAAACCACAAAACCAAATAATAATAATCCATGAAGTAATCTTTTGTTCCTGTCCTCAGCATTACCTCTGCACTGCAGATATGCGTCCAACAGGACTGGACTGACATATGATGGCTATGTAGAAAACACTTGTAACTTGGATGACGATTCCTGTGCTTCCAGTGTTCTGCGTACAAATCTAGGTAAGATTTATCTGGCTTTTTGTCTTTTGTTGTTGGAATGACTAAATTAGTGGTAAGGAAGCTATGGCACATAAGCTGTAGATGAATGAGAACGCCCATCTGCCTCATCTATCCTGGCCACCAGTCAAAGATGATGGGAAATGTAGTCCAGCAACATCTGGAGTATCACAGCTTCCCAATTCTGCAATATCATCATGAATGAGCCAGCTCCCAAGGGAAGTTTGCTGCCAGCTCCCAGTGAAGGAAGGAGCCAAGACGAGAGAGGGTTAACTAAAAGACAGGAGGATTATAGCGGAGATCCAACTCCCCTGCCCTTAGGAATGCCGACTGACAGCAGGTTTTGGGGAAGTCAGCCTGCAGCTTCCCATTGTGCTAGTGAAGGACAAAATGCAGGGCCTAGAAACGAAAGCAGCTTAGAGAGCAGGAAAGACCACGGTAGTGCACTCTCAGAGAAAGAGGAAGGGGTTGGAGCTGACTCCCTTAGCTCACGTTTTAGGCATATGGGGGTGGTCTTCAAGACAGAATACGTCACAAGAGGAATCCAGCTGTTTCTGGTCTCGCCAGAAACACCCTCCTTAGAAGGGACATCTTTGATTTATGGATGGATGGCTGTGATCGCCACTCTGATGAACTCTGTTTGTTTTGGCAATAAATATTCCTTTTTATTATCTACACTCATTTGTTATTGACTCCCTGACAAGTAAAGAATGGCTTACATTTGAAAATGGGGAATCTAAAATAACCTGATCACAAGCATCAGGTTTCCAGCTTGGCTTGGAGAACCTGTTTTGCATTAACCAGAAATCTCCATTGACCCAAACCAATGAACTCCAGTTTAGTTTTGGTTGTCATCATCATCCTCAAACCTTTTATTGGCATTACATACAAACATCCATAACAAATCAATACAGAATTACCACCTTCCCAGTGACACAAAACATTTGTCAAATGAAAGAGGCAAGGCAGTCTAACATTACATCTCTAGGTCTCCAGGGAGAGCAGATGTCTGCAATGTGTTTCTGTGACAAAAAATCAGAACAAGATATTTAGCCACTAACTTGGTGAGGTCCTGATTATTCCCCAATAGTAGAAAATGTATGACCTCTAACTCTGGTTTCCATTTGGGGATGCAGAGTTGATCTAGGAACTGCTGGTGGAGATCAACATATCCTTTACATTTAAGAACCATATGTGTAAGAGTTTCCACCTGATGGTCTTCACATGGGCAAGTTCTTTCTCCTTCCACCATTCCCGAGAACCTTCCCCATAGGAGGTTTGAAGGATTTGAATTAAACCTGGCCAGCGAAAATGCCCTTCTTTCTTGAGGATTAAGCAAAAATTCAAGATAGTTGTGGTTAATTTCATGTGCCCAAGAAAGTTGAAAGTTAAGAGGGGAGCATGTTTTCTCTGCTACTGCTGTTAGTTCCTGCCATCCAATGTCTTGGCAGATGGTGAGGACATCAATCGCAAAGATTCCACTGACAGCCCAAGTTGCTGTACCTTTATGTTAAACCGTTGTAGCCCTGGGGAAGGAAAGGGATTGAGGAAAACTTCACTAGGGAGAGGATCTTTATCTGTTGTGAGGCAGATGTTTAACCAGCATGTAAGAAATCTCGCCCAGGCTATGGTCTCTACCTTGTGTTGACCTCCCTCTAGACACAAAGCTGCATAGGGTACACAACATGGTACAGCAAAAATCTTTAAAAGGAAAGCTGCCTGCACTCGCTCTACCAGCTGGGTAAACCCTGGCAGCCAGATTGGAATTCCGTAGAGCAACTGAGCTATAACTTTGGCGTTGAAGATTTTGAGGGCAGAGGGGATATGCGAATTACCTCTTGCTATAAATAAATGCATTATGGCCTGCATAGACATCTTACTGGCATTCACCGCCATTGCATGGTGCGAGGACGATAGAAGCCTATGATGGAATGTGATTCCCAGGTAGTGGAATTCGAATACCTGCTGGATGTGTTTTCCACCAAATACCCAGTTATAGCTTTTGCATGAATTCCCAAAAACCATTATTTTGCTTTTATCAGAGTTCATGCACAATTTCATTCTGGACAGATAGTCAATACAGGAATTTAACAAACATTTTAGGCCAATTATTGTCCGTGAAAGCAAAATCATATCATCTGCGTATAGAAAGAGGGGAATGCTTGATGCGTTGAGTTTTGGGCTGTGGGCGTCCACCTGTTTTAGTAGAGAAGTGAGGTCGTTAAGAAAAAGATTAAAAAGAGAGTGACTACACAGCCGTGCTTTACACCTCTGTTTATAATGACAGGATCTGTCATTACATTCCCTGGTGTTGTTCTTATGTGACAGGTGTTCTTTGTGTAAAGCTTTTTGATCAAGTAAAGTAATCTAGGTTCTAGGCCCATTGCCTCCAGTTTGGACTATAACAGCCCCCTGTCGACAGTGTCAAAAGCAGCCTTGATATCAAGGAAGGCTACATAAAGACATTCTTTATGAAGCCGCATGTACTTAGTGGCTAAATGAGATAACACCAAACAATTGCGTAAAGTAGATTTCCCTGGCCTGAACCCTGCCTGCTCTGGACCTATGATGTTATTCTCATCAAGCCAAGTAGTTAGTTTATTTAACAGATGTTTAGCATACAATTTCCCAATGTTTGACAGTAGACTTATTGGCCAATAATTGGATGGCAGCTTTCTGTCACCCTTTTTAAAGATTGGGATGATTATAGATTGCTGCCATGAGTGAGGTATGATATCAGATCTATCTATCATAGTGAATAGTTCTGCTAGTATTGGAGCCCACCACTCTGGCTTGGCTTTGATCAATTCAGATGGAATAGCATCAGGGCCAGTAGCCTTTCCTGCTTTCATCTGGTCATCTGGTCAAGTTATAACTTCGGTGATGGAGACAGGGGGCCACTCATCCACGAAAGTGAAAGTGGTATGGTCCTGACTATCAGGTGGAATACAGTCATCAAATAAAACCGCCTTAAAATGCTCTACCCATGACAAAGATGGAATCAATGTCAGCAAATCATCCTGTGTCTGTGGGGAATCTAAAATCACCTGATTACAAGAATCAGATTTCCAGCTTGGCTTGGAGAACCTTATTTGCATTAACCAGAAATCTCCATTGACCCAAACCAATGACCTCTTAATATTGGTTATCAAACCAGGGCAATAATCCTGCAAAGTAAGTTGATAATTCCCCTTGCCATAAATGACATTAAAGTGGAGAGTCCTTTCACAAACTCCATAAAGTCTATTCAAAAGCCAAGCAATCAAAGGATGAGAGATGAAGGTGCTTCACACTTTCATGGCTCCTTATCACATCACAAGTAATGAAATGATGAGGAAGGAACCAACATAAAGGATATATTGCTCTTCCTTGTTCTTGATGTACATATTCACCCACCCCTTCTTCCCTGGAGTGTGTGGTTGCCATTTTGTGGTTTGCCTCAGGTGCCAAAATACCTTGGGGCAATTCTGGGTGGGATGGTGGTGCTCCCTTGACCATCTGTTCCTACATCATTGCTACATTCTTGGAGGAAGAAGGGAAATTGGACAGTGAGGTTGGTGCAGTTGAAGTGCAATGCCAAGTATCTTCGGTTAGGGAACAGGAGTTTTCAGGGAAGTATTTCCTCACCATGTAAATGGTTATGATCGACTAGCAGAGAGAATGCAGTGTATGTCAGATGTATTGTCAGAAGTACAGAAGGAGCCATGATTCTTCATGCTGCAGATTGGACCTGAAATGAAGTTCTACGTACATTCCAAATTTAATGCATTTTACTCTCGTCTATGATCAAAATATAGCTTTGAAAGCTTCTGGTGTATTTTACAAACTACTGTTTCAATCGAAATTATTCACGCCCCATTGCAAATTGGGTTGATTATCAAAATTTACAAATGGTTTCCCCAAATTCAGCTGAAAATGCTACTTATACTGCCCAGAACAACAACATTATTTATTTCAGTCAAAAGACCCACAAAATCATTTTCAAAAGCAAAATATAATGATGATAATGATAATGATAATGATAATTTATTTGTACCCTGCCGATCTGGCTGGGTATCCACAGCCACTCTGGGTGGCTTCCAACAAAAATCAAAAATACATTAAAATGTCACACATTAAAAACTTCCCTGAACAGGGCTGCCTTCAGATGTCTTCTAAATGTCAGGTAGTTGTTTATCTCTTTGACATCTGATGGGAGGGCATACCACAGGGTGGGCGCCACTACTGGGAAGCCCCTCTGCCTGGTTCCCTGTAGCTTTGCTTCTCACAGTGAGGGAACTGCCAGAAGGCCCTCAGTGTCCGGGCAGAACGATGGGGGCGGAGATGCTCCTTCAGGTATACTAGGCTGAGGACGTTCAGGGCTTTAAAGGTCAACACCAACACTTTGAATTGTGCTCGGAAATGTACTGGGAGCCAATGTAGGTCTTTCAGGACAGGTGTTATATGGTCTCAGTGGCCTCCCCCAGTCACCAGTCTAGCTGCTGCATTCTGGATTAGTTGCAGTTTCCGGGTCACCTTCAAAGGTAGCCCCACGTAGCCCCACTGCAATGCGTTGCAGTAGACCGAGTGGGAGATTACCAGAACATGCAACACTCTGGCGAGACAGTCTGCGGGCAAGTAGGGTCTCAGCCTGCATACCAGTCCTCCACACCAGCCCATCCCCTGTTCCCCAAGAACAGTATTTCTATCTTGTCAGGATTCAACCTCAATTCATTAGCCGCCATCCATCCTCCAACCGCCTCCAGGCACTCACACAGGACCTTCACTGCCTTCACTGGTTCCAATTTAAGAGAGAGGTAGAGCTGGGTATCATCCGCATATTGATGGACACCCAGTCCAAACCTCCTGATGATCTTTCCCAGCAGCTTCATGTAGATGTTAAAAAGCATGACGGAGAGGACGGAACCCTGAGGCACCTCACAAGTGAGGGTGCAGGGGTCTGAACACTCATCCCCCCCACTTTCTGAACACTGCCTAAGAGGAAGGAGCGGAACCACTGTATAACACTGCCCCGAGCTTCCAGCTCCTCTAGACGGTCCAGAAGGATGTTATGGTTGATTGTATCAAAGGCCACTGAAAGATCCAGCAGAACTAGGAAACCTTTGTCCCTAGCCCGCCGGAGATCATCAACCAGTGCAACCAAGGCAGTTTCCGCCCCATGATGAGGCCTGAATCCTGATTGGAAGGGATCCAACTGGTCCGCATCCTCCAGGTGTGCCTGGAGTTGTTCAGCAACCACCTACTCAATCATCTTGCCCAAGAATGGAAGATTTGAGACTGGGCAATAGTTGGCCATACTGGCCGGGTCTAAAGATGTTTTTTAAAGAATTGGTTTAATGATCACCTCTTTCAGCGCGTCTGGGAATACTCATTTCACAGAGGGAAACATTCACAGAGCCCATCGCCCAGCCCTTCCCTTCTTGCTTTTATTAGCCAGGATGGGCAAGGATCAAGGAGACAGGTGGTTGGTTTCACGCATCCAAGCAGCCTGTCCACATCCTTGGGGGGTAACGGATTGAAATTGATTTCACGCAAGTTGACAAGACAGGGGTCTAGCACTCTCCCGCCCCGCCCCTGCTCCCACGGTGGTGTCTACCTCCTTCTGAATATGAGTAACTTTATCTGCAAAAAACTTTGCAAAATCATTGCAGGAGGTCTTGGGGTTTTTACAAGGCCCTGATGGTAAAACAGAAATACAGGGAAAGGATTAGAAGGCGCTCATTTTTTAAAAATCTAGAGCAGGGTTACTATTTCTTATTAATTCCGAGAGGAAATTAGCCAAGGCCATCTGACTTATATTTGCTTCTCTACAATGAATTACAGTGAATGTGCCTTAGGAGCAATAGAACTCCAGATCTAGATATTTCTTTCAAATTCTTTTTCATAGTGAAATTCCAAGGGCAACTTTTGAATCAATGCTCGCGATCCAGCATTTGTTATCCAGGCCATTACAGCTTCACTGCAGCGAATGGTGAATTCTTTGAGATGAAGATGCAATGCTGCAAGACTGAACTGTGTAATAATGAAATTCTCAGCCGTAAGTTTCTGCATCATTTTAGAATCATTAACATGTTAGGGCTGTGCACTGGATTTGGCCGAGGCCTGGATCCTTAGTCAATCAGCAGTATTCAGAGGACCTGTGCCTCATTCAAATGGGTTGAGACAGCCCCAGATGGCTATAGGTTGGGTTGAGCAGCTCAGGACTATTAGGGACTCTCAAGGGGTAGAGAGTCAGGCAGGAGAGGGAGGCAGTCATGAGGAGAAACTATGAAAAAAACGGACCTACTGGGCAGCTACCTCTCTGCCAGAGAAACGCTGGCTCCCTCAGCCTATAGAGCGAGATGTGCGCACAACCTCAGATTCCGCGACTGGACCTAACAGCCAGGAGTACCTTTACCTTTACCTTTAAGATTTTGTTACACACTGTCCCTTTATCCAAGTGATATGAGATTCCAGGGGTACCAGGCGTGGTTTAACCCAGACTCTGTGTTTCCTTTGGGACCATAATACACAGCAGACACTGTAGAGTCTATATGATATATCAGTTATGTATAAATATATACAACCTGAAACCTATGATGAAGGCTTCCACAACAAGACGTTCTGTCCCTCTCATGGCTGCTTGTCTTATCCTGAGAACGGTCACATCCCGCATATTCTAATAAAACCTAATCCTGGTTTTATTACTACACAGGTAGCAGCCTCCATACCTTTGATGTGCTGCTGTGCTAATCTGCTATTTTAATGACCCACTTCCCCAAAATGGTCACTTCAGAAGTAGATTCCTTTTGAAATAAGTCATGTTAATTTCCTAGGATTTAGAGACACACCATTTAGGAATTTGGCCTAAATTAATTAACCCAGCGGATAAGTAAAAAAATAAAAATCTTGGCCAAGAATACAAACTTCAAGATGCCTTTATAACATTCCCTATGCATGATTAGCCTGTGAATGATCTATTTCAAGCAATATAATTGTATACCTAAGGTCATGAACAGTTAACTTTCTTTAAAAATAAAAAAATATTGGTTTTTCCATTAACAATATTTTTCTAACAATTTTCCATATTTCCATATTCCCCCCTACCCTTCCCTCATATTCCCATTTTGTTTTATTTACATATAACTCACCCTGCATGTTGTTTCCCAAAATTTCCCCCATTCATATAATCTTACTTTTTGTTATATACAATTATGTTTGTTTATTCAAGCCCTGCCAGTGAGTCCAATTCTTTATGTTGCTTCATCATATATGCTGTAAATGGTTCCCATTCTCTTTTAAAGTCTTTGTTATCCTTTTCATGTAATTTATCTGTTAATTTTGCCAGTTCTGCATAGTCCATAAGTTTCCCTTGCCATTGTTCTTTCATTGGTATTTCTTCTGTCTTCCAAGCTTTTGCTAATATAATTCTTGCCGCTGTTGTTGCATACATAAATAATTTCAAATTTCCTTTTTTTTAAATCACGATCTAAAATTCCTAAGAGGAATGCTTCTGGTTTCTTAACAAAAGACTTTTAAAGCATTTCCCCTCAATTCATTATATATCATTTCCCAATAATTTCAAACCCTTTTGCACTCCCACTACATACGATAAAATGTACCATCTTTTTCTTTACATTTCCAGCAGGTTTTATATCCCTTTTTATACATTTTTGTCACTTTCTCTGGCATAATATACCATCTATACACCATTTTCATATAATTCTCTTTCAATAAGATACAGTCTGTAAATTTTAAATTCAGCTTCCACATCTTTTCCCAATCTTCCAGTTGTATATTATGACAAATCCTGAGCCCACTTTATTTGTGCTGACTTTACCATTTCATCCAGCGTTTCCCCATATAACAGGAGACTATACATTTTAAACTAATTTCGTATCACTCTCAAACATATCTTTTTGAAAGCTTGATACTGTGTAGCTGAAACTTTTTTTATTGTCTTCCTTAAATTGTTTGTTCAGTTGTCTATGATGCAGCCAACTTTGCAATGTAGTCTTTAGTTCCTCATATTCTTTCAGCTTTAACCCTTTTTCAGTCTCTATTAATAATTCTCTGTACGTAAGCCAATTTCTTCTCTTACTAAGATGTTTTAATGCTAATGCTGCCACCGGCGAGAGCCAACGTGGAGTTTTTGGTTTTAAAAAATCTTTATGTTTATCCCATCCTTTTATAAGTTTTTCTTATTATATGGTTATGAAAACCTTTGTGTTTTTTATCTTTCCCATACCATAAATATGAATGCCAAACAAATCTATTATCATGTCCTTCCAAATCTAATATTTCATCTCTCTCTAATTTAATCCAGTCACGAATGCACGTGATGCAAGCTGCTTCATTACACAATTTTAGGTCTGGAAGGGAGAGCCCTCCTCTATCTTAAGTATCAACAAGTATTTTGTATTTTATTCTAGGCTTTCCCCCATTCCAGACAAACTTTGAAATATCTTTTTGCCAGTTTTTGAAGCAGACAAAGTTACTTATTATTGGTACTGACTGAAATAAAAATAACATTCATCTTTATTGCTGCTATCCTTCCCATCAGAGAAAGATTCATTCTGTTCCAGATTTCCAAATCTTTCTTAATCTCATTCCAAACTTTCTCATAATTACCCCTATTTAAATTTAAATTTTTGTTGGTAAGACAGATTCCTAAATATTTGACTTTTTAAAATAAATTTCTATCTTTGTAATCTCCTGCAATTCCTTTTTCTCTGATTACTTCTTTTTTTGTGTGTGTTAATATTTTTGTCTTTTCTTTATTTAATTTAAATCCTGCTACTTACCCAAACTTCAGGGAGACATAATTTTGGTTCCTCAACTGTAATTACCAAGTCATCTGCAAATGCTTTCAACTTAAAATTCACCCCCCCCCCCGTTCTTATTTTCACAATTTGTTTATCTCCTCTTATTTTTCTGTTTAAAACGTCTGGGACCAGGATGAATAATAAAGGTGACAGCGGACATCCTTGTATCTTACCTTTTTCTATTTTAAATTGATTCGTTATCACCTTGTTGATAATTAATGTTGCATTCTGTTCTGTATATACAGCTTGTATCCCTTTTACAAACTTTTCTCCATATACCATTTCTTCCATCACTTTCTTCATAAAATCCCAAGATATTTTATCAAATGCTTTTTCCGGATCTATAAACATCATTGCTGCTTTTTTCTCACTTCTTACTTCTAGATATTCTATTACATTTAAGATATTTCTTATATTTTCTTTCATCTGTCTACCTGGATGGAATCCCACTTGATCTGGATGTATATAAACATTTAAGAACTTTTTCAATCTGTTAGCTAAAATATTAGCAAATATCTTGTAATCGTTATTCAATAATGAAATGGGTCTATAGCTTTTGAACAGAGTCAAATCTGTATCTTGTTTTGGAATTAAAGTAATATAGGCTTCCTTTCATGTCTCTGGAATTTTCCCTTTTGTTAATATTTCCTTCATTATGTCTTTCATTGGGTTTGCAAGCTGTTCTTTAAAAGTTCTTATAATACTTTGCTGATAATCCATCTGGTCCTGGTGATTTACCCATCTTTATTTGACTTACTGCATCAGGAATTTCTTGGTCTGTTATTTGTGTATTTAAGAATACTGTCTCCTCTTGTTTTATCTTAGTCAGATGACTCTTTTTTATATATTCTTGTATGTTGATTATATTTTCATTTCCTCTTTTATACAAATTCTGAAAATATTTATAAAAGCTTCCCTTATTTCTTTTGTTTTATCCAAAACTTTCCCATTGGAGTTAATTTTACCTATGTAGTTCATCTGTTGATTTTTCCTTAGTTGCCATGCTAGCAACTCTCCTGGTTTATTTTCATACTCATTTTTTTAATTTTTCCATGCTATTTCATCATTTGAATACTGTGATTGTAATAATTTTATTGCCTGTTTTATTGATTGTTTGTTTGGATTTTTTCCTAATTCGTTTCCTTCTTTGATATGGCATCCAAAATTTCCTTTTTCTTTGCTTCCCTGGCTCTTTTTTTAACAGCATTTTGTTGTATAAAAAAACTTCTCATGACCGCTTTACTAGCGTTCCATACAGTTTGGATTTTTGTTTCTTTATTTAAATTCAATTTGAAATATTCCTCTAATCTTTTTTGTGTGTTGTCTACTAGTTCTTGGTCGTCCAATAAGTCATCATTAAGTCTCCCACCTATTTTATCCAGGTGTCCTCCTAAATGACCCTTGAGCTGCTTCTGGTCAGTTTTTTAATTGACATAATAAGCACTGTCTAAGCTGGCAGTTATTATTTATTATTATTATTTATTGAATTTATATACTGCCCTATAACCAGAGGTCGCAAGACGGTTCACAGAAAGTGATAGATAACTCATTGCTGAAGAGCAGAATATATAGAGATTCTCTGTACAAAAATAGGACACTAAGAGCGTATAATTTCAGAGAGGCTACACCATAATTGATGGCATGAAAACCTTCAGAGAGAGTGAGAAGGAAAAGAAGGTTCACACTTGCCCACCCCACTTTTGGTAAAGGTCATTCATCTCAGAGACCAATGGTGACTTTGTCGCAAGGTCAGTCCTGAAGTCAGATTGTGCCTATGTCATATTATATTCAAGATTATTTGCAGTTGCCCCACCAAAACTGTTAAGTTACAGGGTGGATTCCATTACAGTCATAACCTTGTGTTGCGTTAGGTACATGTTGCGTCTTTTCGGCTTGTGAGCGCGGCAAACAAGGAAGTGTATACTTCCGGGTTTTGTTGTGCGCACACGTGCAGAAATGTCCTGTGCACTTTGTGCATGCACAGAAGCGATCTGCGCGCTTCACACATACACAGAAGCACTCTATCACGCTCTGCGCTTGCACAGAAGTGTTGCTCTAGTTGCAGACTTTTCGGGGTGCAAATGGCACCCCAAAATGGATCATGTCTGCAACTAGATGTGCCACTGTAATATAACACACGGATACTAAAACAGACAACTAACAAGCTCACTATACTTTTGATATTGGCAGTTCCTGATCGCAACATGATGGCTGAAAATGGTCTGCAGTGCCGATCCTGCTTCTCCAATGGAACCACAAAGTGTGAAGGTGGGATGACCATCAACTGCCTTGAGAATGAGACCCAGTGTGTTGATTTCCAAGGATCTCTTAATGGTAACACTGCTACTCAGACAGGAAAAAAGGCCTAGTCACTGGCTGGGTCACACAGACTTCCTCCTGCTCTCCCTCCCTCCCTTTCCCTTAAATGTTGCTGGAAAAGAGAAAGGGATCATATCTCTCACTGACCCTAATCTGCACCCTTTCTTTGTGTTTTGCCTTCCTGGGCTGTGTCATTTAACTCTCCTAATGCTACTTGCTTGTCCAGAATGAGGATTCAGAGCCCTTCTGAAAAAAGTAAAGTGCATTCATTGCTTCACCCCAGTTGCAATTGGATCTCTCCACCACTGGGATGCAGTCCAGGACAAAATGTGTCCTTCTTGCTCAAAAAGCATATTTATTATGTAAAAAGAATGTGATTTTTTTCTTAAATTCTGTGACAGTGAACAGTATCTGGCTAACTCAGACCATTGGTGCACGGATTTACAGTGTGCAACAGAATTTCTGCTCTCTTCCACCTGTATGTGCTCTGTATCCTCTCAATATATGCTCCACAGAATTGGGAAAACTCCCAAAATGGATTTAGGGGATAGACAGAAGGAGGGAGAAAGGGAGGAGATGCTCTTTTCCACCAGCATACATCATTTTGCTGATGTCAGGATTTAGCTACATTCGTAAAGATAAAGCACTTTATAAGTGTTATAACACTGAAACCAGATTCAGGTAGGCAGCCATGTTGGTCTGACACAGTAGAAATATATATAATTTTTTAAAAAATAAAATTGTCCAGTAGCATCTTAGAGACCAACTAAGTTTGGACAATACTGGAATATATATATATATATATATATATATATATATATATATATATATATATGTATGTAAAGGGACCCCGACCATTAGGTCCTGTCGCGCATGACTCTGGGGTTGCGGCGCTCATCTCGCTTTAATGGCCAAGGGACCTGGCATTTGCGCTGTTTACCTTCCCACCGGAATGGTACCTATTTATCTACTGGGACTTGACATGTTTTCGAACTGCTAGGTGGGCAGGAGAAGGGACCGAGCAACGGGAGCTCACCCCATCACAGGGATTCGAACCACCGACCTTCTGATTGGCAAGTCCTAGGCTCTGTGGTTTAACCGACAGAGCCACCAGTATATATGTATATGTATATGTATATGTATATGTATATGTATATGTATATACACACACTGTGAAACCAGATGGCGTTGTGGAGTCCTGTGTTTCGCCAATGGGTTTTACAACACATTTTTTAATGAATCACTTTTTTGATGTGTCTAAATCTTGCCTTTGAGGAATAATGCTGTTTAGAGGAGGGCAAATTTGCCAAATCCTTCCTTCCTGAAAAGAGGGGATTTGGAATGAACAGGGGAGGGGCATGTGGCTGATCTGCCCCAGAAGGGAAGAGGCAGAGTCCAGGCCATTTGAGCCTCCACTGCTCTCATTTCTTCCTGATCATCCATCTCCTGCCCTTTACAGCCTGGGCTTTGCTAGTGTCTCTCTTGCGGGCTGAGTAAGAATTCTGACGGAACTTCCTGATTAGCTCTTGGGATTCCCCCTTTTCACCTACTTCATTTTAGATGTAGTTAACATGAAAATAGAAATGGTAAAATAAAAGGAGGATTCTCTGGATGCTTAGATCACAGTATGGGGCAATGAGGGAGCCTTAGTTGGCATCCAACTGTTTGAGAGACAATGGAAAAATGAAAGACAATTCCAGCTGTTGGGATCTGCTAATCAGACCTTAATTGTCCCAGGCACTGGTTTTAAAACAGCATCTCCCCCCATCTCCCCCTTTGTCCCTCCTCTAATTCCTATTGGTTCCTTTTGATACCCAGTTCATACCTTACTCCTTGGCATGTTAATATGGGTGTGCCCAGGGTGTGCTTTGATATCCATGAGGATCTTTAATGAGGCTCCAGAACATGCCCAGAGCTTTTTATAACTATCCTAGTCCTTTTAAGTTACCCAGCCCCTGTACCGCAGAGCCTAGGGCTTGCCGATCAGAAGGTCAGTGGTTCGAATCTCCGTGATGGGGTGAGCGCCTGTTGCTCGGTCCCTGCTCCTGCCAACCTAGCGGTTCGAAAGCACGTCAAGTGCAAGTAGATAAATAGGTACCACTCTGGCGGGAAGGTAAATGGCGTTTCCGTGCACTCCTCTGGTATGCTAGAAGCGGCTTAGTCATGCTGGTCACATGACCTGGAAGCTGTCTGCAGACAGATGCAGGCTCCCTCGGCCTATAGGGTGAGATGAGCGCCGCAACCCCAGAGTCCTCCACAACTGGACCTAATGGTCAGGGGTACCTTTAACTTTATAAAACTCTCACCTTTAGGGTCACTCTAAATCCTTATCAGACACAAAATATCTTGTTCACACTATCCTAACAGAAAACACTTCCCTTTGTTTATTGACCCTTTCATATGCAGGACCTGGGCCATTCATCTCTCAGCAGGCAAAGCAATAGTAAATTCAAAGACAGCACTTACCGGTAACTGGATTACAAGGAGTTTACACTCCTTTACATGATACAAAGCAGGGACAGACTTTCAAAGATACTACAGTGTTAATACACAGCTATTTCAGAAGCACATTGCAAGTAAAGGAAACATAGCATTTATAAACATAATTAAATTAACGTAACATAATAAAAAGAAGGACATTTTTTGGAACCTCACACCGTTTTTTTAGCTGCTGCATCCCACTGTTGACACATGCTAGGTTCACACACTCAAGGCTCACACACCAGAGAGGGAGTGTTGTTTTCAAATTTTGCTGTGTGGCCACAGCATGCGGCTTTTCACATGTCCAGGAGATGGCAGGGATAGAATTCCTCCCATTTTATTGCAACTTACCTGCCCACAAGAATTTGATTTGGTTAATCTAGTTAATTAAGCCTGCTTTCAGATCCTCTAATCTCATTATATTTTATAACTATAACCCGTTTATTAATAATCTTGATGTCTTGAGAGTCCTTTGGGTATGATAGCAATTTTAAATTACATTTGAGTTACTTTTTTACCTGAACTTCTAATGTTCAAAATTTTGTATATTCATGTTCTGATGAAATTATGATATTTTTCAAATTTCTTAAATATACACATTTTAAAACTAACTTATTAAAATTCTCATTCACCATCACAGACACAATCCTCTAGTTCCTGGGCAAAGTACTAATGTCAACATGTCTTTACTTTTATCCAGTTATCCACAAGCTCTTCAATGTCACTTTCCAAATTTTCCAAGGCTGTGCAACAACAGATTTTTGTGCCATTAAGGAAAAAAGATCTTTTATCGGAACTGGGATATATTTCCTTAAGGTTGTCAAAGAAAGATGCTATAATGCTTCACGAATCTCACACCAGCTTGAAAATGAAGGGTGAATGGGACAGTGTAGACCTCCTACTTGTGTATTCCAAAATCCATGGCAATGAGGAGGATTGGAGGCCTAGTGGTGAAATCCAGGACTGAGGATCTCTGTTTCTTTCTTTTTTTGCATTTGGAGGAATAAAGGGAAGCAAGGGGCAGAGAAAAAGGGCTCGTGATGTGGGGATTGTGTATTCTACCTGCAAAGAACCTCGTAGTGTATCATTAAAAAACAGTTAAGTTTTCATTATGATCATTACAATGGAAAATAAAATGCCGGTTCTCAGATGTTGTAAACAAAATAAGTCTTTTTTTCCTTATGGGGTATCCAAGAGCCCAGATAGGGTCCTTACATAGGTTCCCTACTGGTAGGAGAAAACAACAGAGGCCAACCAGCGAATAATGAGAAGCAAAGCAGCTAGTAAGCCTGATCTTTATTGTTCTGTTGCAACAGGGTGCTCCCTCACACACAGGAAAGGAGGAAGACCCAGAACGCAGGTGTGTCCGCCCTTATATAGACATTTTAAATTGCCTGCCCTGGAGTTCAAGACCACCCCCAGAAACATCATACATACATCACAGAAGGGGCGCAGCTCAAGACCACCCCCCAGACACATCATACCTACATTACAGAAAGGGCGGTCTACAGCAGAAATCTGAGTGCGTTGTTTATCTCCTGTCATTGTTTATCTCCTGTCTGGCAGGTTACCTGTTTAATGGTCACTTGATTTGATTGCCTGGGGAGCCTGGCCACTCTTTTGTAATGATAAATACTTAGTTCCTGAGCCAAGTCACAGGATCACACCCTATTCATATCTTAAATGTGCCCTAAAGACAGGATTTGTGAGGAAAGAGACAATGGGGAGGTTTCCCAGTTTGACCTTGCAGAGAACGGTCAATTTGTTCAGGACTTTTTTCTGTGGGGTTTCAGACATGTGGTTTATATATTTATGTACGCGTTTGCTTGGTACATTTATGAACATATCTAAGACCTTAAAATTCTTATCACACAGATCTGTTTCTTTCAGATACAGATGCAATTATTATTTATTGGTTTAGCTGAAGAGATCACAAAAGATAAAATACCTTTCAGACATGTTACGGGAAAAATCTGGGTGCGAGGCTGCTCAGCCACCCAGCTCATCGGGCAGCGCCCGTGGATCCCTGTGGAACAAAGAAGGAGTCCAGCCACCAACCGGAGCAAATAGCTGTAGGTCAAAGTTTATTGTGCAACAGGTTCAAAGAGGAATTGAACCCCAAGAATGGGGTGACAAGGACTTTTAAAAGTTCCTATCTTATCCCAGCATACAGTTCACTAAACACCATCACTACATCATTACTACATCATCACTACATCACCAAAAGGAAGGGTTATATATGATTAGCATAGGAGGAATGTTGGGGTAACATGCAAATACAGGATATGTATTGGGAAGTACATTCTAAGCACAAGAGGACAATAGAACTTTAGTTTGCATAGTCTGGCACCTGGGCAAGTCTGGAGGAGAGCTTTTGGCCAGCGATTGCCACCTAAGAGTATTTTCCTCTGAGTACGTGACCTCCCGCTTGAGGGATTTATGGTGGGGACTGAGTGGTTTCCAAGCCCTTGGCCAATGATACAAAATGGCAGTGGAATGAAGAGAATCGGTGAAACTCTTTTAGCAAAGTCTCTTTTAGCACTCTTTTAGCAAAGTCTGCATTGTTGGCAGTTCTTCTACAAAGTCTTTTGCTGTCAGAACCGATAGGCTGTCAGTCGGGGTTGGGAAGGTTGCGAGGATGGTATCCATAACTGACAACACCACTTTGTGACCCACAACGAGGATGTGGTAACCATCAATGCATGTGTATCCCTTTATAGATCACATTTTCCACTGTGATCTGCAACAGCAGATATTCAGAGACTTACTAGTTCTCATACTGTAGGGAAAATAGCTATCATAACTATATTAAAAACAAAATACTGATAAGTTACAAAACTGACAGTGCAAACTTGAATGACCCCATGGATACAAGCAGGTTCCAGGTTCACCTGATTTCTGGGAAGGGCATGTGTGTGACATGCTAATTGTTTATTACTTTGTGCCTCATTAGGATTAGTTTGTTTCCAGCTCAGTTTTACCATAAAGCCTGAGGGAAGAACACATTTATTTAAAGTACCCATTTACTGACAGTGTAGGTGTGGTTGGACTGGAAGAGGCACCTGGCTGCATCCAATATGAAAAAAGAGATTTGTGTTACAATATAAAAATGTAGGATTTCTGGGAAAGCATGCATTCTCCATTTCCATAATTTCCTGCTCCTCACTGGACCAGTCCTTCCCAGTTGGAATCCTTGGTCACCCTTCCTTGGCCCATGAATCCCTCCAAGTCAACTTCTTCCAGAGGTCATCTGTTGGTTCATTCCTCATTGGCTTCTAATCACTCAGGCATTATGAGGGTCTTCTTGAGTATATGCTTCTTCCTTGAACAGTTGGTTTCGACTACTGCTCAGGCTAAACAATACAGAGGTGTGGGAGCAGTGCAATGGTTGGGTAAGCCCCTTCCTTCTGGTCTGAAAGAAGCAGCAAAAGGAGGTGCTTCTGGCAGGAGGTGTGAGGACTCTGACAGGATCCTAGAGTCAAACAGCCTTTTCCCCAAAGCCTTTTAAGCACTAACTAGGCTTTGGGAAGCAGCCCTCCTGTCTCTTTCCCAATGCCGCTGCCACCCCAGGAGCTACTTCCGTGGCCCTTCTCTGCTGGCAGGGAGAAATCAGGACACGCTGGAATCAAGGCACAACCCAGGACAGCTTAATGTATTCCGTAGCCATTCCAGCCAAATCAGGACTGCTGAGGGGTATGCATGCAAATCAGCTTTAAAATAAATTTGCCTCCAAGGTGAATGGACTCTTGAAGTATAAGGAGGATATGAGAACATTTACAAAGCAAAATGGTCAGAGCTTGAGGCCCATAGGATTGGCGTAGGATTCATTGTCTTATGAATATGACTTTTTTGTATGTTGTGTTTTAAAAAGGCTAAGGTACCTGAACATACAAAGATTGTTAGGCCCAGCTAGTCTCTTTCAGCACCTGTTCTAACTCATTTCACTTATTTGAGAGATCTGTCCTTTTGCATTGGGGTTAGATGACATAACCATGCATTCAAAAACTGTCAAATCTCTGCTTGCCTGCAGTTTTACATTAAAAACAAAACTTTGGTGCTTTATATCAGGAAATACCATACTTCTCCGTTCCAAACTATTGATTTGAAGGATACACATTATAGAAGCAAATTTTTATTTCCACAATCATTAATATTTATCACAATAAGAATAATGATACACAATACAGCACTCTTTTCTCTGTGTGCTGCATCCCATTTCCCTCCACCAACAGCAAAAGAAAAGGGGGGGAAAGAAGAGACACGGATACCGATGCCTGACTCTCACCACTAAGCATCACCCCCATATTGCTATGAATTATTGAATTCACAAGGAGGAGATTTATGCTGAACCATAATTACCCATAAATGTGAGGCTGGGGTGAGATATGTGAAGCATTATAATAGTTATTTCAACTGGAAAAGAGTTTGAGGCAGTGGAGATAAAGGGAAGTGCCAGAGAAACAAAAAGTCCAAAGTATATTTTGAAGAAGTTGCAATACAAAACTATACAGACTTATCTGGAAGTAAGACCCATTGAAATCAGTGGCACTTAAATCTAGGTAGACAGATAGAGAATTGCATTGTAATCCCTTTGAAATAAATGGTTACTACTTCCACCAACAGTGCATAGGAGTTTGCTGAAATCCATAGGGGATTGCTCCAGTCTTTCCAGCCAAATATATTTATTGGTGAGGGATGTGGTGGAAAATTGAGAAACATCTTTCACTATCAAGGAAGGAAGCAAACGTCCTTTGAAACTGGAGGTGGAACATAGACATTGTGGATTATTTTGCCCTGCCTGAATTTGTCTAATCCTCTTTTTAAGTCATCTAAGCTGGTGGCCATCACTGCTTCCTATGGAAGTGAGTTCCATGATTGAACTATGAACTGCATAAAATATCATACAGCACATAGCTTCTGAACTGCACCAACCATGCTTTACCCCTCCTTTCAACTATCTCAGCTAAGATATTTGTGATATTATGTTAATCATTAAATAGAATAGAATACTTTTTTTTCTTCTTTAACTTACTAAACACAAGCAAAATAATTAAGAAAAATTAGATTACATTCTCCAGGACATTAGAAATTCTGCTGAAGTGAAGCATAATCTGCATCAGCAAAATTCTTCAGTTTAATTATAGAATTGAAGGGTTGGAAGGGACCTCAAGAGTGATCTAGTCCAACCACTGCAATTCCCCCCATGGGACTCGACCATGAGATTGAGAGTTTCATGCTCTACTGGCTGAGCTATAGATAACCCACATCAGCAGTGAAAGCCACAGTTGGATAGACCTAATAGTGGACTAGTCACATTTATGGAAGAGGCTATCAGTGGCAATTGTGGTAGTTTGATGGATATACAGTGGTACCTCAGGTTACATATGCTTCAGGTTACATACGCTTTAGGTTACAGACTCCGCTAACCCAGAAATAGTGCTTCAGGTTAAGAACTTTGTTTCAGGATGAGAACAGAAATCGGGCTTCTGCGGCGTGGCAGCAGCAGGAGGCCCCTTAGCTAAAGTGGTGCTTCAGGTTAAGAACAGTTTGAGGTTAAGTACGGACCTCCGGAACAAATTAAGTACTTAACCTGAGGTAAGGTAAAGGTAAAGGTACCCCTGCCCATATGGGCCAGTCGTGTCTGACTCTAGGGTTGTGCGCCCATCTCACTTAAGAGGCCGGCGGCCAGCGCTGTCCAGAGACACTTCCAGGTCACGTGGCCAGTGTGACGAAGCTGCTCTGGCGAGCCTACACCAGAGCATCACACGGAAACGCCATTTACCTTCCCGCTATAAAGCGGTACCTATTTATCTACTTGCACTTAAGGGTGCTTTCAAACTGCTAGGTGGGCAGGAGCTGGGACCGAAAGACGGGAGCTCACCCCGCCGCGGGGATTCGAACCACCGACCATGAGATCGGCAAGTCCTAGGCACCGAGGTTTTACCCACAGCGCCACCCGCGTCCCTGGTGTTTCTGCCCGGTTGAACCTGAGGTACCACTGTACTATTTCCAGTTGCTGGGGGTGAACAGGGGGAATGGGCGACTGCCCTCCTGTTATGATAATCCTGTACCCATGGACATCTGATCAGCCACTCCAAGAAGGATGCTGCTACACTGCAGGGTTCTTCTTGTCTTCTGAAAATGGAGGGTGGGATTTGAAGCAGGTATAAGCAACTACGTAGCTGGATTCAGTTCATGACAATGTGGCTAAGGATAGTCATCACCAAACAGATCAGCTGGTTTAAAGTATCCTCTGCCACAATTAGAACAAGGAGGGGCAAAGTTCAGTAAAATGATTTAATAAGCTCTCAGAGTCACTGTATTCTATTCAGTGCCTACCAGTGTGTCCCTGGCACCCTTCAACAGCCCTGAGCTGTGTCTAGCTTTGCCAGCTGAGCAGTCACCTGAGCAGTACCTTGAGGCTTTCATTGAACTTTGATTAGTGGCCAGGAAGAAGAGAAAAAGTATATTGCTCCTTCCAACTCAGTAAGAAAAGGCAAAAACAGAGGCATTGGCTCGAAATTATTTTTTCACAACCAGGAGCAGATACTTCCAGGTTAGCGGAGTTCATAACCTGAAGCATTCATAGCCAGAAGCGTTCGTATCCAGAGGTATCACTCTGCTTTCTACCTCAGCCTTACTTGCTTGCACCTGAAGTGATTTCTTTGCTGCCACTGAGTTACGCTCCTTTTTTCTGTGTTGATCAGTTTTACTGGTTGAAACCTCCATTGCAGCCACGTGTGCTGCAATATGAAGTCAACATTTTAATCACAGCTCATCCCATCCTTCCCAGTCTTGCTGGGATGAATCTAGTGTCCAGGCTTTTCTCTTCTTTAGATGAGGAATCCTTAGGTGGAGAATGTATTGAGGGGGTTTCTTGTAGTTGGCTTCTGGGCTTTGCCATTGCCTTTTTTGGTTCTCAGCTCCTTTATTGGGTGCCGTCAGAATTTAAATTTTAAATTAACTGTATAGAGGAAGAAATTTGAAAAGTGCCTGTTGACAACTAATGAGATTGAGGAGAAATAATTCAGACAATTTCAACAGTGAGCTTTGAATTTCATCATTATCTCTATGTCTTTATGCCAAAGGGGGTGGGAAAAACTCCTCTTCCAAAATTCGCTGAACATTTGTCCCCAAGTGTTGCCTGCAGAACAAACATGTAGCCTATAGATCCCTCCAAGTAAGCCTCTATGTGCATCAGTTCTCTTTCTAGAATGATGAAGGCACTCCTGAGCACATGCCTCCTCTTGGCCCTGCTTTCTCCAGGTAAGTAGGAACCAGTAGGATGGAGAACTTTTTATCACATTTAGAGGACAGAGGAATCTGGAGAGCTGAATTTAAGAGAGCTAGTGTGCTGTAGTCATTAGATGGTCAAGCAAGGATGCAGGAGACCAGGGTTCAAATCCCCACTCAGCCATGGCTCATTGCGGGATCCTGGACAAGTCACTATACTTCAGGTTAACCTACCTCACAGGGTTCTTGTGAGGGTAAAATGGGGAGTGGAGAACCATGTACATAGCCTTGAGCTGCTTGGAGGCAAGTGCAGAAAACAAATAAATAAATACAAAATAGAAACCAAGAGCAACTAAAATGGATAGAAATTTTAAAGGATATTTGAAATATGCTAGTACCTGAAGGTACTATGTTTAGTAGCCACTGGTAGCCTAATTCTGCATCATTTGTCTAAACCTTTTTGTGAAGCTTTTGTGAAGCCATTCAAGTTGGCAGCTTTGTCAGTCTTACGAGAGAGGGATCAAAATGTTTGTATTTCCACTTTGTCCATGTCATGCAGAACAGTATGTGCTTCCAGGAAGTCCCCTCTTTTTCCCCTCTTAACTGTCCTAACCCCCCCTTAAAGTCCAAGTCTCTTAATCTGGATCTAACCCTGTTCATTTAACTCTGCTTAAAACTGGTTGAAATGCAAAATCTTCTCCTCAGGAGGTCTAGTAAGTGATTGTACAGTGTATTCCTGCAGAGGGTTCCCAGTTTCCCCAAAGCCTTTTTTCATGCCTGAATGATGGGATAAGACCAATTTAGATTGAAAAGCTGACTTGCAGGTGAGGACGGTAGGAGCTGCATACTGTCAAAATTTGCCTTCCTGCTCTTCATCATCTGGCCATTGGTCCTTTAGCTAACGTCACATCTAAGATTGTAATCAAACAGTAGAAGAAAAAAGGTATTGAAGTGATAGATTGGATGGGAGGAAAAATGGGCCAGGGGAAAGGGAGGGTTTACCTTGAAACCACTTGAAAATAATTAAACCAGTGTTCAGACCAATGGATTTTACTCATTTTATTTTATTGAAAGATCTTATTAACTTGAACCCCATTTCATTTAAAATATTTAATTCACTCCCACCTCCTTCTCTGTGCCAAATTAAGCAAACCAAAAAACCAAATAATAATAATGATAATGATAATAACAATCCATGAACTAATCTTTTGCTCCTGTCCTCAGCATTACCTCTGAACTGCAGATCGGGGTTAAACAGGACTGGACTGACATACCATGACTATTTAACAACAAATTGTAACTTTGGTCAAGATTTCTGTGTTGCCAGTGTTCTGCGTACAAATATAAGTAAGATTTATCTGGTTTTTTGCCTTTTGTTGTTGGAATTACTAAATTAGTTGTAAGGAAGCTGTGGCACTTCAGCTGTAGATGAATTAGAATTCCCACCTGCCTCATCTATCCTGGCCACCAGTCAAAGATGATGGGAGATGCAGTCCAGCAGCATCTGGAGGATCACAGTTTCCCAATCCTGCCTTGAGACCGTCTTTAAACCTCTGCCAATTATCTTGGGTTGAGCAACAGGAGTTCAGGGAAGTATTTTCCCGCCCTGTAAATGGTTATGATCGACTAGCAGAGAGAATGCAGTGTATGGCACATGTATTGTCAGAAGTATAGAAGAAGTCATGATTCTTCATGCTGCAGATTGGACCTGAAATGAAGTTCTACATTCATTCCAAATTTAATGCCTTTTACTCTGGTCTATGATCGTAATAAAACTTTGAAAGCTTCGGTTATAATTTACAAACTACAGTTGCAATCGAAATTATTCACGCCCCATTGCAAATTGGGTTGATTATCAAAATTTACAGACTTCTAGCTGTTTGCATTGAGCAAATCAAACAAAAGCCATTGAAATAGCTCTGGACAATGGCTGCTTCAAGTGGTTCCCCCAAATTCAGCTGAAAATGCAACTTATACTGCCAAGAAGAAGAACATTATTTATTTCAGTCGAAAGACCTACAAAATCATTTTCAAAAACAAGATAAAAGAGAAATACAGGGAAGATTAAGAGGCGGTCACTTTGTTTTATCCAGAGTATGTCGGTTTCTATTTCTTATTACTTCTAAGAGGAACTTAGCCAAGGCCAGGGTAGTATCATCTGACTTATATTGGCTTCTCTAGTCTCACTATTATGTAACCCATCGTTGGCAAGCATCTTTTAAATGCCTTCAGAAAAATTGTGTATTCCACCAGGCTCATACAAGCCATTCAGAATACATCTTTCCATTGGTTAATTGATATCTGTTTCTTTACTTTTAATAGCTTTTATTGTATGCTTTAAATATTATGGCTGGAAGACATTTTGATATTTTTTCTTTCTATGATATAGTGGTGTGTACATATTTTAATTCATAAAGCTCATCACTTTATATTGCCGAATTTAATAATACTTTACATGTTATTTGTTTGAAAAGGTTCTCATTCAGACAATACAGAAAATTGGAACCATTACAATGAACGTGTCTTAGGAGCAGTAAACCTCCATATCTAGATAATTCTTTCAAATTCTTTTTCATAGTGAAATTCCAAGTGCAACTTTTGAGTCAATGCTCGTCATCCAGATACTGTTCCTCAGGCAATTACAGCTTCACTGCAGGCGATGGTAAATTCTTTCAGATGAAGAAGCACTGCTGCAAGACTGAACTGTGTAACAATGCAATTCTCAGCCGTACGTTTCTGCATCAATTTAGAATCATTAACATGTTAGGGTTTTGCACTGAATGTGGCCATGGCCTGGATCCTTAGTCAATCAGCAGTACTTAGAGAATCTGAGCCTCATTCAAATGGGGTGAGACAGCCCCAGGTGGCTACAGGTTGGCTTGAGCAGCTCAGGACTATTAGGGGCTCTCAAGGAATGGCGAGTCAGGCAGGACGGGGAGGCAGTCAAGAGGAGCAACTGTGAAAAAGAGGGACCTACTTGGTAGCTAGGGACGCGGGTGGTGCTGTGGCTTAAACGACAGAGCCTAGGGCTTGCCGATCAGAAGGTTGGCGGTTCGAATCCCCACGACAGGCTGAGCTCCCATTGCTCGGTCCCTGCTCCTGCCAACCTAGAAGTTTGAAAGCATGGAGTGCAAGTAGATAAATAGGTACCGCTCTGGTGGGAAGGTAAACGGTGTTTCCGTGCACTCCTTTGGTTTGCCAGAAGTGGCATAGTCATGCCCTTTACCTTTTATTTGGTAGCTACGTCTGCCAGAGAAGGGATGGGTTGCCTTTCCAACCAGGCCTCTCCTTCTTCCTGCCCCTCAAAGCAGCACCATGCAGGATCAGATCATCCTTCTGATAGGTGGGAGGATCTGATCCTGCACAGTGCCAGTGCCCCTTGTCCCAACTATATTTTTACTGTATATTAAGATATGGTTACACATCACCCCGGTATCCAAGTGATGTGAGATTCCATGGGTACCAGGCATGCTGTAACCTAGGCTCTGTGTTTCCTGCGGGACCATAATGCACTGTGGTGTCTTTATGATATATGGTCATGCATAAATATATACAACCTGAGGCCTACAATGAAGACATCCACCAGAACATGTCCTGCCCCTCTCATAGACACAGCAGCATTCTTGCCTTGGCAGTTTGTCTTTTCCTGGGAATGGTCACATCCCTCTTATTCTAATCAAACGTAATCCTGGTTTTCTTACTACACAGGGAGCAGCCTCCATTCCTTTGATGTGCTGCAGTGCTAATCTGCTATTTTAATGACCCACTTCCCCAAAATGGTTACCTCAGAAGTAGATTGCTTCTGACAAAAGTCATGTTGATTTCCTGGGATTTAGAAGTGTCTAAAGAAGTGTCAGTTATGTCAATTTAGGAACTTTACCTATGTTAATTAACCCAGTGGATAAGTTTGGACCTGGAGGTCTCAGGGAACTCACAGAAAGTGACGGTTAGTTCATTGCTGAAGTGCAGAAGACAGACAGAATCTCTGTACAAAGATAGGGGACTAAGAGCATCCATTTTCATACAGGCTACACCATAATCAATGGCAGGAAAACCTTAAGAGAGATTGAGAAGGGAAGAAAGTTCACACTCCCCCACTCCCCTTTATGTAAAGGTCATTCATCTCAGAGACCAATGGTGACTTTGTCCCATCCCCAGCCCTGAACCCAGATTGTGTCTAGATTATATTTTATCCAAGAGTACTTGCAACTGCCCCACCAAAACTGGGAGGCCCTAGGGTGGATTGCATTAATATAACACAGAGATACAAAAACAGAGAAAAACATCAACATGCTCACTATACTTTTGATTTTGGCAGTTCCTGATCTCAACATGCTGGCTGAAAATGGTTTGCAGTGCCCATCCTGCTTCTCCAAAGGAACCATAATGTGTAAAAGCAAGAAGCACATCAACTGCCTTGAGAATGAGACCCAGTGTATTCAAGCCAAAGCAGTTCTTCTTACCGGTAACATTGCTACTCAGACAAGGGACAAAGGCCTAGTAATTCTTGGTCATGCAGACTCTCTCCTTGTCTTCTTCTCTCCCTTCCTTCCTTTCCCTTGCATGTTGCTGGAACAATGAGAGGGATCATATCTCTCACTGGCCCCACTCTGCACCCTTCCTTAGCCTGCCTGCACTGTGTCCTTTAACTCTCATAATGCCACTTGCTTGTCCAGAAGGAGGATTCAGAGTGAGATGTGTATATAAAATACCCTTCTAAACAAAAGTAAAAAAGTGTGAGTATGCTTATAGCCCCGGGGGAAGATGGCTCAACCGCAAGCACGTGAGTCTTTCAATGTGCCCTTTGAGAGGCTAAATGGCAGCAACTGGGAGGACTGGTCGTGCCAAATGTATTACTGGCTGGAGGGAAAGCTTCTCTGTGAGTAAGTGTGAGTAAGTATGAAGAGAAGTGTGAGTAAGCGTACTCACAAAAAGTGCATTGATTGCTTCACCCCAGTTGCATCCAAATCTCTCCACCATTGGGATGTTTCTGTCTTGCTCAAAAAACATATTTATTATGTAAAAGGAATGTAATACATTTCCTTTAATTCTGTGACAATGAGCAGTATCTGTCTAACGCATAACAATAGTGCAAGTATTTACAGTTGTGCAACAGAAATTCCGCTCTCTGTATTTTCTCTGTAGCCTCCTAAAATCTTCTCCACAGAATTGGAAAAAACCTCAGAATTCATTTAGGGGATACACAGAAGGAGGAAGGGAGGGAGGATATGTTCCATTCTACAACCATACATTATTTTGCTGATGTCATGATTTAGCTACATCCGTAAAGTGCTTTATATGCATTATAACAATTTGACACCAGATGGCGCTGTGGAGTCCCATCTTTCTTCAACAGGATTTCCTAGTACGAAGTTTGCAATGCAATTGACTACAGTGGTAACTCTGGTTACGAACTTAATTCATTCCGGAGGTCTGTTCTTAACTTGAAACCATTCTTAACCTGAGATATCATTCTAGCTAATGGGGCCTCCTGCTGTCACCACACTATTTCTGTTCTTATCCTGAGGTAAAGTTGTTTACCCGAGGTACTACCTACGGCTTAGCGGAGATTGTAACCCAAAGTATTTGTAACCCGAGGTGTTGTAAGCTGAGGTACCACTGTACCCTAACCCGAGATCCAGACATAGATGAATACCTCCCTATCAGCATATTTTTCAGGAATAATGCTACATTGAGAGGGAATTTGGGATGAATGTGGGAGGGGCATATGGCTGGTTTGCCTCAAGAGGCCATTTGAGCTGCGTTTGCCCTACATTCTTCCTTCTCATTCTTTTCCTGCCATTTTCAGCCTTGGCTTTCCTAGTTTCTCTTTTTAGGGTTGAGTAAGAATTCTGAGGTGAGTACCTCATTGGCTCTTGCGATTCCCCCTTTTCACCTGCTTTATGTTTGATGTGTTTAACATGAAAATAGCTATGGGAAATAAAAGGAGGATTCTCTGGATACTTAGATTACAGTAGGGCAATGAGGGAGCCTCAGTTGGCACCCAACCATCCTGAGAGACAATGAAGTGCATCTCCTGACTTATGACAGGTTCACTCAAGGTTCAGACACCAAGGAGGGATTGTTTGTTTTCAGATCTTGCTGTGTGGCCGTAGCATGTGACTTTTAATATGCCCAGGAGATGGGGGGGTAGAATTCCTCCCATTTTATTGCAACTCACCTGCCCACAAGAATTTGATTTCGTTAATCTTATTAATTAGGCCTGTTTTCAAATCCTCTGATTTCATTATATCTTATAAATACGACTTGTTTATTAATATTCTTTGTGTGTGTCTTGAGAGTCCTTTGGGTATGATAGTAATTTTAAAACATATCTGAGTTAATTTTTTTTACCTGAACTTCTAATGTTGACAATTTTGTATAATCATGTTCTGGTGAAATTATGATATTTCTCAGGTATCTTAAATATACTCATTTTAAAACTAACTTATTAAAATTCTCGTTCACCATCACAGGCACCATCTCCTAGTCCCTGAGTAAAGGACTAATGTCAACATTTCTCTCCCCATCCCCCCCCCCAGCTTCATTTAAGGGCCCCAAGTTCACTTTCCAAGGTTGTGGAACAACAGATTTTTGTGGCATCACGAAAAATGGAAGAGCTGCAGTTGGAGGTGGGAGCTTTGTCCTTTTTGTTACCCAAGAAAGATGTTACAATGCTCCACAAATCTCACACCAGCCGGAACGTGAAGAGTGAATGGGACACTGTAGACCTCCTCCTTGTGTATTCCAAAATCTATGGCAAAGAGGAGGAATTGGAGGCCTAGTGGTGAAATTCAGGACTCAGGATCAGTGTTTCTTTTTTGCTTTTGTTGGAAGTAAAGGGAAGCAAGGGGCAGAGAAAAAGAGGTCAGAATACGGGAATTGTGGATTCTAACTTCAAAGAATCCTGTTGTGTATCATTAAAAAAGAGTTAAGTTTTCATTATGACGATTACAATGCAAAATAAATGGTTATGGAGAATCAAATGCTGGTTCTCAGATCTGTTTCTTTCAGATACAAATGCAATTATTATTTATTGGTTTAGCCACACCGATTACGAAAGACGCAATACATAAAACAGAATAAAAACAAAATAAAATACATTGCACAGTTAAATCATTAATAGAATCAGATGGTTCATTAGATAAGAGGTTTCTCCTTTGAAAGATTTAAATTAGGGCATATTTTAAGGCAGAGTTCAGTGGAGCTCAGCTCTGGCACCTCTCAGGTTAGTGTCATTGTCATTCTAAGAGAACAAGGAACAAGCTCGTGGTGAACTCTGGCACCTGCAAATCTAGAAAAATAGCACTGATCCCTACAAATTTTTCTCCTTACAATCTTAACTGTAAAGGCAAAACAGATCAATTTTTCATAGGGGTAAGGGGATTTGTCCCTTAATAAATAGTTAATCATATAAACAATCCATCTCTCAATAGGGAGATTTAAATATTTGAACAAAGCTTCTCTTAAGTCCTCTTAGATGGAACAAACCAGTAAGTAGTTGGGTGAATATTCAGGCCCCTTACCTTTACGTAGGCAAACTACATGGGGGATCCAGAGAGAGCAGCCTTCAACTATGATAGAGTTGTAAAAGCTTTTCCCCGTTTGGTATTTGTGATGTGCTTACATAGTGAGGGGGCTGAATGGCTAGTTTGGCATAGCAAGTTGCAGGCTGTTGGCATTTCAGTTCCCACCAGCTGCGAGCAAGCAGCTACATTGTTGACATCATGTGATGTCTCTGAGCGTGAGACAGGAAGTCTCAGCCAGTTTTCAGTGTACCTGGGTGGAGCTGCTGAGAGTTGTCTTTCGCTTCTGTGTAGAAGCAGAGTCGAGTCAGATACTCTCGTGCTGTACTGCTCAGGAGAGCAGACATGTTTTGTACAGTCTTAATAAAGTAGCAGTAGACTACAGACTGCCTCTTTCTTCTGTGATGCGATGCCAGGAGAAAGTGAGTGTGCTCCTCTCAGAAGGGAGGGGTCGCTTATCATCGGTCTCTCTGGACTGAGGGAGGATTCCAGCCAGAGAGTGACCACCGGAGAGAAGCCCCGGCATCCCGGGCGGGCGTTTTTCCAACACAGGCTGGTCCCCATGAGGCAAGGTGAGGCAACCATCTTAGGAGGATAGATCCATAGGGGCAGCAGATCTGACTTCCAAGGAATTCCTTGCCCCTGCTGCTGACACAATGGCAACAACAGCCGCAGTGCGCTTCTTAAAGACCAGATTTGCCCCTCCCCCACAATCAGGTTGCCTGTTCAGTGGCCTCTTGGCCAATAGTAGGCACTGCTGGTCCCCTCCTATGCTTGTTTCCTGTGGGGATCTTTATTCCTCACCCTTCACATTCTTCTGGATGTCGATATGCACTCATCTCTTCTTCCCTGGAATGGGGAGGCACTATTTTGTGGTTTGCCTCAGCTGCCAACATGTCTTGGGACAGACTTGCCAAGGAGCACATTTGACCATGAAATCATGCTTTAAAATATGAAATTTCATATGACAAAGTGTCACCTTAATATCTAACACAGTAAGAATATCTCAAGGACGATCATAATCATCAATAATGCGTAGTATTTTCTTATTCCAAGATGGAGGCTCTCTATTGTTAAAAATCTAAATCTCCTTGTAGCCTCCATCTCCTTTTTAAATTTTAGCCAATACCTTAGGGAAAGGATATGCACGGTGACCTTCACTGAACAAACACCAGTTTACATAGGAGGCAACTCCAAGGTGGCAAGGGGTCTTCGCTCCCCCCCTAAAATGTCTGAGGGAGCCCGTCCCTCCCAAAGTAGATGGGCTTGGCAACTGGTCTATAGATCTCTCCTAGTTGCCTTCAGACAGGGTGCCATAGACACTGCCCCCCCCAATTCCTCTGACTGAGCAGCCTGGCAGGATACTTTGGTCATGCATACAACAGGCATCAGTAGTATTAGTATACTACCTCCTGTCTATTAGTTATGCCCCACCCCTCTACAGATCTCATATGACACTCTACCCAAAAAGTCCCATCTCAGATGTCCCAGCTCCAAGGGCTAGTATGAAATAACTTGGGGGGGGGGAATCCACATAACACATCTGTGATGATGGCGGCACACCACTGCCTTCTTCGAGTAGACAGGGACCACCCCCTCTTTCGAGGAGGCATTAATCACCTCCCTGACCCAGTCAGCTGCCCCCTCCCTGCTACTTCAGACAAGAGGGGCAAGGGGCAATGTCCTTGAATCTTACCAATTGAAACTCAGTCAACACATCAGGGCTAGACAGTGCTCTGGACACCCCTTGAGTTTCATCTGCTGTAACAGCTGAGTCAGGTTCCCAGTGGATGCAAGCAATTTCATCCTCAAAATGCTTTGCAAACAAGTCACAGCATTGACAAGTCACAAGCACATTCCCCGACTCCCAATGACAGGCCCTCCCCATTTTCACCTTGGAGCTTTCCTTTTTCTCACCCAGCCTCTCACCCTGGGAGATGCCCACTTCTCCACCTCTCCACCTGGTTACTGGCACCAGGTTCAGATTTCCCACCAACACCACTTGCAGCACATTAAGCATTTTATTTTATTTTTAAAGCTCAGTCCAATGTTTCATATCATCATGTGGTTGAGATATCTTAGCATTGCCTCATCTTTGTGTCCCCCCCCTTTTTTTAGTGTGAGAGGGTTTCCTAATTAATGAAACATTGGAAATAAATGGAGAGGGAAAATGCCACATTTTCTTAGATGTGATTACACACATATGACTTTACTCCATCCTTTAGAAATTCTGTTAGTATAAATAAATGAGTAGAAGGAGGTGTATTTAAAATAAAATTAATAGCAATAATGATGGCAATGTTGATGCTGTTAGGATTTATAAAAGTGAGAACACAATAAAAGCAGGAAAGTGAGGAGAAAAGAAAGGGGAGAATTGAGAGAAAGTAAAAAGAGAAAGAAGGAAGGAAGGAGGGAGAAAGAAAAGCAAAAAATGGGGAAGAGAGGAGTCTCTGTGTGTTAAAAATGGTGATGAAAGCTGTTCAGAAGTCATATCACTGGAAATAGGTTACAAGAGGAAATGTTATCTACAACCCTTTCATTCCTGTAGCTCCACTAGTCCAACCTGTAGATCGCGATTTACTGATTGTGGAAAGAATTCTGCTCGATCACTGTTACCGAGGCATCGCCCTCCCTATCGCCCTCCCTCTGCCAGAGACAAACCCAAGCAGCCACGCCTTATCCCAAGCTCCTCTCATGGGAGGGGATGTTCTGATGCTGCACAAGCCCACCCTGCTCCCACCACTGCCCCATCAGGGAAGCAGCTGGTGAGCTCCTCTCACGAGAGGGTATTTTTGGAAACCCACCCCTGCCCCTTACTGGAGGAAACCTTGCTTGTTGGATGCAGCCCCTGCAAAGGACGTGCCTGCCCCACCCTGCAGGAGGACAAGCCCCCACCCCAGCAAGATGGGTGCTCAGGGGCCACAGCAAAAGCAAGTTTCTTTTTGGATGCCATGCTTGCGTTGCTTGCATCAGCATCATCATTGATCAATTAAATAAAATTACTTGCTATCTTTCCCAGGGCAGCTCAAAGTGACTTACAAACAACACCCCACAGAGAGGGAGGGGGGTGTTGGTTTGTGAGAAGGGGTCGATCTGGTTTTCATTATGTGCTTTGTGTTTTTCTCTTGTAAACTGCCATGATATCAATAGATGAAGGGCAATATTCAAATTTAATAAAAATAAACCAAAGTGTGGGTGGTGGTGGGAATTACATTAGAAACACCCTACCCACTCCCAGAATATTAGGATGCCAACACTCTTGCTAACAATTCTTCCCTTCAGGTCCAGGAGACACCTGTGGGTACAAAGGACATCTGGGTGATTCCAGAAAGCAAGAACTAAATGACCACTCTCTGTTGACCAATGTCTCCAGCAAAAGATATCACCCAGGATGCCAAAAGAGATCTGAGGTACTGGTTTGGATCAAGACTGTATCCAAATATCCACCAAAAGAACGGAATACATATTTATTTCAGAAAAATACAATAACAGTGTAGTAAGAACCCCATTACCAAATAGTAATAAAGGATCATAGAAGAAGGTCACTTAGGAATTTGGGAACATTTGGGAAAATACGTACAGAGAAAACAACAAATCTGAATTATGCCAGGCTGGTATATTTTAACACCACTTTCTGAACCTCAAAGAGGTGTGGCAGCCATTAGTGTGTGCACATCCCTTTGTGGGTCACATCTTCCACTTTGATCTGCAACAACTGGTATTAAGAGGCTTACTGGATCTCATACTTGGAGGGGAAATAGCTATCGTGACTACATTTTTTAAAATACTGATAAGCTACAAAACTGACAGTGTAAACTTGAATGGCCCCATGGATGTGAGCAGGTTCCAGGTTCACCTGATGTGTTGGAAGAGCATGTGTGTGACATGCTAATTGCTGATTACTTTGTGCCTCATTAGGATTAGTTTGTTTCCAGCTCAGCTTTACCATAAAGCCTGAGGGAAGAACACATTTATTTAAAGTACCCATTTACTGACAGTGTAGGTGTGGTTGGGCTGGAAGAGGCACCTGGCTGCATCCAATATGAAAAAAGAGCTTTGTGTTACAATATAAAAATATAGGATTTCTGGGAAAGCATGCACTCTCTATTTCCATAATTTCCTGCTCCTCACTGGACCAGTCCTTCCCAGTTGGAATCCTTGGTTACCTTTCCTTGGCCCATAAATCCCTTCAAGTCAGCTTTTTCTTCCATAAGCCACCTGCTGGTTCGTTCCTCCTTGGCTTTTGATTGCTATGTTATTATGAGGGCCACCCTGAGTATATGTTTCTTCTTTGCACAGTTGGTTTGGATTGCACTTCAAGGCCCCCAAGCCCTTCCCCTGAAAATTACTTTACACTGACACATAATTTTAGTTTAAGTTACTGGGCAAAATTTAGGCCACAGCTTTATTGATTACAGCAAAGTGAGTGGTGTTGGCTTAGGCTTGGCAGCAGACTATAACTGACTCCTGCCTCTCTGGCTGGAAGTCTGAAAGGGTAAACACCAAATGAGGGAGCAACATCAATGAAGACCAGCGTAGCTCACCTCGGGGTTCCTGTGGTCCTAGCATGGCCCTAGCCCCTCAAGCGGACTTCGGATGAGATCCAGGACCCCCAGATTCCTTTACCGGAATACCCTTATTCATGGAGGGGCAGGTGATGGCTGCACCTCCCCTCCCACACACTCCAATAAGCCAATGCCTAACCCCCAAACCTTACAAAGTTTTGACAATTGCTAAGGGGGTAGGCGAAAACCAAGTGGCTACATCCAATCTGCCAAATGGAAAAAATTCCTACCCAGCCCCTGCTCCAAATCAGGCGACCCAATCCAAAGCAAGGCCAAAGCAGTACCACCTAAAATTAGGGAGGGAGGGCGGGTGTTCGGCAACACGATGCAAGTACCCCCAGTTACGCCACGCTGCCGCTTTTATAGGCCCCAGGAATTGCGCCAACTGCCTGATTGGCCCAAACAGCCTGGCACGATCCTGGGACCCAATGGTTAAGGCTTTGGCCATGCCCGGCAACAACTTTCCCAGCGGGGGTGTGCCTTAGGGGCCCGCGTGCAACCAGGACCCTCATTAAGGAGGATCCCATCTACTTTCCAGGCTAAACAATACAGAGGTGTGGGAACAGTGCAATGATTTGGTAAGCCCCTCATTTCTGGTCTGAAAGAGCAGCAAAATGTATGTACAGCAAGAGGCGTGAGGACTCTGACAGGGTACTAGATCCCAACAGCATTCTTCCCAAAGCCTAATAAGCAGTAACTCGGCTTTGGGAAGGAGCCCTCATGTCTCCTTCCCAATCCTGTTGCCACCCCAGGACCTGCTTTCATGGCCCTTTTCGGCTGGCAGGGAGAAATCAGGACACCCTGGAATCAAGGCACAACCCAGGACAGCTTAATGAATTCCGTAGCTGTTCCCGCCTAATCCGGACTGTTGAGGAGTATGCATTTAAATCAACTTTAAAATAACTTTGCCTCCAAGGTGAATGTACTCTTGAACTATAAGGAGAAAATTAGAACATTTACAACTCAAAATGGTCAGACCTGGAGGCCCATAGGATTGGCATAAAAGACCAATGCACCCTTTCTCTGTGTCCTGCATCCCATTTCCCTCCACCAACAACAAAAAAGGAAGAGACAGGGATCCCGAGGCCAAGCTCTCATCACTAGGCATCCAACTCCCCCCCCCACCTATGCTGTAAATTATTGAATTCACAAGGAGGAGGTTTATGCTGAACCATAATTACCCATCAAAATGAGGCTGGTGTGAGATTTGTGTAGCATTATAACTGTTATTTCAATTGGAAAAGAGAACTATTGCTCAAATTTCAACTCTTTCTTCAATGGCACAGAAATTTGTTGTTGCACGTGCTTGGAAAGTGAAGTTACTCCTATGAATGAAATCCATAAGAAAAAAAAATGTTCACATTAGTCATTTACTAGGGTCTAGGAGTTTATGGTTCTGGGGGTCAATGAGAATCTTAATGACTTAATTTTATAAGTGTGTGTGTGTGAGTCTACTATATTATAACTGATTTTTATATTGTCCAGATCTATTCTGACTTGGTGTAGGGATCAGATGGGATTACCATGAGGAATTATAAAATATACATCAAGCCATTGTGTCCACGATGAACGCATTGTGTTGACTGGGTTTGATATATTGACAATAGTTTCTGATTAAATCCCATAAGATTCTACATTCATGCCCTTTTCATGCCCTTTTGCAGGCGTCCTGTGTCCTCAAAGACTGGGCAGTTTCATCTTTGTAGTTTTCTGATTGTTAATCTTAGGATGTTAATCTTAGGGCCAGGAAACAGGGTTCACATTAAGGTGATAATGATCACTGTCCTCCTGGCCATCCTTCTTATCATGTGTACTGAATGTTTATGACCTCCGGAGTTGCTGTATTCGCTCCTTTGTAGTATTCATTCATTTACCCAAAAGTATGTATGCCTAACTAGTGTTTATAGTTTAACTTTGTCCCCACTTAAGGTTTGTTTGAATGCTCCGATGAAATCTGATTGGTTCTTACGAGCACTGTGTAAAGGATTCTTTTGCTAATAAAATGCCCTGGTGAGGGTTGTGATGGATGCACTCCCTCCGAGAGCCTTGCTGGTCAAAGCCTCGTGTCTCATTTTAATCAGGGTCCAATCTGTCCTTTGGCCTCTGAACGCAACACTTGGTCACACCACAGTTGGAATACTGTGTCCAGTTTTGGGCACTGCAATCTAGGAAGGATATTTACAAGCTAGACTGTGTGCAGAGGAGGGCAACCAAAACAATAAAGGGTCAAGAAACTAAGCCTTATGTGGAATGGATGAGGGAGTTGGGTATATTTAACCTGTAAAGGAGGCAACGGAGAGGACTCATTTTCAAAGCCTTAGCCACTGGACTGAAAGCGATTATCATTTGTTAGTTTTCCTCAGGGATGCTGGTGGCACTATGGTCTAAACCACTGAGCCTAGGGCTTGCCGATCGGAAGGTTGAAGGTTGGCAGTTCAAATCCATGTGACGGGGTGAACTCCCATTGATTGGTCCCTGCTCCTGCCTACCTAGAAGTTCAAAAGCACGTCAAAGTGCAAGTAGATAAATAGGTACCGCTCCAGCGGGAAGGTAAACAGTGTTTCCGTGCACTCCTCTGGTTCACCAGAAGTTGCTTAGTCATGCTGGCCACATGACCACCAGCTCCCTCGGCCTATAGAGAAAGATGAGCGCACAACCCCAGAGTCATCCGCAACTGGAACCCAAGAATCAGGGGTATCTTTACCTTTTTACTTCCACCAACGGTGCATAGGAGTTTGCTGAAATCCCTACGCCACCTCATCCTTCCAATCAAATATATTTATTGGTGAGGGATCGAGTGGAAACTTGAGAAGCACCTTTGGCTATCAAGGAAGGAGTTGCTTTGCTAAGTAGGACTAACAAAAATAATGAAGCAAAGGGAGGGACACCCCAACATAGACAGCTTAGTGCAAAATGTCCTCTGTGCCTTCTGTACTATGTGGCTAAAAAATACCTTGGGTGGTGTGTCCAAAGCAATGAAAAGAGAGGAAGATAGGCCAAAAGCTGTCCCTCACCAGTTTAAACATCAGTTGCAGATACTGGATCAGGACAATCACCCATCTATTCCAGCATCCCAACAGATCCCTGTGGGAAGACTGAAAGGTGGACAAGACTGCGACAATGTTCTGTCCATCAGCTATTCCCAGCACCAAGTATTTAGAGGCAAACTTCCTTTGACTGTAGAGGTAGAACATGGCCATTGTGGGTAACATTGCCCTGTCTGAATTTGTCTAATCCTCTTTTTAAGTCATTTAAGTTGGTGGCCATCACTGCTGCCTTTTAGTGTTGCCATTTCTTGAAGAGCAAAAGAGCACAGCCAGAGCCGCTGCTAGCCTGCCAGCCAGGGAAAGAGGCATGAGGGCCCAGGGTCATGGGCCCCTACTGCCACACCCACACAGTGGGATTGGGCCCTCCTGTCATGATAGTCCTGTACCCATGGACATCTGAACAGCCACTCCAAGAAGGATGCTGCTGTACTTCAGGGCTCTTCTTATCTTTTGAAAATGGAGAATGGGATTTGAAGCAGGTATAAACAACTAGCTGGGTTCAATTCAAGACAATGTGGCTAAGGACAGTCATCAGCAAACAGATCAGCTGAGTCAAAGTAACTTTCCCTGTCCCAACAATCTGACACAATTAGAACAAGGAGGGGGGAAATGATTTAATTAGCTCTCATAATTAACTTGAAGTCATTCAGTGCATAGCAGTGTGTCCCTGGCACCTTTCAACAGTCGTGAAAGCTATGTTCAGCTTTGCCAGCTGAGCAGTCACCTGAGCTGTACCTTGAGGCTTTTATTGTACTTTGATCAGTATTTTGCTCCTTCCAACTCAGTAAGACCCTCACATCAAGTAAGAGCAAAGACCGAGGAACAGGCTCAGAATATACCTTTATCCATCAAGGACCAAACAACTTCCCATCGACCTAGGATGTGATAGTACTAGCAGTTTGTGCACATCTCTGTAGCAAAGGAGGGCTGTAGTCAGGCACTGAAGAATATGGTTGGTCATCTTAGCCATTGTGAGAAGAGATTTAGAAATATAATCACAAGCCCTTCAAGCACTCAGTGCTTGCAGCAGAACAACCAAAGCACTAAATTAGTTTTCCTGCTTTAGTGATGGGCATAGTCAGATGGCCTCAATTGATTTTGCAGCCTTCTTTGAACACGGTGCTCATTTGGAGCAGCCGGTGGTCCTGCAGTATCTCCATTAGGGGGAAATGACACCTTCCTTGCACCAATATATGTGGCATCTGCCTCATTTGCTAATAGACAATTATCTGTATTCTCACTATCCAAAACCTTTTAGGATTCTTTAAGGAGTTTCTGGTTTAAAATTTCTATGTAGATACAGTCTTATAAAACTTATAAAACTGAATGGCAGCTATGCTTTTAAAATAATAATAATAATTCAAAAACCAAGATTAGTAAAAGAAATTGAAGAGCTGTAGTAGCTGTAGGAGTCTGGCTGCATAAAACAACAAAGTTTCAGAGGAGCAAATTGTAGGACAGGAAAATAATTGTGGAAGGTTTTTGTTGTTTGTTGTTGTTTAGTCGTTTAGTCGTGTCCGACTCTTCGTGACCCCATGGACCAGAGCACGCCAGGCATTCCTGTCTTCCACTGCCTCCCGCAGTTTGGTCAAACTCATGCTGGTAGCTTCGAGAACACCATCCAACCATCCCGTCCTCTGTCGTCCCCTTCTCCTTGTGCCCTCCATCTTTCCCAACATCAGGGTCTTTTCCAGGGAGTCTTCTCTTCTCACAAGGTGGCCAAAGTATTGGAGCCTCAGCTTCACGATCTGTCCTTCCAGTGAGAACTCAGGGCTGATTTCCTTCAGAATGGATACGTTTGATCTTCTTGCAATCCATGGGACTCTCAAGCGTCTCCTCCAGCACCATAATTCAAAAGCATCCATTCTTCGGCGATCAGCCTTCTTTATGGTCCAGCTCTCACTTCCATACATCACTACTGGGAAAACCATAGCTTTTACTATACGGACCTTTGTTGGCAAGGTGATGTCTCTACTTGTGGAAGGTTAGACAAATTCAAAAAATATGGGCAGGTGAGGATTTTGTCTAACTCTTGTGTGGAAGCAGTGCCCCCCAAGACAGCCACGTGTATGCTATAGCCTCCAACTGTGGGTTCCTGAGAAAGGGCGGTGAAAAATGGACTCATTCTTGTTAGGTGAGCTTTGGGTATCAGGTAAAGGTAAAGGACCCCTGGACGGTTAACTCCAGTTGAATTCGACTTTGGGATGTGGCACTCATCTCCACTCTCATGCCAAGGGTGCTGGTGTCTGCCCACAGACAGCTTTATGGATCATGTGGCCAGCATGACTAAATTGTTTCTGGCCCATAGAGGAGCATGACAAGTGTCAGAGTGCATGGAAACACCGTTTACCTTCCCACCACAGTGGTACCTATTAATCTACTTTCCTTGGTATGCTTTCCAACTGCTAGGTTGGAGGATGTGGGACAGAGCAACAGAAACTTACCCCGTAGTGAAGATTCAAACTGCAGACCGTGTGATCGGCAAGTCCTAGAGTCTTGGTGGTTTAGGCCACAGCACCACCTGCATCCTTTGACTATCAATCCAACACACACCTAGGTCTCATTACTCCGTTTTTACTCATTTTTTTCATGTCACTTTTACAAGGTAGCATCCCCCGCATGGAATTAAGGATTGGCAGATGCCTGAAGTGTGCTCTTATCCCAATAATGCAATAGAATGCCTAATCCTTTTCTCCTCAACCTCATCACCTGCCTAGATGCTTCTTTCTTCTTTCTGTAGCTCTCCAAATCAGATTTGTTCTTACCTACTTCCACTGGAGCAAAAATATAAAAGCAACCCACAAACAGAAAATCATTTACTTCCAGATATCTCACTTTATATCTTATTCTTACTACTACTAATAATAATAATAATTTTTTTATTTATACCCCACTTTTCCTGGTTCAAAAACTGGGCTCAGGGCGGCTAACAACAAATTTAAAAAACTTAATTGTAAAAGCAGCATAAAATACAATATAAAAACATGAATAACAATAAAATTCAAAAATCAAAAATCAATTTGGGGGAAATAAGCATTAGATAATCCCCAGGGCTAGCTGGCTGAATTGGTCCTACTTGGGCCAGTGAGGAGGCCAGGGGAGAATTAGCTGTGGAGTCTCAGAGCAGGTAATCTTCATAAAATGGGAGGGGGAGGGAAGAGAAGGGAAATAAAAGATCAGGCTGAATTCAAATTAAAGGCCAGACAGAATAGCTCTGTCTTACAGACCTCATGGAAGGAGGTTAAATCCTGAAGGGCCCTAGTCTCATGGGACAGAGCATTCCACCAGGTCGCAGCCATCACTAAAAAGGCCCTGGCCCTAGTGGAGGATAGTCTGACTTCCTTAGGGCTTGAGACCTCTAAACTATGGCTATTCATGGACTATTAAGGTCCTTTGCGGGGCATACCTGGAGAGGCTTGATTCACTGCCCCCACTCTTCTTCTGTGTGGATGCACTAAGAGCTTTTGGGGATAATTTGGAGCTTAACCAACAATGTCTCTTCCTCAAGTGGCCTTTGCACATGGCCTGAAGCCTCCCACTCGGACTGGTTGAGAGAATGACCATGTTTGTGTAGCTGCCTAATGGAGGAAGTTCCATGGCCATTGCTGACTCCCATCGAGACCTTCCTCATACTTGTGTGAGTGGCTGATTCATACCTGACACTCTCTCAGTCATTGGCACATTCGACTCCTGAGGTCTCACTTTATCCATTTTACCCTTTGGAAACCTTGGCCAAGACAGAGGATCAGTTTTACTTGTTAAAGCCTTCAGTGCATCCATGTGCACCCGGAGCACATTGCATATGGATCCAATATCCAGGATTTTTCTGAAGGAGCATCTCAACTCCCGTCATTCAGCCCAAACACTGAGATCTAGTTCTGAGGGCCTTCTGGCAGTTCTCTCAATGTGAGAAGTGAGCCTAGAGGGAACCAGGCAGAGGGCCTTCATAGTTGTGGGGTCCACACTGTGGAATGACCTCCCATCAGATGTCAAGGAGACAAGTAACTGCAGAACCTTAAGAAGACATCTGAAGGCAGCCTTGTATAGGGAGGTTTCTAATGTTTGATGTTTTATTATGTTTCTGTATAACCTTGAAGCCACCCAGAGTGGCTGTGGTTGTCCAGTCAGGTGGGTGTGGGAATTTTTTTCTTTTTTATTAAGAGGAATAAAATTCCAACAGTGAGCTTTGAATTTCAAAATGTCTCTCTCTTTCTTTGTAGTGAACAAACAACTCTCATTCCCAGACCTCACAGAACTATTTGTTCCCAAGTGTTACTTGCAACATGAGTCCATGGCCTATAAATCTCTCCAGCCAAGCCTCGATCTGCATCAATTCCCTTGTTGATCAATTGTTGATCAATTCCCTTGTTGATCAGTTCCCTTGTTGATCAATTCCCTTGTTTGCTCTGAGTCTCCTAATCTTTCTAGAATGCTGAAGGCACTCCTGAGCGCATGTCTCTTCTTGTCCCTGTTTTGTCCAGGTAAGATTGGGAACATTTAATGATCTTTAGAGAACTTGCTGCTTGGGAGGGAAGGGGAGTTAGGAGTGTATATCAACACCATAGAGAGCAAGGACTGCTGGGTTACGAAGAGAAAGTAGGGGAGAGTCAAGTCAAGGGTTTATTTCTTGTGATGTCGTGGAGATAAATTATATCATACAGATTAGTAATGAAATATCCCACTCTACCATGGAAGCTGCATTCCAGCAATACACACAAAATTGTGAAAATCTCTCTCTCTGTATGTGTTGTTTGTGTGTGTGTGTGTGTGAAACATGACTAGGTGTGGAAACGGGGGGGGGGGTGTTGCAAAGGCAAGAGATTGCCAGATGAAAATGTAGGGCATGATTTCAAAGTACAGGGAAAATGAACAATCTTTTCTATAGTGGGGGAGGGGGAGAAAATATGATTTAGAAAGTAGGACAGAATAATAATTCCATTGGAATGTAGAGGAAAAGTTGCTTAGGTAAGGGAAGGGAAGAAAACAAAGTATGAACATAGAAGGAAGAAATTAAATACATTTTACAAAGAAAGAAACCACCCCTATGGAACAGAGCACATAAACTGACTGTCAGACAAGGATCCAGGAGACCAGGGTTCGAATCCCCACTCAGCCACGAAGCTCACTGGACCAGGCAATGTCCCCCGGCTTAACCTACCTCACAGGAATCTTGTAAGGATAAAATGGGGGAGGGGAGAAGCATGTGTACAACTTTGAAATTCTGGAAGTGGCTGAAGATAAATAAGTAAATTAGAAAAAAATAGAAATTGAGAGCAAGCAAAACTGATAGATTGGTTCATCCCTAGTCCAGGATCCTATCCTCACACTGGCCAACCCAATGACTATGGGAAGCACACAATCAAGACCTCAGCACAGCAGCAGCACTCTGGCTTACTGTGGGTTCCAGCAACTGTTATTTGAAATATGCTACATTTGATATTGGAGGTAGTACATAAGCATCATGCTTAGTAGCCTTGGCAGTCTTATTCTCCATCAATTTGTCTAATTCTCTTTTAAAGCCATTAAAATTGGAGCCCTAACTACCTCTTGTAGAAAATACCATAGTTTAATTGTGCTCAGATCTAAGCTTGTAACCAAATAGTGGGAAGAAAATGTATTGAAGTGAGAGTCTGGATGGGAGGAAAAGTAAATTGTGGGAAAGGGAGGGTTCACCTCCCCACCTCTTGGAAATAATTCAACTAGTGTTCTGGACAATGGCTGCAAGAGTTTTAATTAATGAGTCTTTTACTCATTTTATTTCATTTTCTTCTATTAAAATGCTTACTAATCTGAACCTTTTTAATTTAAGTTGTAATTCACTATCACCTCCTCCTCTGTGTCTCATTAAGTAAACCACAAAACCAAATAATAATAATGTTAATGATAATGATAAAACCATGAAGTAATTTTTTGCTCCTGTCCTCAGCATTAGCTAGGATGTGCAGACATACGTTTAACAAGACTGGAATGACATATCATGGGTATTTTAAAAAAAGTTTGTGCATCCACTGAAGATTCCTGTGAGGCCACTGTTCTGCGTAGAAATATAAGTAAGATTTTCCTGACTTTTTGTCTTCTGTTGTTGTATTAGATCCATGTTAACATAGTTCTACTAGCATATAGAAGTCTATTGAACGCCTTGGGAGTCGAATGTTACGGCTCCCGAATGATCAAAAACCAGAAGTGAGTGTTCCAGTTTTTGAACTTTTTTTTAAGCCATATATTTGGTGTGCCTTACGCTATTGTTTCTGGCGCACCTGCACAATCGGAAACCAATTGGCAGCTGTGCCAATTTCAGAACTTTTCGGAAGTCAAACGGACTTCCTGAACGGATTCCTTTCAAATTCCAATGTACGACTTTATGGATATGAAAACACATATATCTTATCCAGGTTTCCTTCTAAATGACCCTTGAGCTGCTTCTGGTCAGTCTTTTAATTGGCAATATAAGCACTATCTAAGCTAGCAGTTATTATTTTTTATTTCTACATTATTTATTGAATTTATATACTGCCCTATGCCCAGTGGTCTTAGGGCGGTTCACAGAAAGTCACGGATTGCTCGTTGCTGAAGAGCAGAATAGAGACAGAATCTCTATACAGAAATAGGGGACTAAAAACATATATTATCAGAGAGTCTACACCATATTCAATGGCATGAAAACATTAAGAGATGAAAAGGAAAAGCATGTTCATACTCCTCAACCCCCCTTTGGGTAAAGGTCATTCATGTCAGAGACCAATGGTGACTTTGTCCCATGGTCAGTAATGAACCCAGATTGTGCCTAGATCATATTTTTATCCAAGATTACTTGCAGCTACCCCACCAAAACTGTAAGGTGCTAGGGTGGATTCTATCAATATAACACATAAATACAAAAACAGACAAAACCATTAACATGCTCACTATACTTTTGATTTTGGCAGTTCCTGATCGCAACACACTTCCCGAAAATGGTCTGCAGTGCCCATCCTGCTTCTCTGAAGGAACCAAAAAATGTAAAAGTGAGAGAAGCAATTTATTCAGAACAAAAAGTAAAATTGATAGTAAATAATGTGGTGACAGAAGAATTTAAGATAGAAAAAGGAACACGTCAGGGCTGCCCTATCTCTCCATTATTATTTATTTCGGTCCTGGAGGTGCTGTTGAGCATGATTAGAAGGGATCGGTTTATCAAAGGAATTCAGGTCGGAGCTAAAAAATATAAATTGAAAGCTTTTGCAGATGATCTGGTTTTGACATTACAGGAGCCAGAATCTAGTACGAAAAGAGTTTTAGAATTGATTCAAGAATTTGGTCAGGTGGCAGGATTTAGATTAAATAAGCTAAAAACTAAAGTGTTAGAGAAGAATTTAACATCAATAGAAAAAGAAAGGTTTCAGAATGAAACAGGTTTAATTGTGGTTAAGAAAGTGAAATACCTAGGGATTAATATGACTGCGAAAAATTTGAATCTATTTAAAGACAATTATGAGAAATGTTGGTTAGAAGTCAAAAAAGATTTAGAAATTTGGTCTAAATTGAAGCTTTCCTTGTTGGGTCGAATTGCAGCTATAAAGATGAATGTATTGCCAAAAATGTTATTTTTGTTTCAATCATTGCAAATTTTGGACAAGATGGACTGTTTCAAGAAGTGGCAGAGAGATATTTCTAGATTTGTCTGGCAGGGCAAGAAGCCCAGAATAAAGTTTAAAATATTAACTGACGCAAAGGAAAGAGGTGGATTTGCCCTGCCAGACCTTAAACTGTACTATGAATCAGCAGCTTTCTGCTGGTTGAAAGACTGGCTGCTTCTTGAGAACACAGACATTTTGGATTTAGAAGGTTTTAATAATGTTTTTGGGTGGCATGCATATTTGTGGTACAACAAGGTTAAAGCACATAAAGCATTCAAAAACCATATTGTCAGGAAAGCATTGCTTAATGTCTGGATAAGATACAAAGACTTACTGGAAAATAAAACCCCAAGGTGGCTGTCGCCAATGGAAGCTAAGTCTCAGAAAAAGCTCAATATGGAGGCCAAATGGCCAAAATATTGGGAAATTCTGGAGCAAGAAGGTGACAAATTGAAGCTGCAGAGTTTCGAGAAACTAAAAGATAAAGTGCGAGATTGGCTTCATTATTATCAAATAAGAGAGGCCTATAATTTGGATAAAAAAATGGTTTCCAGGTGGAAAAATCGAAATTGGAAATAGAATTGTTAGAACCAAAAATTAAGATTTTGTCAAGAATGTATAACTTGCTGTTAAAATGGAATACACAGGATGAAACGGTCAAATCAGCTATGATCAAATGGGCGCAGGACATAGGTCATAACATTATGTTTGCTGACTGGGAGCAGTTGTGGACCACTGGTATGAAGTTTACGGTATGTAATGCCTTAAAGGAGAATATTATGAAAATGATTTATAGGTGGTACATGACCCCAGTTAAGCTTGCAAAAATTTATCACCTGCCTGATAACAAGTGTTGGAAATGTAGAGAAGCTGAGGGAACATTCTTTCATCTTTGGTGGACGTGCCCAAGGGTTAAGGCTTACTGGGAAATGATCTATAATGAACTGAAGAAGGTATTTAAATTTACCTTTCTTAAGAAACCAGAGGCCTTCCTTTTGGGCATAGTCGGCCAATTGGTGCCAAAGAAAGATAGAACATTTTTTATGTATGCAACAACAGCAGCAAGGATACTTCTCGCTAAATATTGGAAGACACAAGATTTGCCCACCGTGGAAGAATGGCAGATGCAAGTGATAGACTACATGGAGATGGCAGAAATGACCGGCAGAATCGGAGACCTGGGAGAAGAGTTGATGGAAGAGGATTGGAAAAAATTCAAGGACTACTTACAGAAATATTGTAAAATGTTTGAATGTTAAAATGATAGGGGATGTAAAGGTAACACGGCATTTGGGACATGGTTAAAAGAGGTATGAAAAAAGAATTTAAAAAGAGAGGGGGGGTAAGACTTAGAGTAATATTATGTCAAAGTATATAAAGTGGAGTAAGGGACTAAGATAAGGGAAATTAGAGACATAATAAGTGGGAATATAATTATAAACGAGACTTGAAAGAGGGTTAGAATTTGCTGAATTTGATGGAATAAAGAGGAGCTGTCAGCGCTGCCCAAGGTCCCAGCTCACACAAGACCAACGCTGCTTCTTGCTCAAGTTTAAAAGTCTTTATTGAAGTTCAGTTTCATTTCCAGACGTGCAGCGCGCAACGCTACGTCTATCCATCAGACCGTAGAAGTCCCATCTGAATCTCCTCCCCCCTGACACCAGCTTAAGATTCTAGCCTTACTCCACCTCTTCCTCTGTTCCTTCTTTCTCTGGGTCCTTCTGCTAGTCGGAGTCTCAGCCCTCCTAGATTCCTCTGACGCTGATTCTGCTGACTCTTCTCCCCCCCTCCTTCTGGCTTTAGGACCTGGCTCCCAATCCGGGTTTTCTGCTGTCCCGCGCTCCTCCACATTTGAACTTGGCGCGCGCGTGCAGCCTCCCACTTTCCTTCTGACCGTTACACTTGTGTCACTGCTCCCCCCTTCGGGGAGGCTAGCTGGACCTGGCCTTCCCTCCGTCTCCCCACTCCCCGATGGAGGAGAAGCTGGTCCTGACTCACGTGACTCTTCCCCCCCACTGTGCTCTGGTGGGGGAACTGGCCCTACTCCTCCGCTACTCCTTTGGGACTCCCCTCTGGTTCCTTGTTTATGGATCGTCCCCCCTGGGACTCGCCTCGCCCTTACCATAGGCGCCCCCTCCTGGGAATCTTCTGATTCGCTGGAGAAGCTCATGGAATCTCTCGGTCCACTGTCATATTCCCCTACGCTCCCCTCTGATTCCTCTCCTCCGCTCTCTATTTGCTCTCTCCCCTGCTCTTCTGCTCCTGAGCCTCTGACATCCATCCCCCCCTCGAAGCCCCCCCTTCCCCCCTCCCCCTCTTCGGGTGTGGGTTCCAGGTGCTCCAGCGCTGGGGGTGTGAGTGCTGGCTTCCGTTCTCTCCCCCTGGTGTGCAACCGGCCAGCGGGTTCAGGCCCCCCCACGATGGGTTCGTCGACGTCGACTTCCTCTGCTTCCATTTCTCTGCTGTCGTGCTCAAAACCAAGATCCTCCCCCCACACGTCCATGTCCACCTCTCCACCCGGTCCCTCGGGTGAGGCTGTGTGCAAGGGCCCCCTCAGCAGTTCCCTGCTCCACCCCACTTCTGGTTGAGTGTCCCACCAATAGGAGCGGTCCGTGGCAAACCCCGAGAGCGACCCCTCTGGGGAGCTCATCCCCGGCGTCGGCTCCTCATCTGAGGAGAAACCCTGGAACGTGCTGGCTGACAGTGTGGGTGTGAAAAGCCAGTCGTCGAAATACTCCGCCGGCATGGGTCTGTGTGGGAAGATCGAATGGAACTCGTCTTTGAGGTAGTGCTCCTCCACGGCGTAGCACGGCACCCACTCGTTGGCGCTGGCCGGAGTACCCTCCCTGGCGAGGAGATATTCAACTCCCTCTTCCCCCCATCTGGAGTCCAAAATCTGCGTGACCTCGTTGAGTGGCGTCGCCCTCTGTGGTCCCTCCCCTGTTGGCGATGGGCTACGTGGGGCTGGTGCGGTCCCTGGCGCCTGAAACCTGTGGGGTGCCTTGTAAGGCGTGAGCACTGACCTGTGAAAGACTGGGTGCATTCTGGAGCCCTCCGGGAGTGTCAACCGGTAGGCCACTGGATTGATTTGTGCCGCGACCTGGTAAGGTCCCAGCTGCTTGTGTCCTAGCTTCCTCTTAGCTAGCGTCCTGGCCGGCACTGCCTGAGCTGCTAACCAGACCCAGTCCCCTACCTGTATGTCTTCCCCAACCCTCCTGTGCCTGTCTGCCTGCATCTTGTAGGCGTGTTTCGCGAGTTCCAAGTGCCTTCGGAGTTGCTCATGGACCTCCTGTAACTCTGCGGCTAAGTGCTCTGCCCCCCGTGGCTCCCCCTCTGCCTCGGTCTCCAACCCCGGGAAGGTTCTGGGGTGGCGCCCATTGTTGGCGAAGAACGGTGTCACCCCTGTAGACCCGTGCTTCGTGTTGTTGTAGGCAAACTCGGCTAGCGGTAGGTAGTCCACCCAGGTCGAGGGCTGTTGATTGGCGTAGCATCGCAGGTACTGCTGCATGATGGCGTTGACCCTCTCCGCTTGTCCGTTGGTCTGCGGGTGTCGTGCCGACGCTAAGTTGATCTTGACGTTCAGGATGCCCAGCAGCTTCTGCCAGAAGTTCGAGATGAATTGGCGGCCCCGGTCGGACAGGATGGACCGCGGCAGGCCGTGAGCTTTGAATACGTGGTCTATGAACAGCTTGGCGGTCTGTTCCACTGTGGCCACCTTCGCGCACGGAATGAAATGCGCCATCTTGGTGAAGAGGTCTACGACCACGAGTACCGCTGTTTTGCCGCGCGAACTGGGCAGATCTGTAACAAAGTCCAGGGCCACTTTCTCCCATGGTTCGAGCGGCGTCTGCAGCGGTTCCAGCAGACCCGCTGGCTTCCTGTGTACTGGCTTGGCCCTTTGGCAGGTGTCACACCTGGAAACGTAATCCGCAACTTCTCCCCGCACCTTGGGCCACCAAAAGTCCCTGGTGACTAATTCCGCCGTCTTGTCCTTGCCGAAGTGCCCAGCGCTGGGCGCGTCGTGCAGCTGCTGCAAGACTCTCGCGCGAAGGTCATCTCCCGGTACGTAGAGAGCCCCTTTGCGGAGGAGTAGTCCGTCGCGTATCTGGAACTCGTCATCCCTCGCTGTGCCGTTTCGCACCTCCTCCATCTTGGATTGCACAAACGAATCCGCCTGTAGCGCGCGACGGACTGCGTCCAGGTCCACTGCGGCTGAAGCGCACGCCCACACCTCTGGTGCGAAAATGTGTTTGGCCGCTGCCGGTGCCGCTTCCTCGAGATACTGCGGCTTCCTGGATAGCGCATCCGCCATGATGTTGTTGTCTCCCGGGATGTATTCTATCCGGAAATCGAAATCTGCAAAGAACTCCGCCCAGCGGATGTGTCTCTGGTTCAGGAACTTCGCCGTGCGCCAGTACTCCAGGTTCTTGTGGTCCGTGTGGACCTGCACTGTGTGTCTGGCTCCGACGAGGAAGTGCCACCACGCCTTGAAGGCTGCATGAATGGCCAGCAACTCCCTGTCCCAGATGGTGTAGTTCTGCTCCGACGTGCTGAGCTTCCTGGAGTAGAATGTGCACGGTCTCCAGTCCCCTTGCGGATCTTGCTGCAACAGGACCGCCCCCACCGCTCTGTCCGAGGCGTCCGTTTCAACCCTCATCGGTTTGCTGGGGTTTACGTGTAGCAGCTGTTCTTCGGACGCGAAGAGACGCTTGAGCCTCCGAAAGGACTGCTCCGCCTGGTCCGTCCAGGTGAACTTCTTCTTCTTGGAGCTGAGGGTGTCCGTGATGGCCGCCGTCTCCTTCGCGAACCCCTTGATGAACTTGCGATAAAAGTTGGCGAAACCGACGAACTTCTGGACCTCCTTCCGGTTGCGCGGGCTCTTCCAGTCCAACACTGAGCGGACCTTGGCGCTGTCCATGGCAAGTCCCTTGTCGGACAGCTTGTAGCCCAGGAAATCCACCTCTGTCGTGTTGAACTGGCACTTCTCCAGTTTGGCGTAAAGTCTGTGCTCCCGTAGTCTCTGCAGGACCTCCTTGACGTCCTCCTCGTGCGCCTCCTGCGAGTCCGAAAAGATCAGGATATCATCTAAGAAGCAGACGCACTTCTTGTAGAGGAGTCCCGCTAGCACGTGGTGCATGAAAGCTTGGAAACAATGGGAGCCATTTTGGAGACCAAACGGCATGACTCTGTATTCATAGGTTCCTAAAGGCGTAAACATGGCTGTCTTCCACTCGTCGCCCTCCCGCATGCGTATAAGGTTGTAGGCCCCTCGTAGATCCAACTTGGTGAAGATCCGTCCCTTCCTCACCGTCGCGAGCAGGTCGTCAATTTTGGGCATGGGGAATGCTGTGGGCTTTGTCCTGGAATTGATGATCCTATAATCCACTATGAGCCTCCGTTCGGGCGTGTCCCTCTTCTTCACGAAAAACACGGGACTGCCCCCCACTGCTTTGGATTCCCGGATGAATCCCCGCTTCAAATTGCGATCTATGAACTCCCTGAGTTCTTGCATTTCGTCTTCAGACATGGAGTACAGTCTCCCAGTCGGCAGCGTCGCCCCTGGCAGGAGGTCAATCTTGCAGTCGTAGGGTCTGTGGGGAGGCAGCTTGTCTGCTTCCTTCTCGCAGAAGACTTCCAAAAAGGCCTTGTACTTGTTGGGCACCGCTTGCACCATGCCTAGGTGTAGCTGCGGTGCATCCTCTTGCCCCTCCTCTTCCTGGCAGGTCTGGATGCAGTGCGCTGCGCAGTAGGAAGAGCAGAAGGTCAATTGCCGCTGGTCCCACGCTAATGCCGGGCTGTGCCTATCCAGCCAACTCATGCCCAACACTATGGGCGTGTCCGACAGGTGGGTGACGTTGAAACTGATGACTTCACGGTGGTTCCCAATTTGCATCACCAGAGGCGGTGTCTGCTGTACCACCTCTCCTCCCAGTATCTTCCTGCCATCTACCGTGACAACATTTAGGGGCGTCGTGGCTGGCAGGAGTGCTATGCGATGCTGCTTGACGAAGTCCAACCCTACAAAGTCTGCGTTGCTACCAGAGTCAATGGTAATAGGGACCTCCAGGGTGAGCCCATCGGGCAGCTGGAGCGATGCAGTGAGTTGCACCACTGGTTTGGGTGGGAGGGGGTCTGTGGGCTGCAAAATCTCTGGGGACTGCTTCACTGACTCGCCTGGTTGAGCCCCAGTGCCTCCGTCTCCAACCAGGCTTCGCCGTTTCCCTGCTGCTCTACTCCCTGCTGAATTGCTCCTTTAACGGTTGCTGAGGCTGCAGTGTGCTTCTGGAGCCTCTGGGGACACTCTTTGGCCATGTGCAGTGCACTGTCGCAGATGTAACACTTCCTGCTCCCTCTAGGAGCCTTCGCCTTGACTGCTCCTGGTGTTTGGGCTCTGCTTGCTGTCTGAGCCCTTGCACCTCCGATTTCCATTGGCTCCTCTCCCCTCATCAGCGGAGGCGTGGACTGAGCGCGCTCTGTCTCTCTGGGTAGGAAGGGAGTCGTTCTAACTGACGTGTTTGCTCTTCGCCCCTCCTCCCTGCTCCACGGGCGTTCTTCCAGGCGCACCCCAATTGCGAGCGCCCTTTGGACTACTTCTGTTGTATTTTGGGGTCTCTCCCCCCAGGCCAGCTCATCTTTCACGGCTCCATTCAGCCCCTCCCAGAACAGATCCCTGACGGCAGCTGAGTCCTTCTGCCAGCCCAGCACATTTACTAAACCAAAAAAGCGGGAATGATACTGGCGCACCGTCGCTTTTCCTTGCCGCAATCCATGCATTTCCCTTCTAGCGACATCCACATCCACCGTTGATTTAAAGCAAGCGTCCATGGCTTCAATAAAGGCGCTTGAATCTTTGAGGGCGGGGTCATTTTCGCGTAACAAGGTTCGCAGCCACGACTTAGCTTCCCCATGCAGATGAGTGATTATGAAACCCACTTTCTCCTCCTCATCTCTAAAGTCTTTCCGAAGCAATTTGAGCGCGAAAACTACTTCTGCTCTGAAGTTAGGGTACTGCTGCAGGTTCCCGTCAAAATGGGTCACAATACTCGCCCCCCTTTTCCCGAGGCCAACTCCCTCCGGCTTGGCTCCCAGCTGCCCCTCCTTTCCCCATCTGTCCCACCTGGCTTGCAGATCCTGGCAGAGCGCAGCTGTTTCTCCTTCTTTTTTCTTAGACGCAGCCAATTCTGCGTAGAGCGTTGAGACCGCTTCCTGCAGTTGCTTGACTTTCTCCTCTGTAGTCATCTTTGCCTATCTTCGTGAGCTTGCAGAGTTTTTTTTTTTGAGAGATGGGACTTACTGTCAGCGCTGCCCAAGGTCCCAGCTCACACAAGACCAACGCTGCTTCTTGCTCAAGTTTAAAAGTCTTTATTGAAGTTCAGTTTCATTTCCAGACGCGCAGCGCGCAACGCTACGTCTATCCATCAGACCGTAGAAGTCCCATCTGAATCTCCTCCCCCCTGACACCAGCTTAAGATTCTAGCCTTACTCCACCTCTTCCTCTGTTCCTTCTTTCTCTGGGTCCTTCTGCTAGTCGGAGTCTCAGCCCTCCTAGATTCCTCTGACGCTGATTCTGCTGACTCTTCTCCCCCCCTCCTTCTGGCTTTAGGACCTGGCTCCCAACCCGGGTTTTCTGCTGTCCCGCGCTCCTCCACATTTGAACTTGGCGCGCGCGTGCAGCCTCCCACTTTCCTTCTGACCGTTACACTTGTGTCACTGCTCCCCCCTTCGGGGAGGCTAGCTGGACCTGGCCTTCCCTCCGTCTCCCCACTCCCCGATGGAGGAGAAGCTGGTCCTGACTCACGTGACTCTTCCCCCCCACTGTGCTCTGGTGGGGGAACTGGCCCTACTCCTCCGCTACTCCTTTGGGACTCCCCTCTGGTTCCTTGTTTATGGATCGTCCCCCCTGGGACTCGCCTCGCCCTTACCATAGGCGCCCCCTCCTGGGAATCTTCTGATTCGCTGGAGAAGCTCATGGAATCTCTCGGTCCACTGTCATATTCCCCTACGCTCCCCTCTGATTCCTCTCCTCCGCTCTCTATTTGCTCTCTCCCCTGCTCTTCTGCTCCTGAGCCTCTGACAGGAGCACAAAAAAGGGAGATGTGAGGAGGTCAGGAAAGAGGGATATAGAACCATGAAATTTAAAAGTGGACTCTTTTTCTTTCTTTTTTTTATTATGTGTGTATTTTCTGTTTTCTGTTTTGATATATGTGTTTGTTTATATCTATGTTTTGTAAAATCCTAATAAACATTTATTTAAAAAAAACAACAAAAAATGTAAAAGTGAGAAGACTGTCAACTGCCTTGAGAATGAGACCCGGTGTATTGATTTAAAAGGGCTTCTTACTGTTGGTAACATTATGCCTCAAACAGGTAAAAAAAAAAGGCCTAATCATCGACTGGGACATACAGATTCCCTCCGTTTCTACCTTCCTCCGTCTTCCTTTCCCTTGCATATTGTTGGAAAAATGAGAGGGGCCACATCTTTCACTGGCTCCACTCTGCATCCTTCCTTTGTGTTTGCCTGCCTGGTCTGTGTCCTTTAACTCTCATAATGCCTCTTGCGTGTCCAAAAGGAGGATTCAGAGTGAGATGTGTATATAAAATACCCTTCTGAACAAAAGTAAGAAAGTGCATTCATTGCTCCACCCAGTTGCATCTGGATCTGTCCACCACTGGAATGCAGTCCAGGACAAAATGTGTTCCTCTTGCTCAAAAAGCATATTTATTATGTAAATGGCATGTAATAAATTTCCTTAAATTCTGTGACAATGAGCAGTATCTGGCTAACTCAGACCATTAGTGCAAGGATTTACAGTTGTGCAAGAGAATTTCCTCTCTCTTCTGCATGTATGTGCTCTGTATTCTCCCTAAATCTGCTCCACAGAATTGGGAAAAACCCCAGAATGGATTTAGGGGATACACAGGAGGAAGAAGAGCGGGAGGATATGTTCCTTTTTACAACCATACATTATTTTGCAAATGTCATGATTTAGCTACATTCGTAAAGAACTTTATATGCTTTATAACACTGTGGCAACAGATGGCATTGTGCAGTTCCATCTTTCACAAACAGAATTTCCTTACAGAAGATTACAACGCATTGAACTGATTTGCTTTTCTAATGTGTCTAGATCCAGTTTTACATGAACCCCTCCCTATCAACATAGTTCTGAGGAATAATGCTGTTTTGAGGCAGGCCAAATTTACCACACCCTTCCTTCCTGAAAAGAAGAGGGGATTGGGAATGAATGGGGGAGGGGCATATGGGCTGATCTGCCCCATGAGAAAAGAGGCAGAGTCCAGGCCATTTGAGCTGCCTTTGCCATACATTCTTTCTTCTCATCCTTCTCCTGCCCTTTACAGCCTGGGTTTTGCTAGTTTCTCTTTTAAGGGTTGAGTAAGAATTCTGAGGTGAGTAACTGATTTGCTCTTGGGATTCCCACTTTTTATCTGTTTTATGTGTTTAACATGAAAATAGATATGGTAAAATAACATGAAACATGAAAATAGATATGGTAAAATAAATTCTGGATACTTAGATCACAGTAAGGCAACAAGGGAGTCTCAGTTGGCACCCAACCATCCTGAGAGACAATGAAGTGCGCCTCCAGCTTCTTTTGCTGCTGCATCACCCTGTTGACTTATGGCAGGTTCACTCAAGGTTCAGACACCAAGGAGGGAGTGTTGTTTTCAAATCTTGCTGTGTGGCCACAGAATGGGTCTTTAACATGCCCAGGATGGAAGGGTAGAATTCCTCCCATTTTATTACAACTCACCTGCCCACAAGAATTTGATTTGGTTAATCTTATTAATTAGGCCTGTTTTCAAATCCTCTGATTTCATTATATCTTATAAATATGACTTGTTTATTAATATTCTTTGTGTCTTGAGAGTCCTTTGGGTATGATTGCAATTTTAAATTATATCTGAGTTATTTTTTTTACCTGAACTTCTAATGTTGAAAATTTTGTATATTCATGTTCTGATGAAATTATGATATTTTTCAGATTTCTTATATATATACTTTTAAAAACTAACTTATCAAAATTCTCATTCATCATTACAGAGGTTTTGTTAGATAATAGGTTTCTCCTCTGAAGAATTTAACTTAGAGCATTGTTTCAGCCAGAGTTCAATGGAGCTCAGCTTTGACACCTTTGGGGGGGTGTTATTCTATTGCCATTCTCAGAGAACAAGGAAGTTCATGGTGAGCTCCGGCATTTGTAAATCTAGGAAAACAGCACTGATCCCTACAACCTCCCCCCCCCCATCATCGTCCTTTCTTTTTATAATTAAGTTTGAGTTTTTCTTGCATTACCAAGTCTTCTTTCATATGAATATTTCAGAATGGGGAAGCATATATAGCAGACAGGAAGCCTGAAAGTTACAGGACCCTTGTGGCAATCATGGTGGAGCGTCAGTATCAAGATTCAAGCTCAGTTTTGGAGTCCATGGTTTATCATTCCTGGACTCAGCCAGCTCATCTCTCTCCTGACACTGAATTACAGGCCATGGGTATGGCAGCTGGTCGGTCTGTCTCTCCTAGTTGCCTTCAGACAGGCTGCCATAGATACTGCCCCCCCATTCCACTGACCGAGCAGCCTTGCAAGATACATTGGTCATGCATACAACAGGCATCAGTAGTATTACAATACGACCTCCTGTCAATTAGTTATGCCCCACCCCTCTAGAGTTTGATTGAAGATGTCATATGACACTCCACCCAAAAAATCCCATCCCAGAAGTCCCACCTCCAAGGGCCACCATGAAATAACTTGGGGGGGGGTACACATAACCCATCTGTGTTGATGGCTCACCACTACTGCCTTCAGATAGGCAGGGACCACACCCTCTTGTAAGGAGGCATTAATCACATTTTGAGCCAGTCAGCTGTCCCCTCCCTGCTCCTTTTCCTCAAATAAGAGGGGCAAGAGGCAATATCCTTGACTGTTACCAACTGAAACACTTCCAACACAACAGGGCTGGACAGTTCTCTGGACACCCCTTGAGATTCATCTGCAGTAACAGAGGGGTCAAGTTTCCAGCGGGTGCAAGCAATTTCATCCTCAAAATGCTTCGCAAACAAGTCACAGCATTGACAAGTCAAAGCACCCTCCCTGACTCCCAATGACAGACCCTCCCCATTTTCACCTTGGACCTTTCCTTTTCTCACCCAGCCTCTCACCCTAGGAGATGCCCACTTCTCCACCTCTCCACCTGGTAACTGGCACCAGGTTCAGATTTCCCACCACCACCACTTGTAGCACATTAAGCATTTTATTTTATTTTATTTTTAAAGCCACGGTGGGTACAAGGGACATCTGGGTGATTCCAGAAAGCAAGAGCTTTTTTCAGATGTCTCCAGCAGAACATAAAAGCCAGGATTCCCAAAAGGATCTGAGGTACTGGTTTGGATCAAGACTGCATCCAAATATCCACAAAAAGTACAGAATACATATTTATTTAAGAAAAATAAGACAACAGTGGAGTAAGAATCCAGTTACCAAATAGGAATAAAAAATGTCAGAAGAAGGTCACTTAAGATTTTGGGAACATTTGGGGAAATATGTACACAGAAATCAACAAATCTGACATAGTCTAAGCTAGTATATTTTCACACCACTTTCTAAACCTCAAAGAGATGTGGCAGCCATGTTAAAGTTTGTGGGTTGTAAATCCTTTGGCCCACGGAGTTTGATTTATTGTCACTCCGACAAACTTCAATGGTGCCCACACGCTGCCACTCGAGTGCTGCCACTCTTCTCAGTTGCTGGATGTTAGCAGAGTTCACACGCAGTGTAAAAAGGCTTTGTCTGTGTCTGCGTGGTGTCCTCAATAACTCAGCTTGACACCAGTGCTTCTATTCTATCACTCTTTATTTAGAAGCATACAAAAACAGAAAAGAAAAACCTACAGAATCTAGCTGCATGCTGGCAGCTTTCTGTCTCTAACAAAACGAAACTACCTTGCTCACATTCTCAGACAGACTGCTCTCAGCAGCCCCCAGAGAGCACAGATCAAAGGAAAATGCCTGGGTCATGTGGGCAGTGCACCCAGTTGAGAAGAATGTTCCTGGAGTGTTAACTCTTAACTATCCAGAATCACAACACCCCCTCTCATTCGCAATGACCTGGGTGCAAATGTACAAACAGTTCAACCCATGTTTAGCCCCTCACAGAACTCTCTGTGCTTCTGGAAACTTAAGGGCTTGGTAAAACCATCAGCAAGGTTCTCTTCGCTAGGACAATACTTCAGTTTGATCATGTTTGTCCTAACACCCTCACACACATTTTTGAACTGTATGTCCAAATGCTTGGTCCGGGCATTGAATTGGCCTGTCTCTGCCAGTTTCAAGCAAGCTTGATTGTCCTCCCACACTGTTATGGGTAGGCAACAAACTCCACATATCTCCTGGACCAGACATGTGTAGAATTCCAGCTGTCTACACACTCCTGAAAGAGTGCTGAATTCTGCCTCAGTTGATGACAGAGCAATGAGGCTTTGTTTCTTGGACCTCCAGCCAATTACAGAATCTCTGTACATTACAACCATTCCAGAGATAGACTTCCTGTCTGAGTTGTTGGCCCAATCTGCATCTGCCCAGCACTGAATCTGTGCATCTCCCTGAGCTGACAGTGTGAGACTATACTCCTTGGTCTCTTGCAGACACCTAAGTACCCTTTTTACACCATTCCAGGCCACCTCACTGGGTTGCAGCCTCTCTGCTTAAGAGATTAACAGCAAAAGCTATATAGGGTCTGCACCATTGTAAGAGATATAGCAGACTCCCCAGAGCAGATTGAAACACCTCCCAGTTCTCGAACTCTGGCTTTACCTCAGACTGGCTGTCTTTCAGAAAACACGTTTCCACTGGTGTTCTGACACCTTTGCAGTCTGCCATCTTGAACTTTTGCAGTAATTGCTCTATCTTTCTTCTCTGATTTAGCAAAAAAACTGCCATCTTTGTCCCTGTGACTCTGCACCCCAAGGTACAAGCTCACAGGACCTAACTCCTTGAGTTTGAAGTGCTGCTTCAGCTTCTTTGCAAACTCCTGCATCTGTTTACCTGTCCAGGTAACAAATACAATGTCATCAACAAAGATAGGAACCAGTTTCTGTTGCTGGCCTATCCCCTTCAGGTACAGGCAGCTGTCTGCCAGACTCTTCTGAAACCCTAGTTTCCCCAGAGCTTCGTTGAGACATAAATTCCAATTTCTGGCTGATTGCTTCCAGCCATAAATGGAACGGTGCGGTCTCCATACCAGACCTGGTTTGTCGCCCTCAAACCCTGGTGGAGGTAACATGTAGATCTCCTCCTGCAGCGGTGAGCTTAAATAGGCAACATCGATGTCAAAATGAGTGACCCAGAACCTCTCTGCGCTGATATTGCCAAAAGCAATTGCATGGTCTCATTTCTGGCCGTGTGTGCGTAAACCTGGGAATAGTGTAGCCCCGGTCACTGGCTAAAGCCTTTTGCCAGCAATCTGGCTTTATATTGTTGCTCTCCACCTGCAGTGTGTTTCAACCTGTAGATCCAGCGAAAACTCACCGCCTGCTGGTCAGCTGGCAGAGTTGTGAGCGTGAAGACTCCTAGAGACTTCATGGCACTAAGCTCCTTTTCCATGGCTTGCGGCCACTTGCTGGATTCTGCCTGAGGTAACTTCTGAACCTCAGCAAAGCTTTCTGGTTCGCACTGAGCAAAACCAGCCCACACATTCGTGACTGTGAAACGGTCAGGTGGTTTACCCTTCGTGGTCCGCTTAGACCATCTTTGCCCCATGCTGGACTCCCCATCTGACCCAGACGTGCTGGATTCTGCCTGGGAGTCCCTAGCATCTGGTGAACCACCAAGTGACTTGCTGCACCTGTGTTGTGCTCCTGGACTGCACCTGTCTGTGGGACACAAGGGAGGCCTGCAGAGATGAGGGTACACTCCTGGGTTCTGATTTTACCTTTTTCTTTGGAATTGCCTCCTCTGGCACTGCACCCTGGTGGTGTTCGGCAGCTCGGTCTGGACCGCCAGCAGGTGCATCACCATCAGCTTCGCCAGCAGGTGCAATTGGTTGATCCTCTGAACCAAGATCTCTAAACCAATCTGTCCAGAACCACAACAAGCCATCAGTGTGTGCACATCCCTTGTGGGTCACATCTTCCACTGTGATCTGCAACAACTGGTATTAAGAGGCTTAATGGCTCTCATGCTGGAGGGAAGATAGCTATCATGACTAGATTTAAAAAGAAAAATACTGATAAGCTACAAAACTGACAGTAAAAACTTGAATGGCCCCATGGTTGTGAGCAGGTTCCAGGTTCACCTGATTTCTGGGAAGAGCATGTGTGTGACATGCTAATTGTTGATTACTTTGTGCCTCATTAGAATTAGGTTCTTTCAATCTCAGTTTTATCATAAAGCCCAAGGGAGGAACACATATATTTAAAGTACCTGTTTACTGACAGTGTAGGTGTGGTTAGACTGGAAGAGGCATCTGGCTGATTTGCACAGAGTTCCTTAAAAAGACTGCATCCAATATGAAAAAGAGCTTCGTGTTACAATATAAAAATATAGGATTTCTGGGAAACCTACAGAATCTAGCTGCATGCTTGCAGCTTTCTCTCTCTAACAAAATGAAACTACCTTGCTCACATTCTCAGTCAGACTGCTCTCAGCAGCCCCCAGAGAGCATAGATCAATGGAAAATGCCCGGGCCATGTGGGCAGTGCACCCAGTTGATAAAAACGCTCCTGGAGTGTTAACTCTTAACTGTCCGACAACTGAGAAGAGTGGCAGCACGGGAGTGGAAGCGTGTGGGCATCGTTGAAGTTTGTCGGAGTGGCAATAAAACAATTTTATTGCAGTGCTGTTGCAGCAGACTCCGTGGGTCAAAGGATTTACGACCCACAAACTTTAACAGGTTATGGGCGGCAGTAACACGCTAATGGCTGAGTGTCCTGAGGTGATTGATGGCCCTGGAATCAAGGCACAGCCCATGACAGCTTAATGAATTATGTGTCCATTCTGGCCAAATTTGAACTGTTGAGGGGTATACATTCAAATCAGCTTGAAAATAACTTTGCCTCCAGGGTGAATGTACACTTCAACTGTAAGGAGAATATTAGAACATTTACAACTCAGAATGGTCAGAGTTGGAGGCCATAGGATTGGCGTAAAAGTCCATTGCCTTTTAAATATGACTTTTTGTATGTTGTGTTTAAAAAAGGTTAAGGTACCTGAACATACAAAGATTGTTAGGCCCAGCCAGTCTCTTCCACCACCTGTTCTAACTTTTTTCTCATTTCACTTAGTTGAGAGATGTGTCCTCTTGTATTTGGGTTAGATGACATAACCATGCATTCAAAAACTATCAAACCTCTGTTTGCCTTCTGTTTTACATTAAAAACAAAACTCTGATGCTTTATATCAGCATATACCATACTTCCCCATTCCAAACTAATGATTTGAAAGATGCACATTTTAGAACCAACTTTTTATTTCACACAATCCTTTGTATTTATCATAATAAGTATAATGACACACTATAATACAGCAAACTTTTCTCTGTGTCCTGCATCCCATCTCCCTCCATCAACAGCAAAAAAGGAAGAGACACGGATCCTGAGGGCTGACTCTCACCACTAGGCTTCCAACTCCCCAACTGCCCCATTGCTGTGAATTCTTGAATTCACAAGGAGGAGATTTATGCTGAACCATAATTACCCATCAGTATGAGGCTGGTATAGCGGGAAATGAGGATATTGCTCTGTGTCCAAGAGCAGTGGAAAGAGAAGAAGGAAATAGGCAAAAAGCTGTCCCTCACCCATTTAAACACAAAGTGAACATGCTGGATCAGGACAATCACCCATCTAGTCCAGCATCCCAACTGATCCCTGTTGAAAGCCTACAAGCTGGACAAGACTGTGACAATATTCTGTCCATCAAAAATCCCCAGCACCAATTATTCAAAGGCAAAACTTCTTTTGACAGTGAAAGTAGAACATAGGCACTGTGGGAAAACATGCCCTCTCTGAATTTATCTAATCCTCTTTTAAAGTCATCTGAGTTGGTGACCATCACTGCAGCCTATTAGAGTTGCCATATCTTGAAGAGCAAAACAAGCACAGCCAGAGCTGCTGTTAGCCTTCCAGACAGCGAAAGAGGCATAACGGCCCAGGTTCACGGGGCCGCTACTGCCACCCGCACAGTGGGAATGGCCTACCACCCTCCTGTCATGATAGTCCTGTACCCATGGACATCTGAACAGCCACTCCAAGAAGGATTCTTCTGTACTTCAGGGCTCTTCTTATCTTTTGGAAATGAAGAATGGGATTTGAAGCAGGTATAAGCAACTAGCTGGGTTCTATTCAAGACAATGTGGCTAAGGACAGTCATCAGCAAACAGATGAGCTGAGTCAAAGTATTCCACTCCTTAGAACAAGGAGGGGCAAAGTTCCATAATATGATTTAATTAGTTCTCAGTAATTATCTTGGAGTCATTCAAGACTTCCGGGGGCGGCGCGAACGGCAATGGCGGTCCCCTTTCGTTTGTGAAGGGGAAGCTCCGCAGAAACGGGTCGTCCGCTACGGCGAAGCGGAGACCCTTGCTGAAAAACCCACAGGCGGAGATAGCCTGTGGTCGTGGGACTTGGCGGGCACCTTTAGCGCTCCCCGATTGCGTGAAGGGACCCCGTAAGGGGCTCCGGAACGTGTCGGGGCTGACGCGGTGCTGTGAGTCGATCGCTCTTTTTGCGGAGTGAAGCCGCTAAGCTGCTGTCGGTGAGCGCTGACCCTTTTCCTGGGGACCATTCGGCTGCAAGAAAACTACTACCCGTGAGTAGGTGACTGAATCAGGATTAAAAATTAATTAATTTGGCACACAAGCGGGAGACGCAACCAGGAAGTCCGTCTCTCGGCTTTTGTTTTAAGATCAAAGCAAAGACTTTTAAAGAACCCAAGCCTTTGGAATTTGGGAGTTAACAAGATCCAAACTTCCACATTAAGCAGAAGACCTCACCTCAAATTATTTTGGGGTGGAGAAGGTGAAAATCAGCTTTTCCCTACTTGTTTCTTGGACTTTTGAAAAAACTGAATCCCTGGTTACTGAGCTGTCAGTGTTGGAACTAGAAGGCTGTTTGGAACTGTCACTTTGTATCTCGCATTCTGTTGGGACATGTTAACTTTTAAAGAGTAACTCTGTGGAAATTTAATGGACATAAAAGGAGTCTGAAGGTTTTTTGGCAACTGGACATTGTATAACTTGTCGAGGGCACTTTGTAACTTTTACAAACTGCGACATTTCTGAACATTCTTGAACATAGTGTCCCTCTAGTGGAGTACCTAGGTTTGACAACTTACTGGGGGAATTTTCCATCTGTGGATTTGGGGATTTCCATGAGAAAGACAGACTGTGGGACTGACCTTGACGCATAGATAAGAAGGGGGATGAGTGGAAAGACAAGATCAGCCAAAGCTAAAACATTGCAGACTACTTTAACTTCTCAGCTACGCAGATCATCTGTTCCCACGATTCCTGTGGCTCAAGAGGAAGATTTAGAACAACCTAGGCCGGAAGGAATGGCCTCAGGAGGGGACTTTACTGCAGTGCTAAATAAAATTTTTGAAAAATTGGAGGGTCTAAGCAAACAAGTGACTGACCAGTCAGCCAAGATAGACCAAAATACTGCCAGTATTAACAATTTGACCCAGCAAGTAAATTTAAATGCGCAAACTATTGGAAAGCTTGTGGAAGACACCACTGCAAATCAGAAAATAGCTGAGGAGGCAAAGCAGAAAGTTGAGGAAGTTCAAGGAGAAATTAAACCTATGCGTAAACAGATAGGGGAACATCAGGCACTTCTGTCTATGATTGAGTTAAAAAATAAAGAAAATAATCTGAGAATCAGATCAATTCCAGAAATTGAGAAGGAAGATCTAATTGTTTACCTTACAAAGGAATTTACAGAATTTTGGTCTCTGGAAGAAGAAAAGGACTTTAAAATTGTAAGTGCATTCAGACTGGGAAAGGGAGGGAGGAAGATCAAGTCGAGAGACTGTCTGATCTCCCTAAGAACGAAGGAAGAAAGAGATAAGATTCTGAGTGCGCACTTTAAGACGCCTTTAGAGATCCAAGATACAAGGGTGGAAATTTATAAGGACATTCCGAAACATTTGCTTGAGCTTAGAGCGAACTACGGAGATCTGGTGACACTATTGAGGAGTAACAAGATTATCTTCAGATGGGAATTCCCCCAGGGGATATCCTTTACCTTTAGAGGGAAAAAAGTTAAAATCAAATCTGTGGAAAACAAGGAAAAATTTTTGAACGACCACGGAGAAGACCTTCAGAAAGGGATTGAAGAAGAATCAAGTGACTTAGGACCTGGATTACTGAGTTTAATACCTACACCTGGGGGATTGAAAGACCCTGAGAAAGAGACGCCACTTTTGGGAGCAACAGGAGGAAAATAGAACTATTTCGACATGTCTCTGCAACTACTAAGTTGGAATATTCACAGAATCACAGAATCACAGAATCATAGAGTTGGAAGAGACCACAAGGGCCATCGAGTCCAACCCCCTGCCAAGCAGGAAACACCATCAGAGCACTCCTGACATATGGTTGTCAAGCCTCTGCTTAAAGACCTCCAAAGAAGGAGACTCCACCACACTCCTTGGCAGCAAATTCCACTGTCGAACAGCTCTTACTGTCAGGAAGTTCTTCCTAATGTTTAGGTGGAATCTTCTTTCTTGTAGTTTGGATCCATTGCTCCGTGTCCGCTTCTCTGGAGCAGCAGAAAACAACCTTTCTCCCTCCTCTATGTGACATCCTTTTATATATTTGAACATGGCTATCATATCACCCCTTAACCTCCTCTTCTCCAGGCTAAACATGCCCAGCTCCCTTAGCCGTTCCTCATAAGGCATCGTTTCCAGGCCTTTGACCATTTTGGTTGCCCTCCTCTGGACACGTTCCAGTTTGTCAATGTCCTTCTTGAACTGTGGTGCCCAGAACTGGACACAGTACTCCAGGTGAGGTCTGACCAGAGCAGAATACAGTGGCACTATTACTTCCCTTGATCTAGATGCTATACTCCTATTGATGCAGCCCAGAATTGCATTGGCTTTTTTAGCTGCCGCGTCACACTGCTGGCTCATGTCAAGTTTGTGGTCAACCAAGACTCCTAGATCCTTTTCACATGTAGTGCTCTCAAGCCAGGTGTCACCCATCTTGTATTTGTGCCTCTCATTTTTTTTGCCCAAGTGCAATACTTTACATTTCTCCCTGTTAAAATTCATCTTGTTTGTTTTGGCCCAGTTCTCTAATCTGTCAAGGTCGTTTTGAAGTGTGATCCTGTCCTCTGGGGTGTTAGCCACCCCTCCCAGTTTGGTGTCATCTGCAAATTTGATCAGGATGCCCTTAAGTCCATCATCCAAGTCGTTGATAAAGATGTTGAATAAGACCGGGCCCAAGACAGAACCCTGTGGCACCCCACTAGTCACTCTTCTCCAGGATGAAGAGGAACCATTGATGAGCACCCTTTGGGTTCGGTCAGTCAGCCAGTTACAAATCCACTGAGTGGTAGCATAGTCAAGACCGCATTTTACCAGCTTCTTTACAAGAATATCATGGGGCACCTTGTCAAATGCCTTGCTGAAATCAAGGTAGGCTACATCCACTGCGTTCCCTTCATCTACCAGGCTTGTAATTCTGTCAAAAAATGAGATCAGGTTAGTCTGACATGACTTATTTTTCAGAAATCCATGCTGACTATTGGTGATCACAGCATTCCTTTCTAGGTGCTCACAGACTGTTTGCTTAATGATCTGCTCCAGAATCTTCCCTGGTATTGATGTCAGACTGACTGGGCGGTAATTATTTGGGTCCTCTCTTTTCCCCTTTTTGAAAATAGGGACAACATTTGCCCTCCTCCAGTCTGCCGGGACTTCATGGTTTGAATTCCCCTGAAAAGAGGAGGAAAATCTTTCATTTATTAAAAAAGGAACAATTGGACATAATTTGCTTGCAGGAAACACATGTGATTAGGCTTCACAGGAAAGTGTTAATTAATAAAAAACTAGGCCAAGAATTTATTTCATCAGATAAGGTGAAGAAGAGAGGAGTGGTTATTTATGCAAAAGAAAGCCTATCACCAAAATTTCTTTTTAAAGATGAACAGGGAAGAATCTTGGCAATTGAAATTCAAACACAAGGAGAAAAATTTTTGATTCTAGGAATCTATGCACCAAATGAGGGGAATTCGGAGTTTTACAAGAAGTTGCATGAGACACTGATCGACTTTATGGATTACAATAACATTATTATGATGGGAGACATGAATGGAGTGGTATCTACGAACATGGACAAAGCACAAAGACAGACTGTAACGAAAGAGGGCAGACTACCAAAAACGTTTTTTGAACTGACTGACAATATGGACTTGATTGACATCTGGAGGACCAAAAACCCCCTAGGTAGAGAAGGGACGTTCTTTTCTGAAGCCAAAATGACATGGACTAGGATTGACCAAATTTGGATAACTAGAGGCCTGGCACCTAAGATAAAAAAGGTGGAAATCTGCCCAAAAACCTGCTCCGACCATAACGCTGTAAGGATGGAAATGAAACTAACACCCATCGGTTCCTTCAGATGGAGGATGAATGACACCTTATTAAGAAATCAAGACATCGTAAGGAAGGCCCAAAAGACTTTGAGAGACTATTTTGAAATAAATCTGAAAACTACGGTTGAAAAAAGAACAATCTGGGACGCAAGTAAAGCGGTTATGAGAGGGTTCCTGATTCAACAGAATGCAATAAAAAAGAGATCTCAAAATGAGAAAAAAGGGAAAATTTTGGAGAAAATAAAAGAAGGAGAGAAGAAGCTAAGAGCTAAACCAAACTCAAAAGAGATCCTAAGAGAAATCAAGCTATATCAGGTACAATATATGAAATTGATTAATGAGGAAGTAGAATGGAAAATTAAGCAAATGAGACAAAAGACTTTTGAGGCAGCTAATAAATGTGGAAAACTACTGGCGTGGCAGTTGAAAAAAAGACAGAAGTTAAATACGATTACAAACCTTGAGATTCATGGGAAAAATATACAGAACCCGATGGAGATTAGAAGGTGTTTCCAGAGATATTTCAAACAACTTTATACGCAAGGGCCGCAGAAAGAAACTGATATAGACCAATTCTTAAGAACCAATGGATTACAAAAAATATCTCAAGAAAATAAAATAATATTGAATCATCAAATTACAGAACAAGAAATTGAAGGTGCCATTCAGAACATGCAACTGGGCAAATCTCCAGGACCGGACGGACTAACCTCCAAATATTATAGGACTTTGAAAGACTTTTTAATTCAACCATTAAAGGAGGTTTGCAACTAGATTATGGAAGGGAAGAAGGCGCCTGAATCGTGGAAAGAAGCATACATCACATTGATACCCAAGACAGAAGCTGAAAAGACACAACTAAAGAACTACCGTCCCATCTCCCTTTTAAATGTGGATTACAAAATCTTTGCAGACATTTTAACTAATAGACTTAAAAAAGTGTTAGCTGAAGTAATACACAAGTACCAGGCAGGCTTTCTTCCAGGCAGACACTTATCTGACAACACAAGGAATATAATTGACATTTTGGAGTTGTTGCAAACGAATATCAATACGAAAGCAGTGTTAGTTTTTATTGATGCGGAGAAAGCCTTTGATAATATTTCTTGGAGTTTTATGAAGAAAAATCTTAAAGGGATGGGAGTGGGACAGGGGTTCGAAAATGGTATAGGAGCAATCTATTCAGAACAAAAAGCAAAATTGATTGTAAATAATGTGGTGACTGAAGATTTTATGATAGAAAAAGGAACACGTCAGGGCTGCCCTATCTCTCCATTATTATTTATTTCGGTCCTGGAGGTGCTGCTGAACATGATCAGAAGGGACCGGTCTATTAAAGGAATACAGGTCAGAGCCAAACAATATAAATTAAAAGCCTTTGCAGATGATTTGGTTTTGACTGTACAGGAGCCGGAATCTAGTATGAAAAGAGCTTTGGAACTGATTAAAGAATTTGGTCAAGTGGCAGGATTTAGATTAAATAAGACAAAAACTAAAGTATTAGAGAAGAATTTAACACCAATTGAAAAAGACAGGTTTCAGAATGAAACAGGTTTAACTGTGGTTAAAAATGTGAAATACCTAGGGATTAATATGACTGCGAAAAACTTGAACTTATTTAAAGATAATTATGAGAAATGTTGGTCAGAAGTAAAAAAAGATTTAGAAATTTGGTCTAATTTGAAGCTTTCCTTGTTGGGTCGAATTGCAGCTGTAAAGATGAATGTTTTGCCAAAAATGTTATTTTTGTTCCAATCTTTGCAAATTTTGGACAAGATGGACTGTTTCAAGAAGTGGCAGAGAGATATCTCTAGATTTGTCTGGCAGGGCAAGAAACCTAGAATAAAGTTTAAAATTTTAACTGACGTAAAAGAAAGAGGTGGATTTGCCCTGCCAGACCTCAAACTGTACTATGAATCAGCAGCATTTTGCTGGTTAAAAGACTGGCTGCTTCTTGAGGACACAGATATTTTGGATTTAGAAGGTTTCAATAATGTTTTTGGGTGGCATGCATATTTGTGGTACGACAAGGTTAAAGCACATAAGGCATTTAAAAACCATATTGTCAGGAAAGCTCTGTTTAATGTCTGGACAAGATATAAAGATTTGCTGGAAAGCAAAACCCCGAGGTGGTTGTCACCTATGGAAGCTAAGTCTCAGAAAAAGCTCAATATGGAGGCCAAATGGCCAAAATATTGGGAAATTTTGGAGCAAGAAGGTGACAGACTGAAACTGCAGAGTTTTGAGAAATTAAAAGACAAAGTGTGAGATTGGCTTCATTATTATCAAATAAGAGAGGCCTACAATTTGGACAAAAAAATTGGCTTTCAGGTGGAGAAATCAAAATTGGAAACAGAACTGTTAGAACCAAAAACTAAGATTTTGTCAAGAATGTATAACTTGCTGTTAAAATGGAATACACAGGATGAAACGGTCAAATCAGCGATGATTAAATGGGCGCAGGACATAGGTCATAACATTATGTTTGCTGACTGGGAGCAGTTGTGGACCACCGGTATGAAGTTTACGGCATGCATTGCCTTAAAGGAGAATATTATGAAAATGATTTACAGGTGGTACATGACCCCAGTCAAGCTTGCAAAAATTTATCACCTGCCTGACAACAAGTGCTGGAAATGTAAAGAAGCTGAGGGAACATTCTTTCACCTTTGGTGGACGTGCCCAAGGGTTAAGGCTTACTGGGAAACGATATATAATGAACTGAAGAAGGTATTTAAATTTACCTTCCCTAAGAAACCAGAGGCCTTCCTTTTGGGCATAGCTGGCCAATGGGTGCCAAAGAAAGATAGAACATTTTTTATGTATGCAACAACAGCAGCAAGAATACTTCTTGCCAAGTATTGGAAGACACAAGATCTACCCACCGTGGAGGAATGGCAGATGCAAGTGATTGACTACATGGAGATGGCTGAAATGACTGGCAGAATCCGTGACCAGGGAGAAGAACTGATGGAACAGGACTGGAAAAAGTTTAAGGACTATTAACAAAAACACTGCAAAATGTTTGAGTGTTAATATGATGTGGGAAGTGAAGGTAACAGGGCTTGTGGGATTTGGTTAAATGTGAATGAAAAGAAGAATGTTAAAAAGGAGAAGGGGTTATGAACAGAATAATATTATGTCATAGTATATAAGATGAGGAATGGGTTAAAACAATGAAAAATTGGGACATAATAATTAGAAGAATATAATTTAAGCATGGTTTAAATAAGGGTTTGAATTTGCTGAATTTGATTGGAATAAAGAGGAACACAAAAAAGGGAGATGTGAGGAGGTCAGGACAGAGGGGTATGGAATTTTGTAAATTTTAAAAAGTGGATTTTTCTTTTTTCTCTTTTTCTGTTTTTTGTTGTTGTTATATATTTCTGTTTTTTATGTGAGCTTTATTTGATGCAATGATCTATCTGAAATGATGAATTTTTTGATTTGTAAAACCTTAATAAACATTTATTTAAAAATAAATAAATAAATAAAAAATATCTTGGAGTCATTCAGTGCATAGCAGTGTGTCCCTGCCACCTTTCAACAGTCCTGAGCTATGCCAGCTGAGCAGTCACCTGAGCTGTACCTTGAGGCTTTTATTGCACTTTGATCAGTATTTTGCTCCTTCCAACTCAGTAAGACTCCCACATCAAGTAAGAGCAAAGACCGAGGAACAGGCTCAGAATATACTTTTATTCATCAAGGACCCAGCAACTTCTCATAGACCTTGGATGTGATAGTATTATCAGTTTGTGCACATGGCTGTAGCAAATGAGGGCTACAATCAGGCACTGAAGAATATGGTTGGCGGTCACAGCCATTGCGGGAAGATATTTTAAAATATTATCACAAGCACTTAGTGTTTGCAGCAGAACAACCAAAGAAACAAATTACAGTATTTGTTCTGCTTTAATGATGGACATAGTTATATGGCCTCAATGGACTTTTCAGCCTCCTTACAACACGTTGCTCGCTTGGAGCTGTCCATTGTCCTGCAGTATCGCTACCAGGGGGAATCGACACCTTCCCTGCTGCCCTGCACCAATACATATGACAGCTGCCTCTTTTGCTAAGAGACAATGGTCTGTATTCTCACTATCCACAACCTTTTAGGATTCTTTAAGGAGTTTCTGCTTTAAAATTGCTATATAGATACAGGTTTATAAAACTGAGTGGCATGCTGTTAAAATAATAATAATTTTAGAATCCAGATTACTAAAAATAAAAAAAAATGAAGAGCTGTAGTTGCCTGACTGCATAAAACAACAATGTCTCAGAGGAGCAGATTGTAGGACAGAGAAATAATTGTGTATGGTACAAGTGGATTTTATAGAGTCCAGAGGTGGATGTACTTCTACACCCATTGCGTTAGGAGACTGGGTATAAAGAGAGGAGACAAAAACATACTGTATCAGATGAAAAACTCTGAACCACACAGGTAGGAAAGACCACATGTGCACAGTATGCAAATCATCTGTTAGGCTCCAATGCTTTTTGGGAAGCCTGCCCTGCAAGGAGGACAGGTAAGTTAATCTTCTGGAGGAACTGCAAACCAAATTTGGACAAATTCAGAAAATGTGGGCAGGTGAGGATTTTGTCTAACTCTTGTATGGAAGCAGCCTCCCCCCCCCGCACGACTGCCAGCCACCAAATGTGGCTTCCTGAGAAAGGATGGGGAGAAAAGGACTCACTTCTTGTTAGGTGAGCTTTGTGTATCAGGTAAAGGTAAAGGTAAAGGACCCATAAATGGTTAAGTCTAGTTTAATTTCCTTTGGGGTGTGGCACTCATCTAACTGGGTCACCCCAGTCAATCTTTGCCTATTTGGCTCTCAGTTGCTTTCTTGAGTGCCTTCACCATTTAAACTGTAAATGATATCAAAAAAGTAATCAGAAACATCTATCAGCAACTAATGAGATCATAACTAATGAGCTTTGCATTTCAGTATGTCCCTCTTTATCTTTGTAGTGGGAAAAAAATCTCCCATTCCCAGACCTCCCAGAACTATTTGTTCCCAAGTGTTCCCTGTGACATGAGTCCATGGCCTTTAAATTCCTCCAAGCAAGCCTCTACCTGCATCAATTCCCTTGTTGATCCATCCCTGCTCTGAGTCTCCTAATCTTTCTAGAAAGATGAAGGCACTCCTGAGCGCATGCCTCCTCTTGGCCCCACTTTTTGCAGGTAAGATGGGGAACATCTGATGATCTTTAGAGGACACTGAAGAGAACTTGCTTCTTGGGAGGAAAGGGGAATTAGGAGTGTAGATCAACACCATAAAGAGAAAGGACTGCTGGGTTACCAAGAGAAAGCAGGGGAGAGTCAAGTCAAGAGATTATTTCTTGTGATGTCATACAGATAAACTATGTCATGTAGCAAAATAATGAAATATCCCACTCTAACATGGAAGCTGCATTTCAGCAATACACACAAAATATGGAGATCTCTCTCTCTTTCTCTCTCTCTCTGTGGGTGTGGGTGGGTGAGGGTAGGGAAACCGAGGGGGGGGGATTTGCAAAGGCAAGAGATTGCCAGATGAAAATGTTGGGCATGATTTCAAAGTGCAGGGAAAGTGCTAAGAAGGTGAATAAGCTTTTCTTTAGTGGGAGAGGTGGAGAAAATATGGCTTAAAAATAGGATAGAATAATAATTCCATTGGAATGGAGAGTAAAAGTTGCTTATGAATGGAAAGGGAAGAAAACAAAGTATGGCCATTGCAGGAAGAAATTAAATAAATTTTACAAAGAAAGACACCTTCCAGTCTACTCCTTGGAACAGAGCACATCAACCCACTGGTGAGGATCCACATTCACTACTACTACTCGTTGATTGTGGAAATTTGGGGAGCTGAATGTGATTTGAGTGTCAGACAAGGATGCAGGAGGCTAGGCTTCACTCAGCCACGAAGCTCACTGGGGATCCCTCAGCTTAACCTACCTCACAGGAATCTTCTGAGGATAAAATGGGGAGGAGAAAACCATGTACACTACCTTGAGCTTCTTAGAGGAAGTGGCTGCAGATAAATAAATGAATTAGAAAAATAAGAAATTGACAGCAAGTGAAATTGATAGATAGGTTCATCCCTAGTCCATGATCCTGTCCTAACACTGGCCAACCCAGTGACTAAGGGAAGTACACAATCAGGACCATACCACAGCAACACTCTGGCTTACTGTGGGTTCCAGCAACTGTTATTTGAAATATGCTACTTTTGATATTGGAGGTAATACATAGCCGTCATGCTTAGTAGCCTTAGTAGTCTTATTCTCCGTCAATTTATCTAATCCTCTTTAAAAGTCATTGAAATTGGGGGCATTCAGTGCCTCTTGTAGAAAATGCCATAGTTTAATTGGGGTCAGATCTACGCTTGTGAAAAAACAGTGGGAAGAAAATGTATTTAAGTGAGAGTCTGGATGGGAGGAAAAGTTGGCTGTGGGGAAGGGAGGGTACATCTCCCCACTTCTTGGAAATAATTAAACCAGTGTTCTGAACAATGGCTACAAGAGTTTTAATTAATGAGTGTTTTACTCATTTCATTTCATCCTCTTCTATTAAAATGCTTATTAAATTGAACACTTTTTTAATTTAAAAGTTTAATTCACGAACACCTCCTCCTCTGTACCTCATTAAGCAAACAGCAAAACAAAACAATGATGATGATGATGATGATTCATGAATCTTTTCCTCCTGTCCTCAGCCGGACGTCTGGAGTGCAAACATAAGTTTATCGGGACTGGAATAACATCTAAAAGCAATTCAGATAGACCTTGTAATAATAATGTTATGTATACCTGTTCTGCCAGTGTTCTGCATACAAATATAGGTAAGATTTGCCTGTCTTTTTGTCTTTTGCTGTTGTATTTGACCCAGGTTAAGATATAGGTGAACTTTAAGGGTTCTACTAGCATATAGAAGTCTATGCTGGAACAACTCACCTATGAAAAAAGTGAGGTGAGGAAGCTGTGACACTTCAGCTGTAGATGAATTAGAACTCCCATCAGCCTCAGCTAGCCTGGCCACCAGTCAGAGATGACGGGAGATGCAGTCCAACAACATCTGAAGTAAGGAATGCATGGCTTGCATATGAAAATGGGGAATCTAACATCACCTGATCACAAGCAGTGGCTGAATTTGGTGCTGATCGCCAAGCTTGGAGAACTTGATTTGCATCAACCAGAAATCCCTATTGAGCCAAACCAATGAACTCCAGTTTAGTTTTGGTTTTCAAACTAGGACAAGAAGCCTGCAAAATAAGCTGAATATCCCCCTTGCCGTAAATGACATTAAAATTGAGAATCCTTTCACAGATGTATAAAAACTATTCAAAAGCTGAGCAACCAGAATGGGAGATGATGGTGCTTCACACTTTTATGGCTCCTTGTGGGGGGCCTTAAGTAATTTTGAAATAATTCTCAGTGATGAAATGATGAGGAAGCAACCAACATGAAGGAAGTATTCCTGTAGTTCACCTCTTAAAAAGGGTTTCAGTTACACAGCTTGATTCAGAGTGGGTCCCTCCACCTAGATGGTTATTGGTTCCTACTTCAACCATTAGTTAAGGTTGATTTGATCCCTTTGCTTGTTCCTGGTTAACCCACTCCTTTTACCCAGGAGGGAGTGGGTACCATTTGGCACCTCAGTGCCAAAATGCCTTGGGGCAATCCTGGGTGGGATGGTGCTTGCTTGACCATCTGTTCCAACATCACTGCTACATTCTTGGAGGGAGAGGCGTAAGGGGGTAGTAAGGTTGGTGCAATGCAAGTGTCTTGCTAAGTGTCTTGTGTTCAACAACAGGAGTTCAGGGAAGCATGCCCTGAACCGGCAAGCTGTTAGGATCGACTAGAAGAGAGAGTGCAGTGTATGGCAGATGTATTGTCAGATGTATACAAAAAGGCATGATTCTTCATGCAACAAATTTGACCTAAAATGAAGTTCTGCAGAAATTCCAAATTTAATGCATTTTGCAAATTAATTGTGAACATAAAAAGAATGTCTGGTTCTATGGATTAAGGAGGAAAGAGACTACTGCTTGTGATTGAGAGATGAACTCTTAAATGCCTGCAGAAAAGCTTTCTTTTCCACCAGGCCTGTGCAGACCATTAAGAATACACTGGTTTATTGAAATCTATTTACTTTTAATATGGTTCTTATTGTATCTTTTATGTATTATAACTAAAAAACATTTTGATATCTCTTTCCTTTTATGATATAGCAGTGTGCACACATTTAAATAAATAAACAGCACCTCACTTTAGATTGCCAAATTGAATAATACCTTCCATATTGTATTTTTCAAAAGGTCCTGATTCGGGTAACACAGAAAATTGGAACCATTATAATGAATGTGCTTTAGTAGCAATAGACCACATTTCCACCCAGATCCTGATAGTTCTTTCAAATTCTTTTTCATAGAAAAACCGGAAGTGCAAATTGAGAATACTTGTTTGTCATCCAGATATTGTTTCTCAGGCGATTACAGCTTTACTGCAGTGGATGGTAAATTCTTTGAGATGAAGACACAATGCTGCAACACTGACTATTGTAACAATGAAACTCTCAGCCGTAAGTTTCTGCATCATTGTGGAATCATTAACATGTTAGGGCTGTGCACTGGATTTGGCCAAGGCTTGGATCCTTAGTCAATCAGCAGTACTTAGAGAATCTGTGCCTCGTTCAGATGGGGTGAGACAGCCCCAGATGGATGTAGGTTGGGTTGAGCAGTTCAGGTCTATTAGGGGCTCTCAACGGATGGGAATTCAGATTGGACAGAAAGTCAGGCATGACGAGATACTGTGAAAAAGAGGGACCTAATAGGCAGCATGGAGGGACCTACTAGGGATGGATTGCCTTTCCAGCCAGACCTCTCCTTCTTCCTGTCCCTTGACGTAGCACCATGAAGCATCAGATATACCGTATTTTTCGCCCTATAGGACGCACATTTTCCCCTCCAAAAATGAAGGGGAAATCTGTGTGCGTCCTATGGGGCGAATACAGGCTTTCGCTGAAGATTGGAGAGCGAGAGGAGTCGGTGCGCACCGACCCCTCTCGCTCTCCAGGCTTCAGGAAGCTATCAGCAAGCCTGGGGAGCCCGCGGAAGTTCCCGCAGGGCTCCCTAGGCTGCAGTTAGCAGCCTGCCTCCTGGCGCGCGGGGCGCCCTGAAGCAGAGCGCCCCTCGCGCCGGGCAGACATCCGCAGTGTGGGGAGCCTTGCGGGAACTCCCACAGAGCTCCCCGCGCTGTGGATAGCAGCCTGCCACCCAGCGCACAGGGCGCCCTGAAATAGAGCGCCCCTCACGCCGGGCAGACATCGGCCAGCCCCACAAGCTTGGGGGACAGCGGGGAGGCACAGCGCCACCATCCCGCTGTTCCTCGACCTGGTTTTGGGGGGGAAATAAAGGAAAAAATTTTTTCCTTTATTTCCCCCCCAAAAAACTAGGTGCGTCCTATGGGGCGGAGCGTCCTATGGGACGAAAAATAGGGTGTAATTGGATACCTAAGCTCCTGAACTGCTCATAAATAGCTTATGGTCCCTTCAAGTTCACTTTCAATTGGATGTTTCAAATATGGACCTTACAACCCACCTATCTTATTCAAATGTCCTCCTGAATCACCCTTAAGCTGGTTCTTCTCTGTCTTTTAATTGGCAAGCACTACCTAAGCCAGCAGTTATAATGGTGCAAATATAAGACCCTACCTAACAGCATTCTCTGAAATTTGTTTATTGAATTTATTGAATTTTTGTACCACCCTGTACCTGGGTGTCTCGGGGCGGTTCACAAAACTTATTGGATAGCTCATTGCTAAAGAGCAGAAGAGAGACAGAATCTCTGTACAAAAATGGAGGACTAAGAAACTATATTTTCAGAGAGGCTACACCATAATCGATGGCATGAATACATTCAGAGAGATTAAAAGTTCACACTCTCCCACCCCACTTTGGGTAAAGGTCATTCATCTCAGAGACCAATAGTGACTTTGTCCCATGCTCAGCCCTGAACCCAGATTGTTTCTAGATCGTGTTTTCATCCAAGAACACTTGCAGCTGCCCCAGCAGAACAGTAAGTTACTAGGGTGTATTCCATTTATATAACACAGAGATACAAAAACAGACAAAGACATTAACATGCTCACTTTACATTTGATCTTGGAAGTTCCTGATCGCAACATGCTGGCTGAAAATGGTCTGCGATGCCCAGCCTGCTTCTCCAAAGGAGAAAATGAGAAAATGAGAAAGTGTAAAAGTGAGAAGACCGTCAACTGCCTTGAGAATGAGACCCAATGTGTTGATTTTAAAGGAGCTTTTGCTAGAGGTAACATTGCTATTCAGTCAGGGGGAAAGGCCTAGACATGGGCTGGGTCACGCAGACTCTGTCCTGATCTCCTTCTCTCCCTTCCTTCCTCTCTTTTTCCATTGCACATTGTTGGAAAAGTGATAGGGATCATATCTCTTACTGGCTGCACTCTGCACTCTTCCTTAGTGTTTTGCCTGCCTGGACTTTGCCCTTTAACTTTCATAATGCACTTGCTTGTCTAGAAGCAGGATTCAGATCAGGATGTTTATATTAAATACTCTTCTGAACCAAAGAGGAAAATGCATTCATTGCTCCACCCCAGTTGCATCTGGATCTTTCCACCACTGGGATGCAGTGCAGGACAAAATGTGTGCCTCTTTCTCAAAAAGCATATTTCTTATGTAAAAGAAATGTAATTACATTTCCTTAAATTCTGTGACAATGAGCAGTATCTGGCTAACTCAGACCATTAGTGCAAGGATTTATAGTTGTGCAACAGAATTTCCACTCTCTTCTGCCTGTAGGTGCTCTGTATCCTCCTAAAAGCTGCTCCAAAGATTTAGCTGTCATAATTTAACTAAATTCGTAAAAAGATACCGTATTTTTCGCCCTATAGGACGCACTTTTCCCCCTCCAAAAATGAAGGGGAAATGTGTGTGCGTCCTATGGGGCGAATGCAGGCTTTCACTGAAGCCTGGAGAGCGAGAGGGGTTGGTGTGCACCGCCGGGCTTCCACGGCTTGCGGAGAGCAGCCTGTTCTGAGGGCTGGGGTCAGGGGAAGCTCAGGCTGGGGGAGAAATAAAAATTGTTTTCTTTATTCCCCCCCCCAAAAAAAAACTAGGTGCGCCCTATGGGCCGGTGTGCCCTATGGGGCGAAAAATACGGTAAATTGCTTTATATGCATTATAACACTGTGCTACCAGATGGCGATGTGGAGTCCTATCTTTCTGCATTGGGATTTCACAACACATTGAACCGAATCATTTAACTGTATCACTGTATTCATGTGCCTGGATCCAGCCTTACATGCACCCCCCACCCCTTTCAACAGCGTTTTTGAGGAACAATACTCTTTGGAGAGGGATCATTTTTTTAAAAAAATATTTATTGAAATTTTTAAAAAATAAAAAGAAAACCATAAAAAAAACATAAAAGAAAACCAACAATTAAAAACACTTAAAGTTCACCTCTTACTGTCAATGACCAATTTCCTTGACTTCCCCACACCTCCCCTTCTTGTATTCCAGTTCCAATTTTAGCTCAGCAAGTTCTTGTCCCCAAACTTTATCATATTTTCTCTAATTCATTTTAATTATCCAATTTTAACTTATAAACCTCAGTCTTTGTACATCAATACTTATTCTTAAAAATCTTTTTCTAAGTTCACCCCATCAATTTAATTAACCAACTTTAACTTAAGAACCTCAATCTTTATACGTCAATACTTATTCTTAAAAGTCTTTTTCTAAGGTCGGCCCCAATTCCCTTCCCTAAAATCCCCATTTTTATGTTAATGACAAAACCAAATTAATTAAAACAATACATAGTTACACACCCTTCGGATTCCCAGGACCCCACCACCCCTTTTTCCCGGTTTCGAACCCCAACAAAAAGTCCATCAGTCCATCTGCAATCAGCCTGGCGACCTCACATCTGAGGCTCTCAATTCTCTCTCAGTTCCTCTCTGCCGGTTTTTTTGATAGTCCTTATTTCTCTTCCGCAGGCTCTCCCATCGATCGCTCCCGGGTCTTGGGGGGGGGGTGAATTCCGTTTCCAATGTTAGCTCTTATCCTCCAGCACAATCACTTAAATTGCCCCAACGTAGAGTTAATTGCTTTTCTCCACAAAGAAGAAAGGTATTCTCAACCTTAGTAATAAAATCCTTGCTTTACGATGTTTACAAGGCGGGTGGGCGGACCTCCTTTTAACACCTCACCCGATCGTGCCTAATTCCCAAAGAAAATTTCCCTTTTAAGTCCAATTTCCGTATTACTCACGGGTTGTTACTTTTAGTCCAAATGTTCAAAAAGAGAAGTTAGCGCTCTCCGTCCATGGCATGAGGCTTCACTCAGCAGGAGAAGCAGTCGACTCACAGCACCACGCCACTCTCCGTCCCCTGTTCCGGAGCCTTTAAAAAGGCTCCTTTGCGGGTCGGGGGGGTGCAAATGGTGCCCGCCGAGTCACCAGGTCCACAGGCTTCAACGCCTGTGGTTTATGAGGGTCCCCGCGTCACCGCCGCGGCAGGACCCAACCCCTGCTGAGCCGATTCCCTCCGGAGCTCGGAGGGAATCCGCCATTAGGCGATGGCGCTAACCCGGAAGTCGGAGAGGGATCAATTTTACCACACCCTTCCTTCCTGAAAAGAAGAGGGGATTGGAAATGAATAGGGGAGGGGTATATGGGCTGATTTGCCCCAGGAAGGAAGAGGCAGAGTCCAGGCCATTTGAGCTGCCTCTGCCCTACATCCCCCCCCCATCCTTTGCCTGCCCTTTGCTAGTTTCACTTTTGAGAGCTGATTAAGAATTCGGATAGGAGTTCCTGATTGGCTTTTGGGACCCCCTTTTCTCCCACTTCATGTTAGATGTGTTTAACATGAAAATAGATATGGCAAAATAAAAGGAGGATTCTCTGGATGGCTAGGTCACAGTTTTTGACAGTGCGGGAGCCTCAGTTGGCATCCAACCATCCTGAGAGACAATGGAGTGCAACTCCAGCTTCTTATGCGGCTGGATCACCTTGTTGACTTGTGTGGCCACAGCATGTGCCTTTTTAACAGGCCCAGGAGATACTGGGATTGAATTCCTGTCATTTTAATGCAAATCACCAGACCACAAGAATTTGATTTTGTTAACATGGTTAATTAGGGCAGTTTTCAGAACCTCTAATTTCATTATATTTTATAAGTATAACCTGTTTATTAATAAACTTCATGTCTTGAGACTCCTTTGGGTGCCAATTTTGATTATATCTGAGTAATTTTTTTACCTGAATTCCTAATGCTGAAAATTTTGTACATTCATGTTCTGATGAAATTATATTTTTCAGATTTCTTAAATATACCCTTTTTAAAACTAACGTGTTAAAATTCTCATTCACCATCACAGGCACCATCTCCTATTCCCTGGGAAGAGGACTAAAGTCAACATTTCTTTTTGTTTTCCAGATACCTTCTTTGTCACCTTTTTCACATTCAAAGGTTGTGCAACAACAAAATTTTGTGCCGTCCGGAAAAATGGAGAAGTCATTATTGGAGCTGGGAGATTTCTTCTTTCACTTTACGAAGAAAGCTGTTATAATGCTTCACGAATCTCACACCAGCCTGAACAGGAAGGGTAAATCGGACAGTGTAGACCTCCTCCTTGTGTATTCCAAAATCCATGGCAATGAGGGGGTATTGGAGGCCTAGTGGTGAAATCCAGGACTCGCAATCTCTGTTTTGTTCTTTCTTGCTTTTGGTGGAGGTAAAGGGAAACAAGAGCAGAGAAAAAGGTGTCAGAATGTAGGGATTGTGGATTCTAAATACAAAGAACTCTGTAGTGTATCATTAAAAAATAGTTAAGCCTTCATTATGATCATTATAATGCAAAATAAATGGTTATGGAAAATAAAATGTCAGATGCTAGTGGTGGTTGCTCGTGATTAACCAGGCAGGATTCCGGCCTGTCTTTTACAGGTTTTATTGTGCAAACTATTTACAGTGCAGATATACAAAGTTCATGTGCAGATTTTATTGTGCAAACTATTTACAGTGCAGATCTATAAAGTTCATGTGCAGATTTTATTGTGCAAACTATTTACAGTGCAGATCTACAAAGTTCTTAGTCACTTGCACAATCTGAGAGTGGCCCCTTCTGGCTTCTCCACAAACATAAGAACTTCGGCACCCGAAGATTCCTCCCCCCCCCCACTTGCATTTCACCCCTCTGCGCAAGTTTGGGCGATGGAAGTGGCGTGTGTCCCTCCTGACAAGCCTGGCGAGGTGAGGCACTGGGGCTCTCAGCAGCATCCTCAAGCCCTTTCCTTGCTTTGCTGGCCCTTTCCCTTTCTTCTCCACTGGAGGTGTGGCTCCCCCCCCCCCGCTGGAAGAGGAACTGCTCTTCAGAAGTTTCAGAGGCTCTCTGTATCCCAACAGCTCCCCTGCCTCCCTCCCCTTTTCCAATAGCAGTCCCCTGACATCCACTCCCCCTCACCCCCCTTCGGTGGGGTCCAGAGCTGCTTCCCACTCACTGGCGTTGGCAGGAGGGGGGGAACCAATGAAGGAATTGTTCTCCTCCTCTGTGGAGTCAAAAAATGCTTCCCCCCCGACAATCCTTGCCCTGGTGGGAGGTCCCAGGAAATTTCCTCCTCATCAGAGACCTCGGCAACTTCGTCCCCTATTCCCTCCCCCTCCCCTGAGGGCGGGAATCCCTCAAAGTCACCCTCGTCCACTGTAGGTCCAAACACTTCCCCAAAAAACAACTTCAGGGGTTTGGGCTTGTGCCAGAAGAGAGCGTGGAACTCCTCTATGAGATACTCCTCAGTCACGCACCCCACCAGAATCCCCCACTTGGATAACCTCCCCCGGTCTCCTATGTTTGTCCACCGCCTTGTTGTACGCCTCCTTGGCTCTTTCCAGAGTCATCTTGAGCTGTTGGTATATGGCCTCCATCTCTTCTGTGAATTGTTCTGCGGCTGGTACACTCAATTCCTCCTCCTCACACTCTGGAAAGGCCCTGGGATGACATCCGTAATTGGCAGGAAAGGGACTCATCGTTGTGGTCACGTGTTCAGCATTATTGTATGCAAACTCTGCCTGCACTAGCTTCTCCACCCTATCATTCTGCCACTGATTTACGTAGCAGCACAAGTACTGCTGCAAAATGGCATTTGCCCTCTCCACCTGTCCATTTGTCTGCGGGTGCCTGGCTGTGGAAAAGCTGACCTCTACCTGCAACAAACTCATGATCTTGCACCAGAAACGCAAGGTGAGCTGTCTTCCATGGTCAGAAATCACCCTAGAAGGGATCCCATGCAGCCAAAAGATGTGATTCAGGAAGAATTTGGCAGTTTCCTCAGCTGACACAGCATGAGAGCATGCCACAAAGTGGCACATCTTGGTCAGTAGGTCCACCACCACCAGGACTGCCGTCTTACCTCGGGCAGGTCCATCATGAAATCTATGGACACCATCTCCCATGGTCTCCCCGGTGTTGATAAGGGTTCCAGCAGCCCAGCCGGGGCCGCCCTTTCCCTCTTTGCTCTCTGACACATGTCACACCCTCGGACATATTCCCGCACAGCCTCCCTTACCTTGGGCCACCAGAAATCCCACTTAACTAACAACATGGTATTGTGTTGCCCAAAGTGCCCAGCTGTAGGGTTGTCATGGAACTGCTCAAGGACTCTGACCCTCAAGGGCTCTCCCGGTACATACAGTGTCCCTTTGTAGAACAGCCCCCCTTTCTCCTCAAAGCCCCCAGACCCTCCTTGAGCTCCCTAAATTTCCTTTGAGCAAAATCATCCTCTCTGGTGAATCTAACCAGTCCTGCCTCCCCTGCCAGTGTTCCCCCACAGGCCCATTTGTCCTCCTGGAAAATTTGTCTGGCCACTGGGGGCCCTTCATCTTCCATGTACTCAGGCTTTCTGGAAAACGCGTCTGCCCTCACATTCTGCTCTCCAGGAACGTATTGGATCTTAAAGTCAAAATGGGCAAAAAACACCGCCCATCGGATCTGCCTCTGACACAGCACATGTGCAGTGTGCCAATATTCCAAGTTATTGTGGTCTGTCCACATCTGGATCTGCTGTTGCACCCCAAACAGAAAGTGTCTCCTGCTGTGTGACATCCCCCCTGAATTTTGCTGGTAAACATTGCATCCATCGCCTCATAAAATTTCCACATGTCCTGGAGGGCATTGTTTCCCACCGCTATCAGGGGTCTCACCCATTCCCAGGCTGCACTTTCTAAATGGGAAACTATGAATGCCACCCTCTCCTCATCATTGGAAAATTCCTTCTTTTGTAAGTCCAGGGCGTATTTAATCTCAGTCCTAAAGGCAAGGTACTCTTGAGGGTTCCTGCCAAATTTGCTCACCAGTGCGGCATCTTTCGCCCCACCGGAGTTGCCATGATTTGCTGCTCCTGCAATCTGCGCTCCTCCAGCCTCGCTGCGAGGTCAGCAATGTGCACTTCCAGCTCCACGTTCCTCTGCACCAGAGCCGGTACGTTCCACGCCGCATTTTCCTCAGCGCCTCTGCCTGCAGCTCTTTGCGCCTCCAGCCTCCCTTTATTCTCTTGACTCATCATGCCGCTCTTCACTGCTACACGCGAGCAACCGCAAAGACTCCTGGATTGCTGTCAGATGCTAATGGTGGTTGCTCGTGAGTAACCAGGCAGGACTCTGACCTGTCTTTTACAGGTTTTATTGTGCAAACTATTTACAGTGCAGATCTACAAAGTTCATGTCCGACTTAGTCACTTGCAGAATCCGGGAATGCCATCTTCCGGCTTCTCCCCCAACATAAGAACTTCGGCACCCGAAGCCTCCTCCTCCCCTCCTTGCATTTCACCCCTCTGCACAAGTTGGGCGATGGAAGTGGCGTGTGTCCCTCCTAGCCAGCCTGGCAAGGTGAGGTGCTGGGGCTCTCAGCAGCATCCTCAAGCCCTTTCCTCTCTTGGCTGGCCCCTTCCCTCTCTTCTCCACTGGAGTTGTGGCTTTCCCCACAGCTGGAAGAGGAACTGCTCTTCAGAAGTTTTGGAGGCTCTCTGTATCCCTACAGCCCCCCTGCCTCCCTCCCCTGTTCTGATGGCAGTCCCCTGACATCAAATGCTGGTTCTCAGATCTGTTTCTTTTGGATAAAAATGCAATTATAATTGATTGCTTTAGCTGAAGAAATTACAAAAATAAAATACATAAAATTGGATAAAAACAAAATAATATACATTGCACAGCTAAAATCATTATTGTAATGAGAAAATTTGTTAGATAAGAGGTTTCTCCTCTGAAGAATTTAACTTTCTTTCAGCCAGAGTTCACTGGAGCTCAGCTGTGGCCCCTCTCATGTGGGTGCCATTGCAATTCTAAGAGAACAAGGAAGAGGTTCATGGTGAGCTCCAACAGCTCCTTTTCTAGAAAAACCACTGATGGGCAAAAGATGTGGAACATAATATACAGATGATAGATTGGGAATGATAATGAAAAATGATATAAAATTTATGGCACTTAAGGAGAATTATATGAAAATGATGTACAGATGGCATTTAACTCCGGTCAAACTATCAAAAGGAAGCTTTCTTAATAGGTATAACTGGAATGGATACACCGAAAGAATATGCAACAACAGCCGCATGGAAATTGATGGCCCAACAATGGAAAGAAGAACAAGTCACAACCAAAAAAGATTGGCAACTTATTTTCTTTTCTTTTTTTTCTTTTTTATTGATACACCAAGAAAAAAGAAAAAAAAACACAAATCTCAAATTACACATAGGAATAACCATAGACACACAATTTTCTTAACAAACAATAAAACATAAATTGGTCTTAACACTAAAGACCCAACCTCCCGTCTATTCGATATTTTGATTTCATATTACTTATTGCCAATACACACTTTTATAATAATTATGCTGGAATGGCTCAATTAGCCGGAAAACTTAGAAATCAAGAATACAACATTATATATATATGAAAAATATTTATTGCATATTTACAAAAGAACTGTAAGGAAATTAACACAATAACAGGTTCTACAAAAAAAACCACACCACTTGTAATATTAAGGACAATGTTGAAAATTGGGAATAATTAAGGATAAGGAAATTATAGACATTTACAACATAAGATAATACAAAAGAACCAGGGGAGTGAATGGAGGGAAGTCAAAGAATCTGAGTTATCCCAAAATAAGGTGTGATTGATTATCCAGAGTGAGGCTTTCCAGCCCCCCCCCCACTCTATTTTATTCAAGTTAGCACTGCTGACGACTTCCAAAAAGAGAAGCTTTGGAAGCTCAAAGATGGTGCAAATGTATTTATTCTGTTACAGATTCAGGTTTTGAGGAGATCCTCAGATTTGTGCACCATAACAGATTTGTGGACTGACTTCTTTTAAACTGCTTTTTAATTGTATTTGTTATATTTTAAAATTCTTTTTAACTGTTTTTATGTGGGGGGTTTTCGGGGGGTGTTATTCGGCTGTATATATAGTGTTTTTATATTTTAATTTTATCTTGTGAAATGCCCTGAGATGTGTGGGTATAGTGCAGTATATAAATTGAATTTAACCACAACAACAAGAAGAAAACATCAACAACAAAAGGTTTTGAGGGCTGGGGGAATCAGCGTACTCCCTTTATTCCAACAGAACATTGATAGAGAGTTGACTGAATTAATAACCAATGTATTGTATTTACAAAGTGTTTATTGCAACTGAAAAGTAGAAACCTATAAATTTAAAGGATTTGACCTATTGGCAGAAATCAAAACATTAGCTTTTAGGTTTTATTGTATTACAAAGTCTTTTTTCAGATGAATACTTCAGAATGCAGAAGTATATATATAGCAGACAGGATGGCTGAAAGTTACAGGACCCTTGGGGCAATCATGGTGAAGCTTCAGTATCAGGATTCAGGTTCAGTTTTCCAGTCAATGGAGTATTATTCCTTGACACAACAAGCTCATCACTCCTGACATTGAAGTGCAGGCCAGGGGCATGGCAACTGGTCTATCGGTCTTTCCTTGTTGCCTTCAGACAGGGTGGAATAGACAGAGCCCCCCCCCCATTCTACTGACTGAGCAGTCTGGCAGGATACATTGGTCATGCATGCAACAGGCATCAGTAGTAGAGGGATACTAAAAGGACCCCTGACCGTTAAGTGCAGTCATGGACAACTCTGGGATTGCGGTGCTCATCTCGCTTTACTGGCCAAGGGAGCCGGCGTTTGTCCACAGACAGCTTCTGGGTCATGTGGCCAGCCAGACTAAGCCGCTTCTGGCGAACCAGAGCAGCACACGGAAATGCCATTTACCTTCCCACCAGAGCGGTACCTATTTATCTACCTGCACTTTGATGTGCTTTTGAACTTCTAGGTTGGCAGGAGCAGGGACCTAAAAATAGGAGCTCACCCCATCGCAGGGATTCAAACCGCAGACTTTCTGATCGTTTACTCTCTCTGTGGTTTACTACAGTTACTACAGATAGAGAAGGATACTATTTCCTGTCAATTGCTTATGTCCTGCTCCTTCTGACTTTGGTTGATGATGTCATATGACACACCACCCCAAAACTTCGATCCCAGAAGTGCCAGCTTCAAGGGCCACCATGAAATGACTTTGGGGGAAAGGACCACGTAACCCATCTGCAAGGAGGAACTAATTACCGGTATCTTTCTGACCCAGTCAGCTTTCCCCTCCCTGCTGGTTTTCCTCAGCCAAGAGGGGCAAGGGGCAATGTCCTTCAATCTTACCAACTAAAACGCTTCCAACATGAGAGGGCTAGACAGTGCTCTGGACACCCCGTGATATTCATCTGCTGTAACAGCAGAGTCAAATTCCCAGCGGATGCAAGCAATTTCATCCTCAAAATGCTTTGCAAACAGGTCACAGCATTGACAAGTCACAAGCACATTCCCCAACTCCCAATGAGAGGCCCTCCCCATTTTCACCTTGGAACTTTCCTTTTCTCACCCAGCCTCTCACCCTAGGAGGTGTCCACTTCACCTCTCAACCTGGTTACTGGCACCAGTTTGAAATTTCCCACCACCACCACTTGCAGCACATTAAGCATTTTACTTTTAAAGCTCTGACCAATGTTTCATATCATCATGTTATTGAGATATCTTAAATTCTGAGATTTAGAGATACTGATATTCTGTTAGTATAAGCAAATACAAAAGACACGCCAATACAAAGAAAATGAGTAGAAAGAGGAATATTTAAATAAAATTAATAGCAATATTGATGGTGATGGTGATGATGATGATTTTAGGGTTTATGAAAGAGAAAACACCATAAAAGTAAGAAAGGGAAGAGAAAATAAAGTTGGCAATATGAGAAAATGTAAAAATAAGAAGAAAGAAAGAAAGAAAGAAAGAAAGAAAGAAAGAAAGAAAGAAAGAGATGGGTTACAAGATGATATGTAGCTTATGAAAAGGATCCATCATTCTAAGGGCTTCTTCTCTTGTAGGCTTTTGATTTCTCTTAAACAAAAGGCCAAACTCCCAGAATATTAGGATGTCAACACTCTTGCTAACAATTCTTCCCTTCCGGTCCAGGAGACACCTGTGAGTACAAAGGACATCTGGGTGATTCCAGAAAGCAGGAGCTAAATGACCACTCTCTGTTGCCCGTTGTCTCCAGCAAAATATATCACCCAGGATGCCCAAAGAGTTCTGAGGTACTGGTTTGGATCAAGAGTGTATCCAAATATCCACAAAAAGTAAATAATACATATTAATTTAAGAAAAATAAAATAATGGTGTAGCTAGAACCCTGTTATCATATAGGAATAAGAGATAATAGAAGAAGGTCACTTAGGGCCATCTGTCTTTGAGCTCTTTGCTCTCCTCGAATGCTTTCTAGTGATAACGTATCAGCCGGCTCTGCCTCTTCCTCTTCTCCCATTATTTCCCAGCTTCTCCCCTCATCTTCCTCTGAGCTGTGGCCTCCTCTCAAATCTCTGTTGTATTTCTTTTTGTTTTGTTTTGTTTTGTTGTTTTGTTTTTTCTTCCTTTTCCCACCACCATCCCTCACCCCCACCCCACCCTTGTGTTAGACTTCCAGTCTACTCAATTGCAATTTCTTTCCACTTCTATTACTTTCTTTCACACACTTTTAAACCAGTTTTCTTTTTCTTTAAATAATATTTATTAAAGTTTCAAAGTTACAAAAATAAGAAAAGAAAAAAAGAAGCAAAAATACAAAATACAGAAAAGTAAAAATGATTAAAAACAAATCAATCTTTCCATGTCTTGTCTTTCATTTACTTGTTTCCCTGACCTCCTCACACATCCCTTTTTTGTATTCCAGTTCAGTTAGTTATTTCAGCAAATCCTTTCCATTTTTGCTTTTATCTTAATAATTTATCTTAATATATTATAACTTTACATTCTCACCTGTTAACAATCCATTTTTACATACTCCTTTGTAACCTTACTGCTAAAACCACATAACTTCATTCCAGCATCCTTCTAGCATTCCTTAATTTTACAGTGTTTCTGTAAATAGTCTTTAAATTTCTTCCAATCTCTTTCTACCGACTCTTCTCCCAGGTCTCGGATTCTGCCAGTCATTTCCGCCAGTTCCATGTACTCCATCACCTTCATCTGCCATTCTTCCCGGGTGGGTAGATCTTGTGTCTTCCAATACTTTGCGATGAGTATTCTTGCTGCTGTTGTGGCATACATAAAAAGGTTCTATCCTTCTTTGACACCATGCCCAGGAGAAAGGCCTCTGGTTTCTTCAGAAAGGTATATTTAAATACCTTTTTCATTTCATTATAAATCATCTCCCAGAAAGCCTTAATCCTTGGGCACGTCCAACAAAGGTGAAAGAATGTACCTTCAGTCTCTTTACATTTCCAGCATTTATTATCAGGCAAATGATATATTTTTGCGAGCTTGACTGGTGTCATGTACCACCTGTATATCATTTTCATAATATTCTCTCTTAAGGCATTACATGCCGTGAACTTCATACCTGTGGTCCATAACTGTTCCCAGTCAGCCAGCATAATGTTGTGTCCCACATCTTGTGCCCATTTAATCATAGCAGATTTCACCATTTCATCCTGAGTGTTCCATTTCAGCAGCAAGTTATACATTCTTGACAGAATCTTAGTTTTGGGATCTAGCAGTTCTGTTTCCAATTTTGATTTTTCCACCTGGAAGCCAATTTTCTTGTCCAAATTGTATGCCTCCATTATTTGATAATAATGAAGCCAATCTCGCACTTTGTCTTTTAGTTTTTCAAAGCTCTGCAATTTCAATTTATCTCCCTCCTGTTCCAAAATTTCCCAATATTTCGGCCATTTAGCCTCCATATTGAGCTTTTTCTGAGCCTTCGCTTCCATCGGTGACAACCACCTTGGGGTTTTATTTTCAAGTAGGTCTTTATATCTTGTCCAGACATTAAACAATGCTTTCCTGACAATATGGTTTTTAAATGCTTTATGTGCTTTGACCTTGTCATACCACAGATATGCATGCCACCCAAATACATTGTTGAAACCTTCTAAGTCCAAAATGTCTGTGTTTTCAAGAAGCAGCCATTCTCTCAGCCAGCAAAATGTGGCTGATTCATAGTAAAGTTTAAGGTCTGGCAGGGCAAATCCACCTCTTTCTTTTGCATCCGTTAGTATTTTAAATTTTATTCTGGGCTTCTTGCCCTGCCAGACGAATCTAGAAATATCTCTCTGCCACTTCTTGAAACAGTCCATTTTATCCAAAATTTGCAGTGTTTGAAAGAAAAACAACATTCTTGGCAATACATTCATTTTTATCGCAGCGATACGGCCTAGCAATGAAAGCTTCAAATTTGACCATACTTCTAAATCTTTTTTCACTTCTGTCCAGCATTTTTCATAGTTATCTTTAAATAAATTCACATTCTTGGCTGTCATATTAACCCCCAGGTATTTCACTTTCTTAACCAATGTTAAACCTGTCTCCTTCTGAAACCCCTCTCTCTCAATCACTGTTAGATTTTTTCTCTAAAACCTTAGTTTTTAACTTATTCAACTTAAATCCTGCAACCTGACCAAATTCTTGAATCAGTTCCAATACTCTTTTAGTACTAGATTCTGGCTCCTGTAATGTCAATACTAAGTCATCTGCAAATGCTTTCAATTTGTACTGTTTGGCTCCGACTTGTATACCCTTAACCAATTGCTCTTTTTCTATTACACATTGTTATCCATCTTATTTAGTATTTCAGCATTTAAAACGGAACTTGTTTATTCTAATAGGAGTTCTGATTTTTCAATATGGTTTTGCAAGTATCCTTTAAACACCTTCCAGTCCTTGTCTATCTTCTCTTTTGAGATCCTTCCAATTTCTCCCATTGTTTTGGATATATTGTAATACTCCAATAATTTGGCAAGTCAATCTGTTTTTGTCGGTATAATACCACTTTTCCAATTTTTAAATCTCTGTTGTAATTCTGAACCGTTGTCTTCTTCTCTGGAAGGGTCAGGTTGGGGAGATGGTCTCCACCATTCCTCCTCTGTTCTGTCCCTGACATCACCCCCCCTTCCCACAGTCCTCCTCCACCCACCCTAGTGGTTTTGGTACATTGGGGTAGTGTGTATGAAACGCCCTTTGCAAATCTGGTGCATGGACGTGTTCTGTGTACTCCCATGATCTTTCTTCTGGTCAATACCCCTTCCACGCAATCAGGTATTGCAACTTCTTTCTTCACATCCTGGAGTCTAAAATTTGTTCTAATTCATACTCTTCCTCTCCTACCATGACAGGCGGTGGAGGTGCTTGTCTAGGTGCCTGGTAAGGGTGTGCAGGTACAACCGGTGACAAGACCGATCTGTGGATGACGGGGTGAATCTTCCTGGATTGCTGACAGTTTTTCTACAAAGTCTTCTGCTGCTGGAACCGACAGAGTGTTGGTTGGGGTTGAGAAGGTTGTGAGGATGTTATCCATAACTGACAACACGACAGAGGCTGAATCCCACAGTGTTCATTAAAAAGATTGCATCCAACATGAAAAAAGAGCTTTGTGTTACAACAGAAAAATATAGCATTTCTGGGGAAGCATGCACTCTCTATTTCCATAATTTCCTGCTCCTCACTGGACCAGTTCTTCCCAGTTGGAATCCTTGAGCACCTTTCCTTGGCCCATAAATTCCTCCAAGTCAGCTTCTTCTTCCAAAGGTCACCTGCTGGTTCGTTTCTCCTTGGCTTTTGATCACTCTGTCATTATGAGGGCCTTCTTGAGTATATTCTTCTTCTTATACGGTTGCTTTCGACTACTGCCCAGGTTAAGCAATATAGAGGTATGGGAGCAGTGCAATGGTTGGGCAAGCCCCTTCTTTCTGGTCTGAAAGAAGCAGCAGAAGGAGGTCTCCTGGCTGGAGGTGTGAGGACAGGTTCCTAGTGTGAAACGGCCTTCTTCCAAAGCCTTCTTTCAAAGCCTAGTAAGCACAAACTATGCTTTGGGAAGGAGCCCTCATGTCTCTTTCCCAATGCCACTGCCACCCCAGGAGCTGCTTCCGTGGCCCTTCTCTGGTGGCAGGGAGAAATCATGACACCTGGAACCAAGGCACAACCCATGACAGCTTAATGAATTCTGTGGCCATTCTGGCCAAATTGGGACTGTTAAAATAACTTTGCCTCCAAGGTGAATAATAATAAATAAACATTAAGAATAAGAATAAAACTTTATTGTCACTACACAACCTATGTGCAGTGAAATTAAATGAGCCGGGGGCCCCCATACACTCAGTCTTGTTCACACTCTGTGTGCTTGTCAGAAGTCAATTGCACCACTATTTTTTTTTCCCATTCAGCAGCCCAACAGCCTATGGATAAAAACTTTTCTTTAACCTGTTGGTGCGGCTGACTATACTTCTGTATCTCCTGCCTGAAGGTAGGAGATTAAAGAGGTGCTGGCCGGGTTGTGAGTCATCCCTAAGAATTTTCCTCACTCTCCTGAGGCAGCGGTCTCCCATTATGTCATTTAGTGAACTCAGGGGACAGCCCATGATGTCATGTGCTGTATTCACCACCCTTTGTAGGGACTTACTGTCCGTGGCTGTCAAACCAGCTTACCACACTGTAATATAGTATGAAAGGACACTTTCTATTGTGGACCGGTAGAAGGAGACCATCAGGGTTTTTTTGCAAGACCCTGAGGAAACAGAGTCTCTGTTGGGCCTTCCTAACCACCTGGGTTATATTGATTTTCCAAGTGAGGTCTTCACTAAGGTAGACTCCCAGGAATTTAAAGGAAGAGACTCTCTCCAAACAGCCCCCCTGATCTACAACAAGGCTAGTTCCCCTCTTATCCTCTGAAAGTCCAACACCATCTCCTTTGTCTTACTGATATCTAGGTTCAAGTTGTTCTCTAGGCACCATGTCAAGACTTTATGAACCTTCTCCCTATAGGCTGATTCATCTCCACCTGTAATTAGACCCATTATGGTGGTATCACCTGCAAACTTAATAATCACAGTAGATGGATCAGATGAGATACAGTCATATGTATACAACGAGTACAGGTAGGGATTCAGCACGCATCCCTGTGGGGTGCCAATGCCGAGCTTCAGAGAGGAAGATGTAACAGGCCCAATCCTCACTATTTGTGTGTGATCCTCAGAAAGTCTTTAATCCGATCACAGATGGTAGAAGAAAGGTCCAGGTCCCTCAGCTTTTTAAAAACAATGTCCGGAAGGATGGTATTAAAAGCCGAGTTATAATCAATAAACAGCATTCTGACATAATTCCCTGGTTTCTCCAGATAACTCGCTGCAAGGTGAAAAGCTGTGGCTATGGCATCGTCTGTTGATGGAACACAATCAGTCTGCAGGGAGATGCTTAAAATCCTTGTCAGGAACCCTGTTAGTTGATCAGCACAGTTTTTATTTACCACTATCCTCATCACCCCATCAGGACCAGCAACTTTATTGGGATTCACTGCCCGCAATGCAGCTTTCATTTGATGGTCATATAGAATAAGTGGCTGAGAGTTTGTAGGCTGGCAGGCAGGAGCCGTGATATTTGATCTTTCTACTTCATAGCGGACAAAGATGTCCAGCTCCTCCGCTAACAAATCATCAGCCTTAACCATGTTCCTTTTATTGCCCTTGTAGTTGGTTAGGTGCTGCAGTCCCTGCCACACTTGTCTCGTTTTCTTATCGGCTAAGCAATTCTCCACTGTATGCCTGCTTCAGATTGGAATACACACAATCGAAAATATTCTTCCCTCTAGTGGGGAATTTCACATACTGTTCAAACTTAGGAAAGACTGCCTTCAGGCAGGCCTGATTAAAGTCCCCTGCCACAACAATAGCACCCTCTGGATGGATTTGCTGCTTCCTAGAAATGACGTCATATAACTTAGAAAGTGCCGCTCTGATATTAGCATCAGGTGGAATGTAAACGGCTATGATAATTGTCACAGTTACTTCTCTAGGCAGATAAAATGGCCTACATGTAACTGCCACCAATTCCACATCTGAGGAGCATTATGTATAAACTCCTCTACTATTGACACACCACCCACCGTGTATATAAATACAGATTCCTCCACCTCTGGCCTTACCAGAATTACTGTCTCTGTCAGTTTTGGATGCTGTAATCTAAAGAGATATTTAGGAACTGGAACATGTGCAAAGAAGGACTACAAAATTGATTTAGGATCTGGAAACCAAGCCTTATGTGAAATGGATGAGGAAGTTGGGTATACTGAGCCTGGAAAGGCGACAACTGAGAGGTCTCCTTTTCAAAGCATTAGCCATTGGACTGTGACAATTAACCTCAGGATTCTGTCCTGCCCTCAGTGCTATTCAACATTTACATGAAACTGTTAGGAGAGGAAATGCCATACCAACTCAGTGAAGGTTGGTTTCTTGGATCCAAGTGAGGACAAAATAGATTGCAAATATAATTTTATTCCACAGGAAACTTTGTGTGTGATTGTGTAAGTGAGAGAAGATTCTTAAACAGTGGCTGTATTTGTAGGATTAAAGTGTGTGAGGCAGGGGAGATAGAGGGAAGCGCCAGAGAAACCAAAAATCCTAACAATACCTTGAAGAAGTCACAAGACAGAACTATACAGTGGTACCTCTAGATACGAACGGGATCCGTTCCGGAGCCCCATTCGCATCTAGAGGTAAACTTATCTAGCGACGGCACATCTGCGCACGCATCGCTTTTTGCCGCTTCTGCGCATGTGCATGACGTCATTTTGAGCGTCTGCCCATGCGCAAGCGGCTAAACCCGGAAGTAATGCGCTCTGTTACTTCCGGGTTGCCGAGGAGCGCAACTCAAATGCGCTCAACTCGAAGCATATTTAACCCAAGGTATGACTGTACACAGTTATCTGGGTGTAGAAGCCATTGAAATCAGTGACACTTACATCTAGGAAGACAGGTATAGAATTGCATTGTAATCCCTTTGAAATAAATGGTTACTACTTCCACCAACAGTGCATAGGTGTGTGCTGAAATACCTACACTGCCTCCAATCTTTCCAGCCAAATTTATTCATTGGTGAGCGATGGGGTGGAAACATGAGAAGCATATTTCGCTTTCAAGGAAGTAACCAAACTTCCTTTGAAAGCGGAGGTAGAACATAGACATTGTGGGTTATTTTGCCCTGCCTGAATTTGTCAAATCCTCTTTTCAAGTAGTCTAAGCTGCTGGCCATCACTGCCTCCTGTGGAAGTGAATTCCATGATTGAACTATGAACTGCATAAAATTTTATACAGCACATAGCTACTGAACTGCACTAAGCATGGTTTTTCCCCTCCTTTCAACTATCTCAGGTAAAATATTTATGAAATTATGGAGTAATTAAAAAGTAGAATACTTTTCTGTCTTCTTTAACTTTATTACACGCAAGCAAAATGAATGTCACAGTCCAGTTTACATGCGGTTGATGTCCCGGCTGAGGATGTTGGGACCAGGGGCAAGACGGCTGGGTGGGTGCAGGAATGAGAGTCCAGAAGCTAGGAGTCCGGAAGCCAAGAGTCCAAGGGTCAGAGAACCAGGAGTCATGAAGCCAAGGGTCCAGGGGTCCGGAAGCCAGTAGTCAAGAAGCCAAATGCAGCAAGGCAGGAAGTGTGTTGCTGTGGCAAAGGGGCAAAGGGAAATGCTGACCTAATATGCCTTACTGGCTCTTGCCACCAGCTGCTGTGAGTTACCAATTGGCCTCACCTGTGCGGCCGCACCTTGCCTCTTCAGAAAAAACTTAGGAAAGCCCCAGTCCTGAGAAGCCCTACCGGTCACAGGCCCTGGCTCCTGAACACACTCCTGCCAATAAATAAGATCAATTAGATTATCTTCTCCAGGACAATCCTTCCAGCCAAATATATTTATTGGGATGGTTGGGAGGGGACACTTGAGAAGCACTTTTGGCTATCAAGGAAGGAGTTGCATTGCTAAGTAGGTCTAACATGAAGCAAAGAAAAACACCCTAAGATAGACAGCTTAGTGCAGAATGTCCTCTGTGACTTTTGTATTGTGTGGCTAAAAAATGCCTTGAGTGGTGGTATGAATAGGAAATTGCTCTGCATCTAAAGCAATGGAAGAAGAAGAAGAAGACAGGCAAAAAGAGAGCACAGCCAGAGCAGTTTCTAGCGTGTCAACTGGGGAGAGAGTCATGAGGCCACAATGGAAGTGAGCTACTGCCCTCCTGTCATGATAGTCCTGTACCCTTGCACAGGAGGGGAGAGACTTCATCAGGCAAGGCCTCTTTCCACCTGCCTTGCCCCACCCCCTGGCCCTGGGATTCTTCATAAGGAAGCTGTGCCTGGAGGAAGAATTGTGAGGGGAGAGACTTCATCAGGCAAGGCCTCCTTCCACCTGCCTTGCCCCACCCTCCGGCCTTGAGTCTCCTCATAAGGAAGCTATGCCTGGAGGAAGAACTGTGAGGGGAGAGACTTTATCAGGCAAGGCCTCTTTCCACCTGCCTTGCCCCACCCCCTGGCCCTGGGATTCTTCATAAGGAAGCTGTGCCTGGAGGAAGAACTGTGAGGGGAGAGACTTCATCAGACAGGGCCTCCTTCCACCTACCTTGCCCCACCCTCCAGTCTCTGCTTCTCATTTTGTATTGTATTATGTTGTGCACTGTGGTTTGCTGTTGTTTTATTGATTGGAGTTTAGAAATTACTTATTGTAACTGATTGAGGGGATTTCTGTTTAATTTTGAAATGCTGATATTTAATATTATTCTATATTATTTTAATGAATGTTGAATGTTATTTTATTTGCATATTGTATATCGTATTATGCATATTGTCTTATTTATATGATATTAGCTGCTCTGAGCCTGGCTTTGGCTGGGGACAGCGGGATACAAATAAATTTTATTATTATTATTATTATTATTATTATTATTATTATTATTATTATCTGATCAGCTGCTCCAAGAAGGATGCTGTAGTATTTCACAGTTCTTCTCATCTTTTGAAAATGGAAGATGGGATTTGAAGCTGGTATAAACAACTAGCTGGGTTCAATTCAAGACAATGTGGCTAAGGACAGTCATCACTAAACAGATCAGCTGAGTCAAAGTATCACTCCCTGTCCCAACAATCTGACACAATTAGAATAAGGAGGGACAAAGTTCCATAAATTGATTTAATTAGCTCTCAGTGATGATCTTGGAGCCATTGTATTCTATTCAGTGTGTACCGGTGTGTCCCTGGCACCTTTCAACAGTCTTGAGCTATGTCTAGCTTTGCCAGCTGAGCAGTCACCTGAGCAGTACCTTGAAACTCTCGTTGCACTTTGATTAGTGGCCTGAAAGATCAGAAAAAGTATTTCGCTCCTTCCAACTCAGTAAGACTTCACATCAAGCAAGAGGAAAGACAGAGGCACTGGCTCACAAAAGACCTTTATCCATGAAGGACCCAGCAACTTCCCATAGACCTTGGATGTGATACTATTAACAGTTTGTGCACATGTCTGTAGCAAATGAGGGCTAGAGGTAGGCACTGAAGAATATGGTTGGCCGTCTTAGCCATTGCTGTTAGTTGTTCTGCTTTAATGATGGGCATAGTCAGATGACCTCAACTGACTTGGTAGCCTTCTTTGAACAAGTTCCTCATTTGGAGCTGTCCGTAGTCCCTACCAGGGGGAGTTGACACCTTCCCTGCTGCCCTGCACCAATTCATGAGACAGCTGCCTCATCTGCTGACAGATAATCTTCTGTACTCTCACTATCCAAAACCTTTCAGGATTCTTTAAGAAGTTTCTGCTTTAGAATTGCTATGTAGATACAACCTCATAAAACTGAATTGTATGCTTTTAAAATAATAAAAACTTAAAAATTAAGTTACAGATAGGTAGCCGTGTTCTTCAGATACCAATATCAGATACAAGTATCTGAAGAAGTGTGCATGCACACGAAAGCTCATACCAAGAACTAACTTAGTTGGTCTTTAAGGTGCTACTGGAAGGAAAACAATTTTTTGTTAAAAATTAAGATTACTAAAGAAAAATTGAAGAGTTGTAGTAGCCTGGCTGCATAAAACAACAAAGTCTCAGAGAAGCGCTGTATTAGATTCAATGTACTGCATCAGATTCAACTTTAGCCACTTTACTAATAATTACTGAAAAACTCTGACCACATGAGCACAGTATTCAAATAATCAGGTTTCCATGCTTTCTGGGAAGTCTACCCTACAGGGAGGAAGGCTAAGTTAATCCTCTGGAGGAACTGAAAACCAAATTTAGGCAATTTCAGAAAATGTGGGCAGGACAGGATTTTGTCTAACTCTTGTATGGAAGCAGCCCTCCCCAAGACTGCCAGCTGTATACTATAGCCTCCAACTGTGACTTCCTGAGAAAAGGACTCACTACTTGTTAGGTGAACTTTGGGTATCAGGTGAAGGTGATGGTAAAGGAAAATGACCCCTGGACGGTTAACTCCAGTTGAATTTGACTTTGGGGTGCGGCACTCATCTCCACTTTCAGGCCGAGGGAGTTGGTGTTTGATTGCAGACAGCTTTATGGCCCATGTTGCCAGCATGACTAAATCGCTTCTGGTGCATAGAGGACTGTGACGAGTGCCTGAGCGCACAAAAACACTGTTTACCTTACGTCAGCTGGGGTATCTATTTATCTACTTGCACTGGTATGCTTTTGAACTGCTCATTTGGAGGATTTGGGACAGAGCAAGAGGAGCTCACCCGTAGTACTGATTCGAACCGCAGACCTTCTGATCAGTAAGCCATTGAGGTTCATTGGTTTAGGCCTCAGCACCACCTGCATCCCTTTGGGTATTAACCCAACATGTACACCTAGGTCCCACTGCTCCATGTTTTCCCAACATTTTCATGGCAGGTCAGAATCCCCCACAAGGAATTAAGGATTGGCAGATGTCTGAAGTGTGCCCTTAACCCCATAAAGGCCATAGAATGCCTAATGTTTTTCACCCCAACCTCATCACCTGCCAAGATGCAGAAGAAGCCAATGGGACCAATTTCTGTCTACTTTCTTTTTTCAGTAGCTCTCCATCTCATCAGCTTTGTTCTTATGTATTTCCTCTGGGGCAAAAATAAAAAGCCTCCCGCAAACAGAATTTCCTTTACTTCCAGATACATATCCTTACATTCTACGTCTGTCTTACTTGTCTTCACATGAAGAGATTGATTCACCCCCCCCACTCTTTTTCTGTGTGGATGCACTAACAGCTTTTGGGGGTAATTTGGAGCTGAACCAACAATGTCTCTTCCTCAAGTGGCCTTTGCCTATGGCCTGGTACCTCCCACTCGACTGGTTCAGAGAATGGCCATGTTTGTGTAGCTCCCTAATGCAGGAAGCTCCATGGCCACTGATGGCTCCAATCAAGACCTTCCTCATCATTGTGTGGGTGACTAATTCATACCTGGCACTCTCTCAGTCATTGGCACATTCAACTCCTGAAGTCTCACTTCATCCCTTCTACCTTTTGGAAAGCACGGCCAAGACAGCAGGATCAGTTTTACTGCTGAAAGCCTCCATTTCATCCATGTGCACCCACAGCCCTTTCCATATGGATCTATTATCCAGGCTTTTCCTGAAGGAGCATCTCCACCCCTGTCATTCAGTCCAGACACTGAGATCCAGCTCTCAGGGCCTTCTGATGGTCCTCTCACTTTGAGAAGTGAGTTCTGAGGGAAGCAGGCAGAGGGCCTTCTTGGTAGTGGTGCCGACACTTTGCAATGACCTTCCATCAAAAGTCAAGTGGATAAGTAACTATAAAACCTTCAGGTGACCTCTGAAGGCAGCCCTGCAAAGGGATGTTTTTAATGTGTGATATTTGATTATGCTTCTGTATTTGCTTGAAGCGACCCAGAGTATCTGCGGTGACCTAGTCAGATGGGTGGGGTTAAAAAAAGTGAAAAATTACTATTATTATTATTATTATTAGGAAGAAATCTGAGAAGTGTCTATGAACAACTACTGAGACCATAGAGAAATAATTCCGACAATTCTGACAGTGAGCTTTGAATTTCAGTATGTCCCTCTTTATCTTTGGTGGTGAAGAAACAACTCCCATTCCCAGACCTCCCTGAACTATTTGTTCCCAAGTGTTCCCTCTGACACAAGTCCATGGCCTATAAATCCATCCAGGTAAGCCTCTACCTGCATCAATTCCCTTTTTGATCCATCTCTGCTCTGAGTGTCCTAATATTTCTAGAATGTTGAAAGCACTCCTGAGCGCATGTCTCCTCTTGGCCCTGCTTTCTCCAGGTAAGATGGGGAACATTTGATAATCTTTAGAGGACACTGAAGAGAACTTGCTTCTTGGGAGGGAAGGGGAGTTAGGAGTGTAGATCAACATCATAGAGAGCAAGGACTGCTGGGTTACCAAGAGGAAATAGAGGAGAGTCAAGTCACGAGATTATTTCTTGTGATGTCTTATACATATACATAGATATACGTAGATTAATTATAGATCTAGATATACATACATATACAGATATAGGGGTGGGTGTAAAATGTGTGTGCGTGAGAGAGAAAGAAAGAAAGAAAGAAAGAAAGAAAGAGAGAGAGATCTTTTAACATTTGAACATTGGACATTTAAGTGTGTGCAGATGCACACAACCACAAACAGACTGGTAGGTATGGAAACTGGGAGGGAGGGATGATTGCAAAGGCGAGAGATTGCCAGATGAAAATGTTGGGCATGATTTCAAAGTGCAGTGAAAGTGCTAAGAAGGTGAACAATCTTTTCTTTAGAGGGGAGGGGGAGAAAATATGTCTTAGAAAACATGATAGAATAATAATTGCTTTGCAATGGAGGGTAAAAGTTCCTCCGGAATGGGAAGGAAAGAAGACAAAGTATGGCCATAGCACGAAGAAATTAAATACATTTTAAAAAGAAAGAAGCCTTCAATTCTACACCTTGGAACAGATCACATAAACCCTCTAGTGCTGTTCCAGATTCCTTTCTAATACTCATTGGTTGTGGAAATCTGGGGAGCTGAATTTAAGAGAGCGAGTGTGCTGTTGTGATTTGATTGTCAGACAAGGATCCAGGAGACCAGGGTTTGAATCCCCACACAGCCATGAAGCTCACTGGACCAGGCACTATCCCTCGTCTTAACCTACCTGACAAGAATCTTGTAAGGATAAAATGGGGGAGGGAAGAAGCATGTATACAACCTTGAGCTTCTTGGAGGAAGTGGTTGCAGATATATAATTAAATTAGAAAAATTAGAAATTAAGAGCAAGCGAAATTGATAGATTGGTTCAACCGTAGTCCTGGATCCTGTCCTCACACTGGCCAATGCAATGACTATGGGAAGCACATAATTAAGCAAGCGGCAAAACCAAATAATAATAATCTTAATGATAATAATAATCAACTAAGTAATATTTTGTTCCTCTCCTCAGCATTACCTCTGAACTGCAGCTATCATTTCAAAATCAAAAGTGCTGAACTGACAGATAATGTCTATGGTGAACAAGCTTGTGAGTCCTTTCAAGATTTCTGTGCTGCCAGTGCTCTGCGAACAAATATAGGTATGATTTGCTTGACTTTTTGTCTTTTGCTGTTGGATTAGATCCAAGTTAAGATAGTTGAACTTTAAGGGCTCTAGTGGCATATAGAAGTTGATGGTGGGGCAACTCACCTATGCAAAAAGTGAGATGAGGAAGCTGTGATACTTCAGCTTTAGATGAATTAAAACTCCCATCAGCCTCAGCTAGCCTGGCCACCAGTCAGGGATGATGGGAGATGTAGTCCAACAACATCTGGAGGATCACAGCTTCCCAATCCTGAAGTAAGGAATGGCAGTTTGTAGTTCGCCTTGAGTACCAAAATGTCTTGGGGCAATCCTAGGGGGATGGTGGTGCACACTTGACCATATTTCCGAACATCATTGCTACATTTTTGGAGGGAGAGGGGCAAGGGGGCAGTGAGGTTGGTGCAGTGCAAGTTTCTTGTCAAGTGTCTTGCGTTGGGCACACAGGAGTTCAGGGAAGCATTTTCCCCAACCTGTAAACTGTTATGATCGACTAGCAGAGAGAGTACAGTGCATGTCAGATGTATTTATATTTTGTCACTGCAGAACCATAAAAGCAGAGGCTGGTCATTTGGATTGAGGAGGCAAGAGACCCCTGCTTGTGGCAAAGAGCAGAACTCTTAAATGCCTGCAGAAAACTTTTCTGTTCCACCGGGGTGGGGTAGAAATTAACAACAACAACAACAACAATTTACATTTAATATAGTTTTTATTGTATCTTTTATGAATTATTACGGAAAAAATATTTTGATATTTTTCCTTTTATGATATAGCCATGCGCACACATTGAAATAAATAAACAGCACCTATCTTTAGAAAGCCAAATTGAATAATACTTTCCATATTGTTAGTTGGAAAATGTCCTGATTCAGTCGACTCAGAAAATTGGAACCATTACAATTAATGTGCCTTAGGAGCAACGGACCTGCATATTTCTTCCAGATCTAGATATTTCTTTCACATTCTTTTTCATAGGGAAACCCCAAGAGCAACTTTTAAATAGATGCTCGTTATCCCGCGATTGCTTCTCAGGTGATTACAGCTTCACTGCAGGGAATGGTAAATTCTTTCAGACAAAGAATCACTGCTGCAACACTGAACTGTGCAACAATGCAACTCTCAGCCGTAAGTTTCTGAAGCATTTTAGAATCCTTAGCATGTTAGGGCTTTGCACTAGACTTGGCCAAGGCTTGGATCCTTAGTCAATCAGCAGTACTCAGAGGACCTGTGCCTTATTCAAATGGGGTGAGCCAGCCCCAGATGGCTACAGGTTGGGTTGAGCAGTACAGCACTATGAGGGCGTCTCAAGGGGTGGAGATGGAGAGGCAAGGATGAGGAGCAACTGTGAAAAAGAGGGACCTACTAGGCAGCTACATCTCTCTGACTGAGAAGGGATGGGTTGCCTTTCCAACCAGGCCTCTCCTTCTTCCTGCCCCTTGAAACAGCACAATGGAGGTGCCAGTGCCCCTTGTCCCAGCCATGTTTTTGCTGGATGTTAAGATATTGTTACACACCGTCCCTATATCCAAGTGATTTGAGATTCCAGAGGTACCAGGTGTGCTTTAACCAAGGGTATGTGTTTCCTGTGGGACCATAGTGCACAAAGGACCCTGTGATATGGGGTATTTATAATATGGGGTATTTATAAATATATACAACCTGAGGCTTACAATGAAGACATCCACCAGAAGATGTCCTGTCCCTCCCATAGACACTGCAGCATCCTCGCCTTGGCAGCTTTCTTTTCTTGAGAACGGTCACATCCCACTTGTTCTAGATTTGCTGACCTAATGCTGGTCTTATTACTACACATGGAGAAGCCCCCATTCCTTTGATGTGTTGCTGTCTTAATCTGTTATTTTAATGATCCACTTTCCCCAAATGGTCACCTCAGAAGTAGATTGGTTCAGAGATAATTCATATTATTTCCTAGGATTAAGAGGTATCTAAGGAGACACAATTTAAGAATTTTGCCCAGATTATTTAACCCAGTGGATAAGTAAACAACAACAACAACAACAACAACAACAACAACAACAACAACATCAACAAACTGGTCCAAGAATACAAAGTTCAAGACACCTTTATAACACTCCCCATGCACGATTACCCTGTGAACGATCTATTTCAACCAATATAACTGGATATCTAAGGTCATGAACAGCTCATAATTAATTTATGGTCCCTTCAAGTTAACTTTCAATTGAATATTCCAAAAATGAACCTTACAATCCACCTATCTTATTCAGGTGTCCTCCTAAATCACCCTTGAGCTGGTTCTGGTCAGTTTTTTAATTGGGAAAATAAGCACTATCTAAGCTGGGAGTTATGAGAGTGCATAAGATAAGTCCCTACCTTACAGCGTTCTCTTAAATTAATTTTTTTATTTATTGAATTTATATACCACCCTATACCTGGGGGTCTCAGGATGGTTCACAGAAACTCATGGATAGCTCATTGTTAAAGAGCAGGAGAGAGAGAGAATCTCCATACAAAAACAGGGGACTATATTTTCAGAGAGGTTACACCGTAATAGATGGCATGAAAACCTTCAGGGAGATTGAGATGGAAAAGAAAGTTCACAATGCCCCACCTCAAATTTGGTAAAGGTCATTCATCTCAGACTCCACTGGTGACTTTATCCTATGGTCAGCCCTGAATGCAGATTGTGCCTTGATCATATTTTATTCAAGAGTACTTGCAGCCCCCCCAAAAAACTGTAAGGCCCTAGGGTTTTTTTCAAAAATATAACAAACAGATACAAAGACAAAGTGATTAGCATGCTCACTATACTTTGGATTTTGGCAGTTCCTGATCGCAACTTGCTGGCTGAAAATGGTCTGCAGTGCCCAGCCTGCTATTCAAATGGAACCAAAAGATGTAAAAGTGAGAAGACCATCAACTGTCTTGAGAATGAGACCCAGTGTGTTGATTTTCAAGGAGCTCTTAATATAGGTAACATTGGTACTCAGACGGGGGGGGGGGGAGCCAACTCATTGGCTGGGTTCTGCAGACTCCCTCCTACTCTCCCTTCCATCCTCCATTAGTGCAAGGATATATAGCTGTGCATCAGAATTTCCACTCTCTTCTGCCTGCACCTTCTCTTCCACACCTGTAGCTTTGTTTTTTTTTTTTTGTTTTTTTTTTGAGGCTGCATCACACTGTGGACTCATGCCAGGTTCACACACTCATGGCTCACACACCAGAGAGGGAGTGTTGTTTTCAAATCTTGCTGTGTGGCCACAGCATGTGGCTTTAAACATGTCCAGGAGATGGCAGGGATAGAATTCCTCCAATTTTTTTTGCAACTCACTTCCCCACAAGAATTTGATTTGGTTAAACTAGCTAATTAGGCCTATTAGCTGATTCTCTAATTTCATTATATTTTATAAATATAACCTGTTTATTAACAATCTTTGTGTCTTGAGACTACTTTGGGTATGATGGCAATGTTGATTTACATTTGAGATTTTTTCCCCCTGAACTTCTGATGTTGAAAATTTTGTATATTCATGTTCCAATGAAATTATGATATTTTTCAGATTTCTTAAATATACACATTTATAACTTATTAAAATTCATATCAGGGATGCGGGTGGTGCTGTGGGTTAAACCACAGAACCTAGGACTTGCCAATCAGAAGGTCGGCGGATCGAAACCCCGCAACGGGGTGAGCTCCCGTTGCTCGGTCCCTGCTCTTGCCAACCTAGCAGTTCGAAAGCATGTCAAAGTGCAAGTAGATAAATAGGTACCACTCCAGTGGGAAGGTAAATGACATTTCCGTGCGCTGTTCTGGTTCACCAAATGACTGTACACCGGCTCCCTTGGCCAATAAAGCAAGATGAACGCCACAACCCCAGAGTCAATCACGACTGGACGTAATGGTCAGGGGTCCCATTTACCATCACAGGCACAATCTCCAATTCCCTGGATAAAGGACTAATCTCAATATTTCTTTCCTTTCCCCTCCAGCTCTCATTCAGCTCCATAAGTTCACTTTCCAAGGCTGTGGAACAACAGATTTTTGTGCCATCTTGAAAAATGAAAGAAGAACAATCAGATTTGGGAACTTTCTCCTTTTTGTTAAGCAAATAAGCTGTTATAATGATTCACAAATCTCACACCAGCTTGAGCATGAGGGGTGAATAGGACAGTGTAGACCTCCTCCTTGTTTATTCCAAAATCCATAGCAATGAGAGGGAATTGGAGTCCTAGTGGTGAAATCCAAGACTCAGGATCTCTGGTTCTTACTTTTTTGATTTTGGTGGTGGAAAAGGAAAGCAAGTGGCACAGAAAAAGGGGTTAAAATTGCCAGTTTGCATTTCTTGAAGTAGAAAATATTCATCTGGTGTGTGGACATCTTTCCTATTCTGATTGATTGAAGAGGGCTCTGGAAGTTTATTTGTGTGAAAGAAACAAGCAGAAGGTTCCTTCAGAGAGGCTTAGTACAGCTAGGTTAAACTGGTTTTCTGTTATCTCTTCTTCAAGGTCATACAGACTCTAGTAAGAGGCCAGAAGGAACCTGACTTTCACTTTCTCTTTCTATCTCTCTTCCTTTTGGTGTGGTGTTCTGAATATAGTGTTAAGATTTAGACTTATTACAGTGGAGGCTTGGGTTGTGAACATGATCCGTGCCGGAAGTATGTTCGCAACCTGCAGCGTTCGCAACCCGTAGCGCTGCGTATGCGCACATGTGTGTGCACATGTGAGTTGCGATTCGGCACTTCTACGCATGTGCAAAGTGCGATTTAGCGTTTCTTCACATGTGCGACTGCTGAAACCCAGAAGTACCCCATTCCAGTGCTTCCAGGTTTCGGTGTGTCTGTAACCCCAAAAAAACGCAACCTGAAGCCTCTGTAACCCGAGGTATGACTGTGTAAGTTCTTTTAAGTTTATGTTAAGTCTTGATGCAAATGGATTTCTTATGGACAGTGCCAATCCTGAAAGTATTGGATTTGTGACTATTATGCTCATTATCCTTCAGTAGCCATAAAGCTCTGCTCGATGAAATGTTAATTTCCTGTGGTCTAATTTTGGGGAATCCTGAAATGTGTTTAAGTTTTTACCCTGCTGACTATACATTGGAATCTGCTGCGGATCAATATTGAGTAGAATTTCCATGACAGGAATGAGGGGATTGTGGATTCTAACTACGAAGAACCCGGTAGTGTATCATTTAAAAATAGTTGAATTTTATTATGTTCATTGCAATAGAAAATAAATGGTTATGGGAAATAAAATGCTGGTTCTGAGATTTGTTTCTTTCACACACAAATGCCATTATTATTTATTTGTTTAGCTGAAGTGATTACAAAAGATAAAATACATAAAACAGGATGAAAACAAACAAAAAAAAATTGCACTGGTAAATCAAGAAAAATAGCAATGATCCCCAGAAAAAATTTCTCCTTATAATCGTCACTGTAAGGGCAGAACGGACCACTTTTTCAGAGGTATAAGGGGACTTACCCCTTAATAAAAAGTTAATCATATACCCAATCCATCTCTCAGTTGGGAGATTTAAATATTTGGACAAAGATTTGTCCACTGCCACCCTAATCAGGTCGCCTCTTAAGTGACCTCTTAGGAGGTGATGCTAGTCTCCTTCCATCCTTGTTTCCCGTGGAGGTCTTTATTCCTCACCCCTTGCATTGTTCATGATGTTGATTTTCACTCAACGCTTCTTCCCTGGAATGGGGAGGGAGCCTTGTCAAGGAGCACATTTTACCAGACAGGCAGAAGTGTGATGAGCACACAAATCATGCTTTAACATATGAGATTTCATATGACAAGGTGCCACCTCAATAGCTAACTCACACAGAATGTCCCAAGAAATATCATAATCATCAATAATGCATAGCATTTCCTTATTCCATGATGGAGGCTCCCTATTGCCAAAAATCAGAATCTCCTTGAAACTTCCACCCCTTCTTTAAACTTTAGCCAATACCTAAGGGAAAGGATATGCACTCTAGCCTTCACTGAACAAACACCAGCTTCCATCGAAGCCAACTCCTAGGGGACAAGGGGTCTTCCCCCCCTCCAATAAAGTATCTGAGGGAGCCGGGCCCTGCCAAAGTTGATAGGCATTAACATTCAAATGGTACATGTGCACCGCATTATGTGATTGATTATACAGGGCAGGGCTTACTTGCCCATCCTCCTTCTTTTATTCAGATTGGCACTGCTGACAACTTCCAAAAGGAGAAGCTTTGAGCAGCTCAAAGATAGTGGAAATATATTTATTCCGTGGTATTTACAGATTCAGTTTTAGAGGAGAACCCCATATTTGTGCACCATAATAGATTTGTGGGATGACTTTGACTTCATAAGTTTTGAGGGCTGGTGGAATTTGTCTACCCCCTTTACTCCAACAGAACCATGATAGAGAGTTCACTGTAGTAATAACCAATGTATTGTATTTACAAAGTGCTTATTCCAATTGAAAAAGCATAAACCTAGATATTTAAAGGATTTCATCTGATCAGTGACGTGTTCCTCAAGTTGCCACTTGTGTTTTTAAACCTATTGGCAGAAATCAAAACATTAAGTTTTAGGTTTTTTGCATTATAAAGCCTTCTTTTGAATGCATACTTCAGAATGCGGAAGCTTATAAAGCAGACAGGAGGGCTGAAAGTTACAGGACCATTGGGGCAATCACGGTGAAATTTCAGTATCAGGATTCAGGTTCAGTTTTCCATTCAATGGTGTATCATTCCTGGACTTAGCCATTCATGTCTCCTGACACTGATCTACAGGCCAGGGTCATGGAAACTGGTCTATCTGTTTCTTCTAGTTGCCTTCAGACAGGGTGACATACACAGTAACTCCCCCGCCCAAATTCCTCTGACTGAGCAGCCTGGCAGAACACATTGGTCATGCATACAGCAGGCATCAGTAGTATAAGGATACTACCTCCTGTCAATTGCTTATGAACCAGCCCTCCTGACCTTGATTGATGATGTCATATGCCATTCCACACCAAAAGTCCCTTCCCAGAAGTTCCAACTTCAAGGGCCACCATGAAATGACTTGGAGTGGGGGTCCATGTAACCCATTGTGTTGATGGCACACCACTGCCTCCTTCAAGTAGGCAGGGACCACCCTGTCTTGCAAGAACCTCCCTACATGGTCAACTTTCCCCTCCCTGCTCCTTATGAAGGGAAGTGTGGTGTAGTGGTTAAGAGTGGTAGACTCCTAATCTGGGGAACCGGGTTCATGTCTCCGCTCCTCCACATGCAGCTGCTGGGTGACCTTGGGCCAGTCACACTTCTTTGAAGTCTCTCAGCCTCACTCACCTCACAGAGTGTTTGTTGTGGGGGAGGAAGGGAAAGGAGAATGTTAGCTGCTTTGAGACTCCTTAAAGGGAGTGAAAGGCGGGGTATCAAATCCAAACTCTTCTTCTTTTCCTCAGACAAGAGGGGCAAGGGGCAATGTCCTTGAATCTTACTAGCTGAAACGTTTCCAACATGAGAAAGCTAGACAGTGCTCGGGACACCCCTTGAGATTCATCTGCTGTACCAGTTCCCAGTGGATGCAAGCAACTTCATCCTCAAAATGCTTTGCAAACAGGTCACAGCATTGACATGTCACAAGCACATTCCCCAACTCCCAATGACAGGCCCTCCCCATTTTTACCTTGGAGCTTTCCTTTCCTCACCCAGTCTCTCGATGCCCACTACTCCACCTCTCAACCTGGTTACTGGCACCAGGTTCAGATTACCCACCACCACTACTTGCAGCACATTAAACATTTTATTTTATTTTTAAAGCTCAGACCAATGTTTCATATGATCATGTGGTTGAGATATCTTAAATTCTGAGATTTAGAGATATCTATATTCTGTTAGTATAAGCAAATACAATAGACACACCAATACAAAGGAAATGAGTAGAAAGAGGAATATTTAAATAAAATTAATAGCAATATTGAAGGTAATGATGATGATTTTAGGGTTTGTGAAAGAGAAAACACCACAAAAGAAAGAAAGGGAAGAGAAAATACAGTTGGCAATATGGTGCATGGACATGTTCTGTGTACTCCCATGATCTTTCTTCCTGTCAATACCCCTTCCACACAATCAGGTATTGCAACTTCTTTCTTCACATCCTGGAGTCTAAAATTTGTTCTAATTCATACTCTTCCTCTCCTTCTACCATGACAAGAGGCGGAGGTGCTTGTCTAGGTGCCTGGTAAGGGTGTGCAGGTACAACCGGTAACAAGACCAATCTGTGGAAGACGGGGTGAATCTTCTTGGATTGCTGGCAATTTTTCTACAAATCATTAATATCCAAGACAACACGATGACCAAGTACAACAATGCAATATCAATATAAACTCTTTATATAGTCTATACAGAACATTGAACAACATGAGAAACCAAATACAGTCATCATCATCAAACCTTTATTGCATTAGCATACAGCCATAGAAGGATAAGACAAAAATGCTAGAGAGAAGCAACCTAACAAAATTCAAACGATATTACTGGCATTGTGACATTTAAATTACCCTAAAACAATAATGTAAAAATTTAGTTGCCAGCGCCAGGAATCTAAAATGCAGATGTATATAAAACATATAATGGCCCCAAAATAGGCTCGGCACATTAGGTTGAAAAGGTAATACAAAGAATTAAAACAGGTCCAGGTCTGGGACACACTACCCAGTCAGTGTAGCCCTGAGTTTCAAAGCCTGCACTATAAAGATTGCCACCCCACGTGAAATTTGGGGATTTGCGTCCACAAGAAGCGATTTCAAACAGTCTTCCTTAGATGTGATGGTGGGCGGGATCAAGAGGAGGAGCTTAGTTCTTATTAGCTCATAAATAGGGCAGTAGAAAAAGAAGTGTATGAAGTCCTCTACTTCATTCATTGTGCATGGACATAGACGCTGAGTATTTTTTTTAAAAGAATATTTATTAGATTTTCCAATTTTTTAAACAAACAAACAAAAACAGAACAAACAAAAACATTAAAAAAGACATAAAGTTCATAAATCATACTTTAAAATAACAAATTTCTCAGACCTCCTCATACTTCTCCTCCTTGTATCCCAATTAAGGTTATTTGTTCAGCAAATCCTTCATTTAAAGCATTACAGCTTATAACATTACCTTATTTTTCAAACCCTTTTTTCCCATCTATGTTTCTTTATATCATTACAGCTAGAAACCACTCAATTTCAATCCAACACCATTTAACTTTCCTTAATTTTACAGTATTTCTGTAAATAGTCCTTAATTTTTTTCCAATCTTCTTCAGCCGACTCTTCTCCCTGGTCACGGATTCTGCTCGTCATTTCTGCCAGTCCCATACAGTCAATCAGTTTCATCTGCCATTCTTCCAGAGTGGGTAGATCTTGCGTCTTCCAATACTTTGCGATAAGTATTCTTGCTGCTGTTGTAGCATACATAAAGAAAGATCTGTCCTTCTTTGGCACCACTTGGCCAGACATACCCAAGAGAAAGGCCTCTGGTTTCTTCAAGAAAGTATATTTAAATACCTTTTTCAATTCATTATATATCATTTCCCAGAAAGCCTTAATCCTGGGACACGTCCACCAAAGGTGAAAGAATGTACCTTCATTTTCCTTACATTTCCAACATTTGTTGTCGGGCAAATGATAGATTTTTGCAAGCTTGACTGGGGTCATGTACCACCTGTATATCATTTTCATAATATTCTCTCTTAAGGCATTACATGCCGGAAATTTAATCCCGGTGGTCCACAACTGTTCCCAGTCAGCAAACATAATATTATGTCCAACGTCTTGTGCCCATTTAATCATTACAGATTTAACCGTCTCATCCTGAGTATTCCATTTCAGCAGCAAGTTATACATTTTTTGACAAAGTCTTAGTTTGGGATTCTAGCAATTCTGTTTCCAATTTAGACATAGACGCTGAGTAATGGGGGTCTTAAAGTAAATCCCCTGCAAGAAGGCCGTGGGTATAGAATGGAAACGGGCCATGGTAAACGCTCTTCTCAAATTGGGCTCCGTCAGGTCTATCAAGTAGTTGCCAAGTGATCTTACCACTTTCACTTTAGGGAGCCACTTGGAGAGGCGAGCTGTGGTGGACTGTGCCCGGTCCATGGCCTTGTCTCTTGTAAGAATCCAGGCCCGGATATTATGATGGTCCCAAGATGACAGCGTGTCAAGATCTGGGAGGGAGTAGCGTGCCGTGATAATCTCCATGGCCTTGGACCATTTGTTGTTATGAGCACAAGTTAAAAAGGCTTGCCTGGCTAGTAGGGAGCCTGGGGCTTTGATTAATTTACAATAAAAACTAATAATTCTAATGTGGGCTCTCGCAACAATAGAGGGGAGGCCCAGTTCTGTTCTTAACTGTGCAGCAACCGAGCCCTTGGGGAGGCCCAGTAACTTTCGTGCAAAAGAGTTTTGTAGAATCTCGAGCCGTTGTAGTGTTTTTAAATTCCACCCCCAGATTTCAACCCCATACAGTAACATCGGGAGGACTTTGCTGATAAATGCTTTTCTGATTGGAGGAACCAACTGGCCGCCTTTTGCATAGAAGAATTTCTCCAAGGCTTTGATGGTTCTACAGGCAGCCAGGATGGTCATATTTAGGTGAGCTGACCAACTAAGCCCATGCTGAAAAGTGATGCCCAAATACTTGAATGCTGAACAATATTCAATAGAGTGGCCCTCAAAATTCCAGAATGGCTTCCGAGTTTTCGTGCCAAACGTAACAATTTTGGTTTTGGCGAAATTGATTTTGAGGGAGTTGGTATCACAATATGTCATGAGCCCTCTGAGCATGTTGTTTAAGCCCTGCTTGGTTAAAGACAGTATCACCATGTCGTCCGCATAGAGTAATATGGGGATCTTGAGCTGTTGTAAAGAGGGGGCAGATTGGTTTAGGGCCTTCATGGTTGTAACGATGTCATTAATGTAGAAATTAAATAGAAAAGGGGCCAAGAGGCAGCCTTGTTTGACCCCTTTATTCAGAGGGAAAGAATCAGAAAAAGCTCCCAGATGGCCAAATTTTACTCTGGCTGATATGTCATTATGAATTTCCATAAGAAGGTGGAGGAGTCTCTTATCTATGTTGGTGTAACTAAGCTTCTGCCATAGCCTATCTCTAGGGATGGAGTCAAAAGCGGAGGTCAGGTCCACAAAAGCCGCGTGTAGTTTGCAGTTGAACCTGATAGGGAAGTAATCAATCAATGTAAATAGAACAAGACATTGGCCAGATGTACTATGACCTTTACGGAAGCCAGCCTGTTCCGGATGGAATAGCTTTGTTTCTTCTGCCCACTCGATTAATTTCTCTAACAAGAATCTAGAGTAAACCTTGTATGATATGTCCAGCAGGCTAATAGGTCGGTAGTTACGCGGATCTTGTGGGTCCCCCTTTTTATGTATTGGGATGACTATGCTCTGTTTCCAGTTAGGTGGAATCTTAAGAGTAGCATTAATAGTGGTAAAGAGAGATGCTAAAATAGGGGCCCACCACGTCTGGTTCGATAAAAATACCTCAGGTGGTATCATATCCTCCCCCAGGGATTTATCCCCTGATAGCATGCTAATTAGTTTATCCGATGAAAACAAGCTGTAAAGCTTTGTTTTATGACGTCCAACGCTGTCGAGGTGGTCTGCAAACAGATGTAGTGAACAGTGATTCTGGATATACCCACTGTTTCGTAGAATTCTTCTTCAGCACAGCAGAAGGATACAGAAATGCTTCATAAACTGCAAATGAATTATTGAAACGATGACCTGCATATACATGGTAACTTACAATAACTCAAATTATTACAACTGATACGCATGAACTATAATGACAATTCAATATGAAATAAAATGAAAAGTACATACCTCATCTATATGGGGTATAATATCTATGGAGCAGTGGTCATAAAGTTATGTAACCACTGCTACTGACTACATGTTGCAAGAAACCTATAAAGCCGACCCCAGGTGGTGCTCATCACCAGGAGATTGAGCTTAAAGATACAGTATAGTTTAAGAGCCAGAATGTAAAGAATGAAATAAAACAATTGAGATCCAGTTTAGAATTAAGTCCTCAAGGATGAATGGTTTTAAACATAAAGATAAACCGAGATTCTTGCTGTCGTAACCGTCTTTCATAATCTTGTCTAATACTTATGGCTTTCTGATTCACCCACAATACCGTTTATAATAAATTCATGTCAGAATGGTTATGAGAAACAAATGTTCTACGAATGCGTGAACTCTGTATTGCTGACAGTTTTCTATGAAGTCTTCTGCTGCCGGAACCAACAGAGTGTTGGTTGGGGTTGAGAAGGCTGCGAGGATGTTATCCATAACTGACAACACCACAGAGGCTGAATCCCACAGTCAATTGCACCACTATTTTTTTTTTCCATTCAGCAGCCCAACAGACCACGGATAAAAACTTTTTTTTAACCTGTTGGTGCGGCTAACTATAATTTTGTATCTCCTGCCTGAAGGTAGGAGATTAAAGAGGTGCTGGCCCGGTTGTGAGTCATCACTAAGAATTTTCCTCACTCTCCTGAGGCAGTGGTCTCCCGAGATGTCATTTAGTGAACTCAGGGGACAGCGCATGATGTATTCACCACACTCTGTAGGGACTTCCTGTCTGTGTCTGTCAAACCAGTGTACCACACTGTACACTTTCTATTGTGGACCGGTAGAAGGAGATCATCAGTTTTTGTTTGACATTGTTCTTTCACAAGACCCTGAGGAAATGAAGTCTCTGTTGGACCTTCCTAACCACCTGGGTTATATTGATTTTCCAAGTGAGGTCTTCACTAAGGTAGACTACCAGGAATTTAAAGGAAGAGACTCTCTCCACACAGCCCCCCTGATCTACAACGAGGCTAGTTCCCTCTTTTCCTCCGAAAGTCCAACACTATCTCCTTTGTCTTACTGATATTTAGGTGCAAGTTGTTCTCTAGGCACCATGTCAGGACTTTATGAACCTCCTCCCTATAGGCTGATTCATCTCCACCTGTAATTAGACCCATTATGGTGGTATCACCTGCAAACTTAATAATCACAGTAGATGGATCGGATGAGATACAGTCATATGTATACAACGAGTACAGGTAGGAATTCAGCACGCATCCCTGTGGGGTGCCAATGCCGAGCTTCAGAGAGGAAGATGTAACAGGCCCAATTCTCACTATTTGTGTGTGATCCCTCAGAAAGTCTTTAATCCGATCACAGATGGTAGAAGAAAGGTCCAGGTCCCTCAGCTTTTTAAAAACAATGTCCGGAAGGATGGTATTAAAAGCCGAGCTATAATCAATAAACAGCATTCTGACATAATTCCCTGGTTTCTCCAGATAACTCGCTGCAAGGTGAAAAGCTGTGGCTATGGCATCGTCTGTTGACCTATTTCTCCTGTAAGCGAACTGGTGTTCATCAAAATCTGGTGGAAAACATGTCCTAAGATGTTGAAGGACCAGTCTCTCAAAGCATTTCATCATTACAGATGTTAATGCAATGGGTCTGTAGTCATTTAGGCAGTTAGTTGCTGTTTTCTTTGGGACTGGGATAACGGTGGCCGCTTTCAAACATGATGGAACACAATCAGTCTGCAGGGAGATGTTTAAAATCCTTGTCAGGACCCCTGTTAGTTGATCAGCACAGTTTTTATTTACCACTATCCTCATCACCCCATCAGGACCAGCAACTTTATTGGGATTCACTGCCCGCAATGCAGCTTTCATTTGATGGTCAAAGAGAATAAGTGGCTGAGAGTTTGTAGGCTGGCAGGCAGGAGCCGTGATATTTGATCTTTCTACTTCATAGCGGGCAAAGATGTTCAGCTCCTCCACTAACACATCATCAGCCTTAACCATGTTCCTTTTATTGCCCTTGTAGTTGGTTAGGTGCTGCAGTCCCTGCCACACTTGTCTCGTTTTCTTATCGGCTAAGCAATTCTCCACTGTATGCCTGCTTCAGATTGGAATACACACAATCAAAAATATTCTTCCCTCTAGTGGGGAATTTCACATACTGTTCAAACTTAGGAAAGACTGCCTTCAGGCAGGCCTGATTAAAGTCCCCTGCCACAACAATAGCACCCTCTGGATGGATTTGCTGCTGCCTAGAAATGACGTCATTTAACTTAGAAAGTGCCGCTCTGATATTAGCATCAGGTGGAATGTAAACGGCTATGATAATTGTCACAGTTACTTCTCTAGGCAGATAAAATGGCCTACATGTAACTGCCATCAATTCCACATCTGAGGAGCATTATGTATAAACTCCTCTACTATTGACACACCACCCACCGTGTATATAAATACAGATTCCTCCACCTCTGGCCTTACCAGAATTACTGTCTCTGTCAGTTTTGGACGCTGTAATCTAAAGAGATATTTAGGAACTGGAACATGTGCAAAGAAGGACTACAAAATTGATTTAGGATCTGGAAACCAAGCCTTATGTGAAATGGATGAGGAAGTTGGGTATACTGAGCCTGGAAAGGCGACAACTGAGAGGTCTCCTTTTCAAAGCCTTAGCCATTGGACTGTGACAATTAACCTCAGGATTCTGTCCTGCCCTCAGTGCTAGTCAACATTTACATGAAACTGTTGGGAGAGGAAATGCCACAGCAACTCAGTGAAGGTTGGTTTCTTGGATTGAGTTTAAAATCCAAGTGAGGACAAAATAGATTGCAAATATAATTTTATTCCACAGGAAACTTTGTGTGTGATTGTGTAAGTGAGAGAAGATTCTTAAACAGTGGCTGTATTTGTAGGATTAAAGAGTGTGAGGCAGGGGAGATAGAGGGAAGCGCCAGAGAAACCAAAACTCCTAACAATACCTTGAAGAAGTCACAAGACAGAACTATACAGTGGTACCTCTAGATACGAACGGGATCCGTTCCGGAGCCCCATTCGCATCTAGAGGTAAACGTATCTAGTGACGGCACGTCTGCGCACGCATCGCTTTTTGCCGCTTCTGCGCATGTGCATGACGTCATTTTGAGCGTCTGCCCATGCGCAAGCGGCTAAACCCGGAAGTAACGCACTCCGTTACTTCCGGGTTGCCAAGGAACACAACTCGAAAGCGCTCAACTCATAGCATATTTAACCCAAGGTATGACTGTACACAGTTATCTGGGTGTAGAACCCATTGAAATCAGTGACACTTACATCTAGGAAGACAGGTATAGAATTGCATTGTAATCCCTTTGAAATAAATGGTTACTACTTCCACCAACAGTGCATAGGTGTGTGCTGAAATACCTACACTGCCTCCAATCTTTTCAGCCAAATTTATTCATTGGTGAGCGATGGGGTGGAAACATGAGAAGCATATTTCGCTTTCAAGGAAGTAACCAAACTTCATTTGAAAGTGGAGGTAGAACATAGAGATTGTGGGTTATTTTGCCCTGCCTGAATTTGTCAAATCCTCTTTTCAAGTAGTCTAAGCTGCTGGCCATCACTGCCTCTTGTGGAAGTGAGTTCCATGATTGAACTATGAACTGCATAAAATTTTATACAGCACATAGCTTCTGAACTACACTAAGCATGGTTTTTCCCCTCCTTTCAACTATCTCATGTAAAATATTTATGAAATTATGGAGTAATTAAAAATTAGAATACTCCGTCTATAACTTTATTCAACACAAGCAAAATGAATGTCACGGTCCAGTTTACAGGCGATTGATGTCCCAGCTGAAGATGTCGGGACCAGGGGCAAGGCGGCTGGGTGGGTGCAGGAATGAGAGTCCAGAAGCTAGGAGTCTGGAAGCCAAGAGTCCAAGGGTCAGAGAACTGGGAGTCATGAAGCCAAGGGTCCAGGGGTCCGGAAGCCAGTAGTCAAGAAGCCAAATGCAGCAAGGCAGGAAGTGTGTTGCTGTGGCAAAGGAGCAAAGGGAAATGCTGACCTAATATGCCTTCCTGGCTCTTGCCACCAGCTGCTGTGAGTTACCAATTGGCCTCACCTGTGCGGCCGCATCTTGCCTCTTCAGAAAAAACTTAGGAAAGCCCCAGTCCTGAGAAGCCCTACCGGTCCCAGGCCCTGGCTCCTGAACACACTCATGCCAATATATTGTGAGATAAGATGGTGCCCGGCAAACTTTTGCTGCGCCGATGGATGCCTGTGCCGATAGTAAAAACTAGAGCTCTCTTAGCAGAGTCCATAGCAGAGTTCTTAGCAGCGGTAGAAAGTCTTGCCTTGTGTGTGGATAATAAATCAGACTGAAAGCAGGCTTCTTGCTAATCTCCAACAGCCTTTAATGAGAAGAAAAACATCATAAATCGGCCCGGCGAGAGAACGGACATCCTTTCGTCTCTCAGCCAAAACGAAAGGAAACTCACACACAAAGAAAGATTCCCGTATGTGAACATAACCACGCCTCAGAATGTGAGACGTCACACAGAACTGTTTAACCCTGTAAGTTCTGATTCTCCTCACACCCCCTCTCGTCTCGCATCCTGAGGGGAACTGTGAGTATAACTCACCCCAAACACAACCCTTCACAGAACTCCCCATGTCGCTGGAACGTCAAGGGTTTGGTAAACCCATCAGCTAGGTTCTCCTGGTTCGAACAATACTTGAGCCGTATCCAACCTGCCTGGACACTCTGACATACATTCTGGAAGTGTATGTCCAAATGCTTGGTTCTGGACTTGAACTGTCCAGATTCTGCCAACCTAAGACAAGGTTGATTGTCTCCCCAAACAGTTATGGGCAAGCAACAATCCCCACAGATCTCTTGGATCAAGCACCGGTAGAAGTCCAACTCCCTGCACAAATCCGACAACGCACTGAACTCAGCGTCAGTGGAAGAAAGTGCAATAAGACTTTGCTTCTGGGACTTCCACCCAACCAGGGATTCCCTGTACTTTACCACCAGCCCAGACACAGACTTCCTGTCCCCAAGAGAAGCCCAATCACTGTCACTCCAGCACATAAGTCGTGAGTCACCTTCAGCTGACAACGTGAGGCAAAACTCTTTGGTATCCTGCAAATACCTCAACACTCTCTTGATGCCTTGCCAGGCATTCACAATGGGCTTTGTAGCCTCCCTGCTGAGCAGATTCACAGCAAACGCTATGTCTGGTCTGCTCCACTGAGAGAGATACAACAGACTCCCTAGCGCTGACTGAAACACCTCAGGGTTTTGGAACTCAGAACGCTCCCCAAGCTGACTGTCCTTCACAAAGTTGGTCTCCATGGGCGTTCTGACCCCTGCACAGTCAGACATCCGGAACTTCTCAAGAAACTGCTCAATCTTGCCTTTCTGACTGAGCGAGAAACTCCCATTCTCAGACCTGTCTATCCTAACGCCTAGATAAACCTGAATGGGACCAAGGTTTTTCAGCTTAAACTTCTTACCAAGCTCTTTGGCTAAACCTTGCACCTGTCTACCTGTCTGTGCCACATACAGAATATCATCTACAAACACCAGAATTGCCTCCTGTGTCTCTCCTGACCCCTTCAGGTACAGGCAACTGTCTGCAAGACTCTTCTGGAAACCCAAACTTTCCAGAGCTTCATTCAGGCACATGTTCCAATTTCTGGCTGACTGTTTCAAACCATAAATTGACTTGTGTAGCTTCCACACAACACCTGGCTCATTGCCCTCAAACCCTGGAGGAGGTAGCATGTACAGATCCTCCTTCAGATCCGAGTTCAAATAAGCCACATCCACATCAAAGTGGTGCACTTGGTGCCCTCTTTGAGCAGCTACTGCTAAAAGCACATGCACTCCGGGACGTAGGAGCATACACCTCGGTGTAATGCAGCCCCCTTCTCTGTGTGAACCCTCTGGCTACAAGCCTCGCCTTGTACTGAGGTTCTCCTGATGCTGTGGGCTTAATCCTGTAAACCCAACGACAGCTCATGGCCTGCTTGCCCTCTGGCAGCTTCGTGGTGGAGAACACACCTAAGGACCTCATTGAGTTCAACTCCTTTCCCATTGCCTCTTGCCACTTCCTGGCTTCTGCTTCAGGCAACTGTTGAACCTCCTCAAAACTCTCAGGTTCGCACTGCGCTAAACCAACCCACACGCTGGTGACCTCAAACCTCTCTTGTGGTACCCCCTTTGTAGTGCGTGTGGAACGTCTGAGCACTGTCTCAGGTGCTCCCTCTGACCCACTGGGGTCAGCAAGTGTGTCCTTGTTATCAGAAGACTCCCCCTCTGACTTACTGCGTCTTCTGGCCTTCTGCACTTGACTAACGGGAGATGAAGGCTCACTCTTGGGCTCTCTTTTAACAACCTGTGGAGATGCCCCTCCCTGTTCTTGACCCTGGTCAGAGACCTGGTCCTCATCAACAGGTTCAGCTTCTAATTCTCCCTCCTCAACAGAATCAGACAGACACTCTGAGAGAATGCCAGGATTCGCATGGATCCTTGACCATCTGCTCACAGAACTCAGCACTTCTGCTGACTAGAATCCTGGACTGATCGCCTTCTGGATAGGCAAACCTCCACCCTTTTGTCGCAGGCTCGTACCCACAAAAGATCATTTTCCGGGACCTCAGGTCACCTTTCTTGCGTTGAGCCTTTGGCACAAGCACCCAAGCTTCGCAACCAAACACACGAAGAAATGCACCTTGGGCTTCTTCCCGTGCAGCAGAAAATAGGGCGTGTCTCCTACAACGGAGCTATAGGACCTGTTCAACGTGAAGCTGGCAGCTTTCCAAGCTTCGGCCCAAAAGCTCTGAGGCAAACCAGAGTCAAACAGTAGAGCGTCAGCTGCCTCAGCTGCCTCAGTTAGCGTTCTGTTCCTGCGTTATGCAACGCCATTCTCCTGGGGAGAATAAGCAACCGTCAACCTGTGACTTATTCCCTTCTGGCGGAAGAAACTCTGCACAGCAGACCCGGTGAACTCTCCGCCTCGGTCGCTCTGAAAACTCTGCACCTTGGTGGAAAACTTTAGTTCCACCGCCGCAACCCAGTCTTTGATCAGTTGTGCCGCCTCGCTTTTCCGTTTCAGCGAGAAATCCCAGCCGTTCCTCAAAACATCATCTGTCAGCGTGAGCGCATACCTGGCCCCGCCCAGACTCAGCACTGGCATGGGACCACAAAGGTCTGTATGCACAAGCTCAAAAGGCCTTGTGGTTACCCTCTCCGATCTGGGATAACTGCACCTTTTTATCTTTGCTCTTTTGCATGCCCTACAATCCAAGAATTTATCACATGCTTTCATCTTACAACCTTCAGTGCATTCTGGCAACTTTTGGATATATTTCCAACAGCTATGCAACATTCTCCTGTGCCACAAGTGAGCACACGAATCATGTGTGGGAACGTTAGCACACTGCGCCTGTGCTGTCTCAGCGCCCCCCTTACCCTCCAGAGATGTCTCCAGAACAAAGAGGTTGTTCTGACATGCAACATTGACCAGTTGTTTCCCACCCCTGGAAATAGAACAGACATCATTTTCAAAGCAAACCTTATAACCCTCCTTTACAAGAGCAGATACCGATAAAAGACAACATTTCATTCCTGGCACAATGTAGACCTCCAGCTCTGCCTGTAAAAAAGAAACAAACACATTGCCAACAGTGGTTAATTGTCTCTGAGAGCCATCAGCAAGAGTGACTGTATTCCCAGTTGAAACAGCCCTGCAGTTCCACATTTGGCCACTAGATGGCGATGGCATCAGGTGATGGCAGGCTCCTGAGTCGATGACCCAACACAGCATGCTGCCCTCACTGGAGTTGTCCCTCAGCGTTGCCATAGAGGCAGCTAGGTGATAAGAAGAACCGTCCTTCTCACTTCCTCTGTCACGTCCTCCCTTCGCATTCCCACGCTGGCCTCCTCTCCTACACTGGCTGCCATGGAAACCTGGCTGGCTGCCACGAGGTCTTGGCTGACTGCCATGGGAAGCGACCTTGGAGACATCCTGCCCGGCCTCTCTGACTCTTCTCGGACAGGACCGACGCAGGTGGTCAACAGACCTGCAGACAAAACAACAACGAGTGGAAAAAGCCTGAACTGTGCCTTCTGGCTTGGCCCCCCCTCTGCTACCGGCAGGGCACCCTGAGCCAGCTCGGCCCTCTCTGAGACGGCGTTCCTCCTCATCACACAAACGACCAGTCACATACTGCAGCGTAAGATCCGCTGGATTCATCGATTCCAAAGTTAGACACAAATTGTCATAAATTTTGTTCCCAAGAGCTGAGCAAAATATAAACTTTTAGTTCCTCAGTAAAGTTGACTTGCAACAGTCTCAGCTTGTTGAAAACAGAGAGCATCTCAGTCATATGCTGTCTGATGCTATCACCAGGACGCAGGTTCAGCTCAAACAAGCTTCTGGTGGTGTGGATCTTTGCCCCAGCTATGATTCTGTGGTGCACTCTCTCTAGTGCCTGGTAGGCCTCCTGGGCAGTCTCAAGACCCTCCACCAAAGGTAGCTGTGAGCCCTCCAAACTGTGCACTATAGCTCCTAGGGCTTTCTGATTTTTCCTCTATGAGGCTTGGGCAGCTGCAACATCTGCTGCTGCAGCTCCGTCTGCAGCTTGCTGTGGGGGCCCTCGGATTGCCTCCCACAGACCGTTGGCTACCAGCCAGGCCTTCAGCTTCCTTGACCACTCCTCCCAGTTTCTCCCATTTAATTTTTCGAAGGGGACGGAGTATGACTCCTGGCCATCTGCCATCTTCTCCCCCGGGGCTGAGCCTACTCACGTAACAGCAGCTCCTCTTGGCACCCGGTCCTGAAGATGAGATCCTCCCCAGCAAGCTTCGCTGCCTCAAACGTTAGGCAGGAGCTCCAGCTGGCTTCTCCCACACACACAGGCACGACGTGGCAACAGCTTCCAAAGCTTGGCTAGCTTCCATAACCTGTGAGATAAGATGGCACCCGGCACACTTTCGCTGCACCGATGGACGCCTGTGCCAATAGTAAAAACTAGAGCTCTCTTAGCAGAGTCCATAGCAGAGTTCTTAGCAGCGGTAGAAAGTGTTGCCTTGTGTGTGGATAATAAATCAGTCTGAAAGCAGGCTTCTTGCTAATCTCCAACAGCCTTTAATGAGAAGAAAAACATCATAAATCAGCCCGGCGAGAGAGCGGACATCCTTTCGTCTCTCAGCCAAAAACGAAAGGAAACTCACACACAAAGAAAGATTCCCATATGTGAACATAACCACGCCTCAGAATGTGAGACGTCACACAGAACTGTTTAACCCTGTAAGTTCTGATTCTCCTCACATAAATAAGTTCAATTAGATTATCTTCTCCAGGACAATCCTTCCAGTCAAATATATTTATTGGGACAGTTGGGAGGGGACACTTGAGAAGCACTTTTGGCTATCAAGGAAGGAGTTGTATTGCTAAGTAGGTCTAACATGAAGCAAAGAAAAGCATCCTAAGATAGACAGCTTAGTGCAGAATGTGACTTTTGTACTGTGTGGCTAAAAAATGCCTTGAGTGGTGGTATGAACAGGAAATTGCTCTGCATCCAAAGCAATGGAAAAAGAAGAAGAAGACTGGCAAAAAGAGAGCACAGCCAGAGCAGTTTTAGCGTGTCAACTGGGGAGAGAGGCATGAGGCTACAATGGGAGTGAGATACTGCCCTCCTGTCATAATAGTCCTGTACCCTTGCACAGGAGGGGAGAGACTTCATCAGGCAAGGCCTCTTTCCACCTGCCTTGCCCCACCCCCTGGCCCTGGGATTCTTCATAAGGAAACAGTGCCTGGAGGAAGAACTGTGAGGGGAGAGACTTCATCAGACAGGGCCTCCTTCCACCTACCTTGCCCCACCCTCCAGTCTCTGCTTCTCATTTTGTATTGTATTATGTTGTGCACTGTGGTTTGCTGTTGTTTTATTGATTGGAGTTTAGAAATTACTTATTGTAACTGATTGAGGGGATTTCTGTTTAATTTTGAAATGCTGATATTTAATATTATTCTATAATATTTTAATGAATGTTGAATGTTATTTTATTTGCATATTGTATATCGTATTATGCATATTGTCTTATTTATATGATATTAGCTGCTCTGAGCCTGGCTTTGGCTGGGGACAGCGGGATACAAATTATTATTATTATTATTATTATTATTATTATTATTATTATTATTATCTGATCAGCTGCTCCAAGAAGGATGCTGTAGTATTTCACAGTTCTTCTCATCTTTTGAAAATGGAAGATGGGATTTGAAGCTGGTATAAACAACTAGCTGGGTTCAATTCAAGACAATGTGGCTAAGGACAGTCATCACTAAACAGATCAGCTGAGTCAAAGTATCACTCCCTGTCCCAACAATCTGACACAATTAGAATAAGGAGGGACAAAGTTCCATAAATTGATTTAATTAGCTCTCAGTGATGATCTTGGAGCCATTGTATTCTATTCAGTGTGTACCGGTGTGTCCCTGGCACCTTTCAACAGTCTTGAGCTATGTCTAGCTTTGCCAGCTGAGCAGTCACCTGAGCAGTACCTTGAAACTCTCGTTGCACTTTGATTAGTGGCCTGAAAGATCAGAAAAAGTATTTCGCTCCTTCCAACTCAGTAAGACTTCACATCAAGCAAGAGGAAAGACAGAGGCACTGGCTCACAAAAGACCTTTATCCATGAAGGACCCAGCAACTTCCCATAGACCTTGGATGTGATACTATTAACAGTTTGTGCACATGTCTGTAGCAAATGAGGGCTACAGGTAGGCACTGAAGAATATGGTTGGCCGTCTTAGCCATTGCTGTTAGTTGTTCTGCTTTAATGATGGGCATAGTCAGATGACCTCAACTGACTTGGTAGCCTTCTTTGAACAAGTTCCTCATTTGGAGCTGTCCGTAGTCCCTACCAGGGGGAGTTGACACCTTCCCTGCTGCCCTGCACCAATTCATGAGACAGCTGCCTCATCTGCTGACAGATAATCTTCTGTACTCTCACTATCCAAAACCTTTCAGGATTCTTTAAGAAGTTTCTGCTTTAGAATTGCTATGTAGATACAACCTCATAAAACTGAATTGTATGCTTTTAAAATAATAAAAACTTAAAAATTAAGTTACAGATAGGTAGCCGTGTTGGTCTGCCATAGTCAAAACAAAAAAAAATTTTCCCTTCCAGTAGCACCTTAAAGACCAACTAAGTTAGTTCTTGGTATGAGCTTTCATGTGCATGCACACTTCTTCAGATACCAATATCAGATACAAGTATCTGAAGAAGTGTGCATGCACACGAAAGCTCATACTAAGAACTAACTTAGTTGGTCTTTAAGGTGCTACTGGAAGGAAAACAATTTTTTGTTAAAAATTAAGATTACTAAAGAAAAATTGAAGAGTTGTAGTAGCCTGGCTGCATAAAACAACAAAGTCTCAGAGAAGTGCTGTATTAGATTCAATGTACTGCATCAGATTCAGCTTTAGCCACTTTACTAATAATTACTGAAAAACTCTGACCACATGAGCACAGTATTCAAATAATCAGGTTTCCATGCTTTCTGGGAAGTCTACCCTACAGGGAGGAAGGCTAAGTTAATCCTCTGGAGGAACTGAAAACCAAATTTAGGCCAATTCAGAAAATGTGGGCAGGACAGGATTTTGTCTAACTCTTGTATGGAAGCAGCCCTCCCCAAGACTGCCAGCTGTATACTATAGCCTCCAACTGTGACTTCCTGAGAAAAGGACTCACTACTTGTTAGGTGAACTTTGGGTATCAGGTGAAGGTGATGGTAAAGGAAAATGACCCCTGGACGGTTAACTCCAGTTGAATTTGACTTTGGGGTGCGGCACTCATCTCCACTTTCAGGCCGAGGGAGTTGGTGTTTGATTGCAGACAGCTTTATGGCCCATGTCGCCAGCATGACTAAATCGCTTCTGGTGCATAGAGGACTGTGACGAGTGCCTGAGCGCACAAAAACACCGTTTACCTTACGTCAGCTGGGGTATCTATTTATCTACTTGCACTGGTATGCTTTTGAACTGCTCATTTGGAGGATTTGGGACAGAGCAAGAGGAGCTCACCCGTAGTACTGATTCGAACCGCAGACCTTCTGATCAGTAAGCCATTGAGGTTCATTGGTTTAGGCCTCAGCACCACCTGCATCCCTTTGGGTATTAACCCAACATGTACACCTAGGTCCCACTGCTCCATGTTTTCCCAACATTTTCGTGGCAGGTCAGAATCCCCCACAAGGAATTAAGGATTGGCAGATGTCTGAAGTGTGCCCTTAACCCCATAAAGGCCATAGAATGCCTAATGTTTTTCACCCCAACCTCATCACCTGCCAAGATGCAGAAGAAGCCAATGGGACCAATTTCTGTCTACTTTCTTTTTTCAGTAGCTCTCCATCTCATCAGCTTTGTTCTTATGTATTTCCTCTGGGGCAAAAATAAAAAGCCTCCCGCAAACAGAATTTCCTTTACTTCCAGATACATATCCTTACATTCTACGTCTGTCTTACTTGTCTTCACATGAAGAGATTGATTCACCACCCCCACTCTTTTTCTGTGTGGATGCACTAACAGCTTTTGGGGGTAATTTGGAGCTGAACCAACAATGTCTCTTCCTCAAGTGGCCTTTGCCTATGGCCTGGTACCTCCCACTCGACTGGTTCAGAGAATGGCCATGTTTGTGTAGCTCCCTAATGCAGGAAGCTCCATGGCCACTGATGGCTCCAATCAAGACCTTCCTCATCATTGTGTGGGTGACTAATTCATACCTGGCACTCTCTCAGTCATTGGCACATTCAACTCCTGAAGTCTCACTTCATCCCTTTTATCTTTTGGAAACCACGGCCAAGACAGCAGGATCAGTTTTACTGCTTAAAGCCTCTATTGCATCCATGTGCACCCACAGCCCTTTCCATATGGATCTATTATCCAGGCTTTTCCTGAAGGAGCATCTCCACCCCTGTCATTCAGTCCAGACACTGAGATCCAGCTCTCAGGGCCTTCTGGTGGTTCTCTCACTTTGAGAAGTGAGCTCTGAGGGAAGCAGGCAGAGGGCCTTCTTGGTAGTGGTGCCGACACTTTGCAATGACCTTCCATCAAAAGTCAAGTGGATAAGTAACTATAAAACCTTCAGGTGACATCTGAAGGCAGCCCTGCATAGGGAGGTTTTTAATGTTTGATATTTGATTATGTTTCTGTATATGTTTGAACCTACCCAGAGTAGCCAGGGTGACCTAGTCAGATGGGTGGGGTAAATTTTTTTAAAAATTATTATTAGTATTATTAAGAGGAAGAAATCTGAGAAGCTTCTATCAACAACTAATGAGATGTTAGAGAAATAATTCAGACAATTCCAAGAGTGAGCTTTTATTTTTCGTATGTCCCTCTTCATCTTTGTAATGAACAAACAACTCCAGTTCACAGACCTCCCTGAACTATTTGTTCCCAAGTGTTACTTGCAACATGAATCCATGGCCATTAAATCTCTCCAGGCAAGCCTCTACCTGCATCAATTCATTTGATGATCCTTCTCTGCTCTGAGTCTCCTATTCTTTCTAGAATGCTGAAGGCACTCCTAAGCGCATGCCTCCTCTTGGCCCCACTTTCTGCAGGTAAGATGGGGAACATCTGATGATCTTTAGAGGACACTGAAGAGAACTTGCTTCTTGAGAGGGAAGGAGAGTTAGGAGTGTAGATCAACACCATAGAGAGCAATCACTGCTGGGTTACCAAGAGAAAGTAGGGGAGAGTCAAGTCAAGAGATTATTTCTTGTGATGTTATTCAGATAAACAATGTCATGTAGAAAAATAATGAAATATCCCACTCTAACATGAAACCTGCATTGCAGCAATACACACAAAATGTGGATCACTCTCTGTGTGTTTGTGTGGTGTGGGGGGGTAGGGACACAGAGGGGGGATTTGCAAAGGCAAGAGATTGCCAGATGAAAATGTTGGGCATGATTTCATAGTGGAGGGAAAGTGCTAAGAAGGTGAATAAGCTTTTCTTTACTGGGAGAGGTAGAGAAAATATGCCTTAAAAATAGGATAGAATAATAATTCCATTGGAATGGAGAGAAAAAGTTGCTTAGGAAAGGGAAGGGAAGAAGACAATGTATGGCCATAGCAGGAAGAAATTAAATACATTTTACAAAGAAAGACACCTTCAAGTCTACTCCTTGGAACAGAGCACATCAACCCACTGGTAAGGATCCAGATCCACAACTACTACAGTGGTACCTCGGGATGCGAACAGGATCTGTTCCGGAGCCCCGTTCGCATCCTGAAGTGAATGCAACACGCGTCCGCGCGTCTCTGCATACATACATAGGTCGTATTTTTCCACTTTCGTGTATGCGCGTATCGTCATTTTGACCCCCTGCGCCTGTGTGTGCGGCGAAACCCGGAAGTAACGCACACCGTTACTTCTAGGTCGCCACAGAGTGCAACCCGAAATACTTAACTTGAAGCACATTTATCCCAAGGTATGACTGTACTCATTGATTGTGGAAATGTGGGGCGCTGAATGTGATTTGAGTGCCAGACAAGGATCCAGAAGGCTAGGGTTTGAATGTTCACTCAGCCACATTCAGAGATGAAGAGGTGTACAAAAAGGCCCAGAAAACTGTGAAAGACTATTTTGAGATAAATCTGAGAACAGAGGTGGAGAAAAGAATAATTTGGGACGCAAGTAAAGCCGTTATGCGAGGATTTTTGATACAGCAGAACACTCTAAAAAAGAAGAGACAGAATGAGAAGAAAGATAAGATTTTGGAAAGAATAAAAGAAGGTGAAAAAAAAACTGAGATCAAAGCCAAAGTCTCATGAAACTCTAAGAGAAATTAAGTTTTACCAGAGACAGTATATGGAACTGATGAACCAGGAGATAGAATGGAAAATAAAGCAAATGAGACAAAAGACATTTGAATCGGCAGATAAATGTGGGAAACTTCTGGCATGGCAATTGAAGAAAAGACAAAAATTGAACATGGTTACAAGCTTAGAGGTTGAAGGAAAGAACATTTTTAGACCAAATGAGATTAGAAACTGTTTTCAGAGTTATTTCAGAAGACTTTATGCACAAGGGCCGGTGGATGAAAAAGAGATAGAAGAATTTCTCAAAAAATATGGATTACAAAAAATATCTGAACAAAGTAAAGTGATTTTAAACCAGAAAATAACCGAGCAAGAAATAGAGGGAGCCATTCAAAATATGCAATTGGGAAAATCTCCAGGACCAGATGGATTGACTTCCAGATACTACAAAGCTTTGAAAGATTGGTTGATACAACCGTTCAAGGAAGTCTGTAATGAAATTCTAGAGGGGAAGAAGGCACCCGAATCGTGGAAAGAAGCATATATTACACTTATACCAAAATCTGAGACTGAAAAGATCCACAACTACTACAGTGGTACCTCGGGATGCGAACAGGATCTGTTCCGGAGCCCCGTTCACATCCTGAAGTGAACGCAACCTGCGTCCGTGCGTCTGTGCATACATACATAGGTCGTATTTTTCCACTTTCGTGTATGCGCGTATCGTCATTTTGACCGTCTGTGCCTGTGCCTGCAGCGAAACCTGGGAGTAACGCACACTGTTACTTCCGGGTTGCCACAGAGTGCAACCCGAAATACTTAACTTGAAGCACATTTATCCCAAGGTATGACTGTACTCATTGATTGTGGAAATGTGGGGCACTGAATGTGATTTGAGTGCCAGACAAGGATCCAGAAGGCTAGGGTTTGAATCTTCTCTCAGCCACGAAGCTCACTGGGGGATCCTAGACCAGGCACTTTCCCTCAGCTTAACCTACCTCACAGGAATCTTCTGAGGATAAAATGGGGAGGGGACAACCAAGTACACTACCTTGAGCTTCTGAGATGAAGTGGCTGCAGATAAATAAATGAATTCGGGGGGGGGGGAGAAATTGACAGCAAGTGAAATTGATAGATTGGTTCATCCCTAGTCGAGGATCATGTCCTAACACTGGGCATCCCAATGACTATGGGAAGTACACAATCAGAACCGCACCACAAAAACACTTACTGTGGGTTCCAGCAACTGTTATTTGAAATATACTACTTTTGATATTGGAGGTAGTACATAGCCATCATGCTTAGTAGCCTTAGTAGTCTTATTCTCCATCACTTTATCAAATCCTCTTTAAAAGTCATTGAAATTGGTGGCATTCAGTGCCTCTTGTAGAAAAGTCCATAGTTTAATTGTGCTCAGATCTAAGCTTGTGACCAAACACTGGGAATAAAATGTATTTAAGTCAGAGTCTGGATGGGAGGAAAAGTTGGCTGTGGGAAAGGGAAGGTACACCTCCCCACTTCTTGGAAATAAGTAAACCAGTGTTCTGAACAATGGCTACAAGAGTTTTAATTAATGAGTGTTTTACTCATTTCATTTCATTCTCTTCTATTAAAATGCTTATTAAATTGAACACTTTTAATTTTAATTCACTATCATCTCCTCCTCTGTATCTCATTAAGCAAACAGCATAACCAAATGATGATGATGATGATGATGATGATTCATGAATCTTTTGTTCCTGTCATCAGCAGTATCTCTGACGTGCAAACATAGGTTTAATGGGACTGGAATGACATCCAATGGCAATGCAGAAACATCTTGTAATAATAATGTTATATATACCTGTTCTGCCAGTGTTCTGCGTACAAATATAGGTAAGATTTGCCTGTCTTTTTGTCTATGGCTGTTGGATTTGACCCAGGTTAAGATATAGGTGAACTTTAAGGGTTCTACTAGCATATAGAAGTCTATGCTGGAACAACTCACCTATGAAAAAAGTGAGATGAGAAAGCTGTGACACTTCAGCTGTAGATGAATTAGAACTCCCATCAGCCTCAGCTAGCCATCCACCAGTTAGAGATGACGGGAGATGCAGTCCAACAACATCTGAAGTAGGGAATGAATGGCTTGCATATGAAAATGGGGAATCTAACATCACCTGATCACAAGCAGTGGCTGAATTTGGTGCTGATCGCCAAGCTTGGAGAAATTGATTTGCATCAACCAGAAATCCCTATTGAGCCAAACCAATGAACTCCTGTTTAGTTTTGGTTATCAAACCAGGACAAGAAGCCTGGAATATAAACTGAATATTCCCTTTGCCGCAAATGACATTAAAATTGAGAATCCTTTCACAGATGTATAAAAACTATTCAAAACCTGAGCAACCAGGATGGGAGATGAAGATGCTTCACAAATTCATGGCTCCTTATCCCCCCTCAAGTAATTTTGAAAGAATTCTCAGTGATGAAATGATGAGGAAGGAACCAGCATGACGGAAGTATTCCTATAGTTCACCTCTTATAAAGGGTTTTAGTTACCCAGCTTGATTCAGAGTGGGTCCCTCCACCTAGATGGTTATTGGTTCCTACTTCAACCATTGGTTCAGGTTGATTTGATCCCTTTGCTTGTTCCTGATTCACCCACCCCTTCTACCCAGGAGGGAGTGGGTGCCATTTTGTGGTTCACCTCATTGCCAAAATGCCTTGGGGCAATCCTGGGTGGGATGGTGCTTGCTTGACCATCTGTTCCAACATCACTGCTACGTTCTTGGAGGGAGAGGGGCAAGGGGGTAGTAAGATTGGTGTAATGCAAGTGACTTGCAAAGTGTCTTGTGTTCAGCAACAGGAGCTCAGGAAAGCATGCCCCGAACCTGCAAACTGTTAGGACCAACTAGAAGAGAGAGTGCAGTGTATGGCAGATGTATAGAAAAAGGCATAATTCTTCATGCAACAAATCTGACCTAAAATGAAATTCTGCATAAATTCCACATTTAATGCATTTTGCAAATTAATTGTTAACATAAAAAGAGAGGCTGGTTCTATGGATTAAGGAGGAAAGAGACTACTGCTTGTGATTGAGAGATGAACTCTTAAATGCCTGCAGAAAAGCTTTCTTTTCCACCAGACCTGTGCAGACCATTAAGAATACACCAGTTTATTGAAATCTATCTATTTACCTTTAATATGGTTCTTATTGTTTCTTTTATGTATTATAACTGAAAAACAATATTAAGTTAGGAAAGGCAATATTAAGTTACGAAATGCGTAAGAAGTGATTAAGATGAAGGATTATCAGAGGTGCTGATGGAAGTCCAATAAGAATGTATTTGTCATAAATTGTGTGGTATGTTTTATAATTTTGTATGTTAAAAACCAATAATTTTTTTTAAAAAAAGAAAATTGGAACCATTATAATGAATGTGCTTTAGGAGCAATTAACCACATTTCCCCCAGGATCCTGATAGTTCTTTAAAATTCTTTTTCACAGATAAAGCGGAAATGCAAATTCAGAATACATGTTTGTCATCCAGATATTGTTTCTCAGGTGATTACAGCTTCACTGCAACGGATGGTAAATTCTTTGAGATGAAGATGCAATGCTGTAACACTGACCTGTGTAACAATGAAACTCTCAGCCGTAAGTTTCTGCATCATTCTAGAATCATTAACATGTTAGGGCTGTGCACTGGATTTGGCCAAGGCTTGGATCCTTAGTCAATCAACAGTACTCAGAGGGACCTACTAGGCAGCTTTGTCTCTGCCTGAGAAGGGATGGGTTACCTTTCCAGCCAGGCCTCTCCTTCTTCCTGTTCCTTGAAGCAGCACCATGAAGTATCAGATATATAATTGGATACCTAAGCTCCTGAAGAGCTCATAAATAGCTTTTGGTCCCTTCAAGTTCACTTTCAATTGGATGTTTCGAATATGGACCTTCCAACCAAACTATCTTATCCAAGTATCCTCCTGAATCACCCTTGAGCTAGTTCTTCTCTGTCTTTTAATTGGCAAGCACTGCCTACCCAGCAGGGACGCGGGTGGCACTGTGGGTTAAACCACAGAGCCTAGGACTTGCTGATCAGGAGGTCAGCGGTTCGAATCCCCGCAATGGGGTGAGCTCCCATTGCTTGGTCCCTGCTCCTGCCAACCTAGCTGTTTGAAAGCATGTCAAAGTGCAAGTAGATAAATAGGTACTGATCCGGCGGGAAGGTAAATGGTGTTTACGTGCGCTGCACTGGTTCGCCAGAAGCGGCTTAGTTATGCTGGCCACATGACCCGGAAGCTGTACGCCAGCTCCCTCAACAAATAAAGCGAGATGAGCGCCGCAACCCCAGAGTCGGCCACAACTGGACCTAGTTGTCAGGGGTCCCTTTACCTTTTTATCTAACCCAGCAGTTATCATTGTGCAAATATAAGACCCTACCTTACATCATTCTCTGACATTTATTTATTGAATTTAGGAACCACTCTGTAGCTGGGTGTCTCAGGGTGGTTCACAGAAACACTCAGATAGCTCATTGCTAAGAGCAGAATAGAGACAGAATCTCTGTACAAAAATGGGGGACTAAGAAACTATATTTTCAGAGAGGCTACACCATAATCGATGGCATGAATAAATTCCGAGAGATTAAAAGGAAAATAAAGTTCACACTCTCCCACCCCACTTTGGGTAAAGGTCATTCATTTCAGAGACCAATGGTGACTTTGTCTCATGCTCAGCCGTGAACCCATATTGTTTCTAGATCGTTTTCATCCAAGAACACTTGCAGCTGCCCCAGCAAAACTAAGTTCCTAGGCGAGATTCCATTTACATAACACAGAGATACAAAAACAGACAAAGACATTAACATGCTCACTTTACATTTGATCTTGGAAGTTCCTGATCGCAACATGCTGGCTGAAAATGGTTTGCAGTGCCCATCCTGCTTCTCCAAAGGGGAGGAAATGTGTAAAAGTGAGAAGACCATCAACTGCCTTGAGAATGAGACCCAATGTGTTGATTTTAGAGGAGCTCTTCATAAAGGTAACATTGCTATTTCGTCAGGGGAAAAGGCCTAGTCATCGCCTGGGTCAGGCAGACTGTGTCCTGATCTCCTTCTCTCCCTTCCTTCCTCTCTTTATCCATTGCACGTTGCTGGAAAAGTGTGTGGGGTCATATCTCTTAGTGGCTGCACTCTGCACTCTTCCTTAGTGTTTTGCCTGCCTGGACTTTGCCCTTTAACTTTCATAATGCCACTTGCTTGTCTAGAAGCAGGATTCAGATTCTGATGTTTATATTAAATACGCTTCTGGACAAAAGGGGAAAGTGCATTCATTGCTCCACCCCAGTTGCTCTTGATCTTTCTACCACTGGAATGCAGTTCAGGACAAAATGTGTGCCTCATTCTCAAAAAGCATATTTATTATGTAAAGAAATATAACTAAATTTCCTTAAATACTGTGACAATGAGCAGTATCTAGCTAGGTGCTCTGTATCCTCCTAAAAGCTACTCCCGATCAACAGTGTTTTTGAGGAATAATGCTGTTTGGAAAGGGACCAAATTTACCCTTTCTTCCTGAAAAGAAGAGGGAATTGGAAATGAATAGGGGAGGGGTATATGGGCTGATTTTCCCCAGGAAGGAAGAGGCAGAGTCCAGGCCATCTAAGCTGCCTCTGCCCTACATCCCCCCCCCATCCTTCTCCTGCCCTTTACAGCCTGGGCTTTGCTAGTTTCACTTTTGAGGGCGGAGTAAGAATTCAGACAGGAGTTCCTGATCAGCTTTTGGAAACCCCCTTTTCCGCCAGTTCATGTTAGATGTGTTTGACATGAAAACGGATATGGGAAAACAAAAGGAGGATTCTCTGGATGCTTAGGTCACAGTTTGGGACAATGAGGGAGCCTCAGTTGGCATCCAACCATCCTGAGAGACAATGGAATGCAACTCCAGCTTTCTATGCGGCTGCATCACACTGTTCTCATGCCAGGATCACACACTCAAGGCTCAAGGGAGGGAGTGTTGTTTTCCAATATTGTTGTGTGGCCACAACATGTGCCTTTTAACAAGCCCAGGAGATGGCAGGGATAGAATTCCTTGCATTTTAATGCAAATCACCTGACCACAAGAATTTGATTTTGTTAACATATTAATTAGGGCAGTTTATAAAACCTCTAATTTCATAATATTTTATAAATAGAACCTGTTTATTAATAAACTTCATGTCTTGAGACTCCTTTGGCTATGATGCCAATTTTGATTTACATTTGAGTAATTTTTTTACCTGAATTCCTAATGTTTAAAATTTTGTATATTCATGTTCTGATGAAATTATATTTTTCAGATTTCTTAAATATACACTTTTTAAATCTAACGTGTTAAAGTTCTCATTCACCATCACAGGCACCATCTCCCATTCCCTCGGTAAAGGACTAAAGTCAGTATTTGTTTACCTTTTCCCCCTAGGTTTCTTAGAGCACCACAGATTCACTTTCCAAGGTTGTGCAACAACAAATCTTTGTACCACCCGCAAAAGTGGAAGATTTCTTATTGGAACTGGGAGATTTGTTCTTATGGTTACCGAAGCAAGCTGTTATAGTGCTTCACGAATCTCAACCAGCCTGAACAGGAAGGCTAAATGGGACAGTGTAGACCTCCTCCTTGTGTATTCCAAAATCTATGGCAATGAGGGGGAATTGGAGGCCTAGTGGTGAAATCCAGGACTCGCGATCTCTGTTTCTTTCTTGCTTGCTTTTGTTGGAGGTAAAGGGAAATAAGAGCAGAGAAAAGGGGGTCAGAATGTGGGGACTGTGGATTCTAAACACAAAGAACTCTGTAGTGTATCATAAAAACTTTTCATTATGATCATTATAATGCGAAATAAATGGTTATTCAAAATAAAATGCTGTTTCTTGGAATTGTTTCTTTCAGACACAAACGCAATAATTATTTATTGATTTGGCCAAGGACATTACTAAATATAAAATACATAAAGCAGGATGAAAACCAAATAATATACACTGCACAGAAAAGAATCATTATTAAAATCAGAGGTTTTGTTAGATAAGAGTATCTCCTCTGAAGATTTTAACTTAGGGCATTTTTACAGCCAGAGTTCACTGGAGCTCAGCTCTGGCACCTCTCATGTGGGTGCCATTGCCATTCTGAGAGAACAAGGAAGACGTTCATGGTGAGCTCCAACAGCTCTTTTTCTAGAAAGAAATCACCGATGGGCAGAAGATGTGGGACATAATATACAGATGATGGATTGATTGATTATGCAGAGTGAGGCTTTCCTGCCCCCCACTCCATTTTATTCAAGTTACCACTGATGACAACTTCCAAAAGGAGAAGCTTTGGAAACTCAAAGATGGTGCAAATTTATTTATTCTGTTACAGATTCAGCTTTTGAGGAGATCCCCATATTTGTGCACCATAACAGATTTGTGGATTGACTTTAACTTTGTTTTAAACTGCCTTTCGATTGTATTTGTTATTTTTTAAAATTGTTTTAAGCTGTTTTTATGTGTGGGGGGGTTGGGGGTGTAATTCGGCTGTTTCTGTGTATATATAGTGTTTTTATATTTTAATTTTATCTTGTGAAACACACTGAGATGTGTGGGTATAGTTCAGTATATAAATTTAATTTAACAACAACAAAAACAACAGATTTTGAGGGCTGGGGGAATCAGTGTACTCCCTTTATTCCAACAGAACCTTGATAGAGAGTTGACTGAATTAATAACCAATATATTGTTTTTCCAAAGTGATTATTCCAACTGAAAAGTATAAACCTAGATATTTAAAGGATTTCACCTGATCAGTGATGTGCTCCTCAAATTGCCACTTTTGTTTTTAAACCTATTGGCCTATATCAAAACATTAACTTTTAGGTTTTGTGTTATTACAAAGACTTCTTTCAGATGAATACTTCAGAATGCAGAAGAATATATATAGCAGACAGGATGGCGAAAAGTTACATGTCCCTTGGGGCAATCATGGTGAAGCTTCAGTATCAGGATTCAGGTTCAGTTTCCCAGTCAATGGAGTATCATTCCTTGACACAACAAGCTCATCTCTCCTGACATTGAAGTGAAGCCAGGGGCATGGCAACTGGTCTATCGGTCTCTCCTGGTTGCCTTCAGACAGGATGAAATAGGCAGAGCCCCCTCCCCATTCCACTGACTGAGCAGTCTGGCAGGATACACTAGTCATGCATGCAACAGGCACCAGTAGTATAGGGATACTAAAAGAACCCCTGACCCGTTAAGTCCAGTCGCGGACGACTCTGGAATTGCGGCGCTCATCTCACTTTACTGGCTGAGGGATTTGGTCGGGAGACTGCTTCCAGGTCATGTGGCCAGCATGACTAAGCCACTTCTCACAAACCAGAGCAGAGCACCGAAACACTCTTTACCTTCCCGCCAGAATGGTAGCTATTTATCTACTTGCACATTGATGTGCTTTTGAACCTCTAGGTTGGCAGGAGCAGGGACCGAACAATGGGAACTCACCCCATCATAGGGATTCGAACCTCCGACCTTCTGATCGGCAAGCTCTAGGCTCTGTTGTTAACTAAAGATACTACAGATATAGATGGATACTACTTCCTGTCAATTGCTTATGTCCTGCTCCACCTGACTTTGATTGATGATGTCATATGACACGCCACCCCAAAACTCCCATCCCAGAAGTGCCAGCTTCAAGGTCCACCATAAAATGACTTGGGGAGGGGGACCACGTTACCCATCTGTGATGAGGGCACACCATTGCCTCCTTAAAGGTTTATCCTGAACCATAATTACCAATCAAAGTGAGGCTGTTGTGAGATTTGTGAAGCATTATAACAGTTATTTCAATTGGGAAAGTGATCTATTGCTCCAATTTCAAGCCTGGAAACCAAGCCTTATGTGGAATGGATGAGGGAGTTGGGTACACTTAGCTTGGGAAGGAGGCAACTGAGAGGATTTCTTTTCAAAGCCTTAGACATAGGACTGTGACAACTGATCTCAGGATTCTGTCCTGTCCTCAGTGCTATTCAACAGTTACATGAGAGTTTTGGGAGAGGAAGTGGCACACCAACTCAGTGAAGGTTGGTTTCTTGGATTGAGTTTAAGATGAAGGTGATGACAAAATAGTTTGCAAATATAATTTCATTCCGCAGGAAACTTTGTGTGTGAGTGTAAGTGAAAGAAGATTCTTAAACAGTGGCTGTATTTGTAGGATGAAAGAATGTGAGGAAGGGGAGATAGAGTGAAGCGCCAGAGAAACCAAAACTCCTAACAATACCTTGAAGAAGTCACAAGGCAGAACTATACACAGTTATCTGGGCATAAGAACCATTGAAATCAGTGACGCTTACATCAAGGAAGACAGATATAGAATTGCAGTGTAATCCCTTTGAAATAAATGATTACTACTTCCACCAACAGGCAATGAGGGGGAATTGGAGGCTTAGGGTTGAAATTCAGGACTCAGGATCTGTGGTTCTTTCTTTTATGCTTTTGGTGGAGGTAAAGGGAAGCAAGGGGGAGAGAAAAAGGGGTCAGAATGTGCGCATTGTGGATTCTAAATACAAAGAACTTAGTAGTGTATCATTAAAGTAAGGTTACCAGACATCCCTGTTTCCTGGGGACAGTCCCTGGATTTACAAATCAGTACCCTGACAAAAACCATCTATTTAATAGGAAGTTGAAAAGTGTCCCCGGATTCATTGAAAAAAATCTGGTAACCTTACATTAAAGAATAGTTAATTTTTCATTATGATCATTACAATGCAAAATAAATGGTTATGAAAAATAAAATGCTGGTTCTTGGAACTGTTTCTTTCAGATACAAATGCAATTATTATTTATTGATTTGGCCAAGGACATTACTAAATATAAAATACATAAAACGGGATGAAAACAAAATAATATACATTGCACAGGAAAAAAATCATTATTAAATTCAGAGGTTTTGTTAGAAAAGAGGTGTCTCCTGAAGAATTTAACTTAGGGCATTTTTTCAGCCAGAGTTCACTGGAGCTCAGCTCTGGCACCTTTCGGGTAGGTGCTATTCATGGTGAGCTCTGGCATTTGTAAATCTAGAAAAACAGCACTGATCCCTACAACCCCCCCCCCCCCAAATCATCCTGTCTTTTTATAATTACCATATTTTTCACTCCATAAGGCGCACCTAGTTTTTAGAGGAGGAAAACACAGAAAAAAATATTCTGAACCATGGCCTTCTGCAGAGGAGGAGGGGAGGGAGCCATCATAGCTCAATGGGGAGAGCATGGAGAAGATCCCAAGTTCAGTCCTTGAAAGCTTCTTCGGGTAGGGCTGAGGGTGTGTCTCCTGAAACCCTGGTGAGCCTCTGTCCATCAGTGAAGACAAAACTGAGCTAAATGGGCTCAGGGGTCCTGACGTGGTACAGGGACGATCCCTCTGTTCCTTTTTAAATTAGCCCTTTCTTCAGAACCATGAGGACTACAATCTTAGTTTGTTTTTAAAGGGAACAGCTGTAACCTCAGTGGCTTTGCATGCAGAACACCACACATTCAATCCCTGGCTTCTCCAGGCCTGAAACTCTGGCAAACTGCTGACAGTCAGTGTTGACATTACTAAGCTAGATGGAGTAGTGGGTCTGACTCCTTATAAGGCAGCTTCCTAGGTTTCCATTTATGCTTCAGATCTGAGTGTGAGGCTTGCTGTCACATTTAGTGTCGAGAGGGTGGTTCTTTGCACATCTGGAAGATGACTGTGTCACCTCCCATCACCCTATTGAAGGTGCTTTTACAGCTCAGGGGAAAGGGCAGGTGGCCACAGCATCTGTAGACTGTAGCATCCTGAATTAAGGGAGGGAGGGATTCCCGTTGCGGCCAAATGATTGTTTGAGGCCACCACAAATGAGCTGATCTTAAGCTTGAAACCAGGACTTGCTCTTTAACCATGCTGCTCCTCCAGTTGCCAATGCCATCCATGTAATCTGTGTGAATATCAAGCATGGGTTGTGTCCAGGAACCTGGGAGGATTTCTTTCACTTGTGTGCATGTTTTTGTCTTTAAATAAACAGCCCATGCAAGTTTCCAGCTCTTATGGCCATCAAGATTAGCCTGGCCATCTCAGTGGAAAACTGGGGAGGCTGAGGTAGACTTTCCAGTGGTCAAAGAAAGTGTGGTTGTGTCTTCCTGCCTGGCATCTATTTCCTGCCCTCTTTCCCCCCTGCACCCCCGCACCCTGCTTCAAAGCAAGCCATGGAGGAGGGAAGGAAGCGGAGCCATGGATCCTCTGCTCGCAACCGCAGCAGATTCCCTCTGCTTTGAAGCAGGAAAGTGGGAGAGGAGCTGCTTACACGAGTGTAAGCTGCTCCCCTCCCACTATACTGCTTCAAAGGGAGCCCGGGAGGAGGGAATCAGCTGCATGGATCTTCTTCCTTCCCTCCTCCATGGTTGCTTTGAAGCAGGAAAGTGGGAGAGGAGCTGCTTACACGAATGTAAGGGGTTCCCCTCCCACTTTCCTGCTTCAAAGGGAGCCCGGGAGGAGGGAATCCACTGCAGCCGCGAGCAGCGGAGGATAAATGGTCCCCTTCCTTCCCTCCTCTGTGGTTGCTTTGAAGCAGGAAAGTGGGAGAGGAGCCGCTTACACAAGTGTAAGCGGCTCTGCTCCCACTTTGCTTCTTCAAAGCGAGCCACAGAGGAGGGAGGGACAGATGGAATCCCCTCCCCGGCTCAGCTCAGCAGCAGTGGCTCTTGCTGGCTTTACAATGAGCCGGGAGAGCTGTGCAGAGCGTGTCAGCAGCAGCAGCTCTTGCTGGCTTCGCTCCATAAGATGCACATACATTTCCCCTTACTTTTTAGGGGAGGAAAAGTGCGTCCTATGGAGCGAAAAATACAGTAAGTTTTAGTTTTTCTTGCATTACCAAGTCTTCTTTCAGATGAATATTTCAGAATGGGGAAGCATATATAGCAGACAGGAAGCCTAAAAGTTACAGAACCCTTGTGGCAATCATGGTGGAGCGTCACTATCAGGATTCAAGTTCAGTTTTCCAGTCCATGGTTTATCATTCCTGGACTCAGCCATCTCATCTCTCTCCTGACACTGAACTACAGGCCATGGGTATGACAACTGGTCAGTATGCCTCTCCTAGTTGCCTTCAGACAGGGTGCCATAAACAGTGCCACCCATCCCCGCAAAAAAATTCCACTGACTGAGCATCATGGCAGGATACTTTGGTCATGCAAACAATGGCCATCAGTAGTAAAAAGCTACTAGGGGTCTTTACTCCCCCACCCCCAATAAAATGTCTGAGGGAGCCGGTCCCTTCCAAAGTTGATGGGCATGGCAACTAGTCTGTCTGTCTCTCCTAGTTGCCTTCAGACAGGGTGCCATATACACCCCCGCAAATCCACTGACTGAGCAGCCTTGCAAGATACATTGGTCTTGCATACAACAGGCACCAGTAGTATTAGAATACTATTAGAATACTACCTCCTGTAAGTTGGTTATGCCCCACCCCTCTAGAGTTTGATTGAAGATGTCATATGACACTCCACCCAAAAAGACCCATCCCAGAAGTCCCACCTCCAAGGGCCACCATGAAATAACTTGGGGGGGGGTACACATAACCCATCTGTGTTGATGGCTCACCACTACCGCCTTCAGGTAGGCAGGGACCACACCCTCTTGTAAGGAGGCATGAATCACATTTTTGAGCCAGTCAGCTGTCCCCTCCCTGGTCCTTTTCGTCAGACAAGAGGGGCAAGGGGCAATATCCTTGAATGTTACCAACTGAAACACTTCCAACACATCAGGGCTGGACAGTTCTCTGGACACCCCTTGAGTTTCGTCCGCTGTAAAAGCAGAGTCAGGTTTCCAGTGGATGCAAGCAATTTCATCCTCAAAATGCTTTGCAAACAAGTCACAGCATTGACAAGTCTCAAGCACATTCCCCGGCTCCCAATGACAGGCACCCCCCATTTTCACCTTGGACTTTTCCTTTTCTCACCCAGCCTCTCACCCTGGGAGACGCCAACTTCTAAACCTCTCAACCTGGTTACTGGCACCAGGTTGAGTTCCCTCCCCCCACTTGACAGCACATTAAGCCTTTTATTTTATTTTAAAAACTCAGACCAATGCTTTCATATCATGTGTTTGAGATATGTATCTTAGTAATGCCAAATTCCCAGAATAATAGAATGTCACCACTCTTGCTGAAAATTCTTCCTTTCAGGTCCAGGAAACCACAGTGGGTACAAAGGACATCTGGATGATTCCAGAAAGCAAGAGCTTTTGCCAGATGTCTCCAGCAGAACATAACAGCCAGGATTCCCAAAAGGATCTGAGGTACTGGTTTGGATCAAGACTGTATCCAAATATCCACAAAAAGTACAGAATACATTTTTATTTAAGAAAAATAAGACAACAGTGCAGTAAGAATCCAGTTACCAAATAGGAATAAAAAATGTCAGAAGAAGGTCACTTAAGAATTTGGGGACATTTGGGGAAATATGTACATAGAAATCAACAAATCTGATGTAGTCTAAGCTAGTATATTTTAACACCACTTTCTGAACCTCAAAGAGATGTGGCAGCCATGTTAAAGTTTGTGGGTCATAAATCCTTTGGCCCACGGAGTCTGCTGCAACGGCACTGCAATAAATTTGATTTATTGACACTCCGACAAACTTCAGTGGTGCCCACACGCTACCACTCGAGTGCTGCCACTCTTCTCTGTTGCCGGATGTTAGCAGAGTTCACATGCAGTGTAAAAAAACTTTGTCTGTGTCTGCGTGGTGTCCTCAATAACTCAGCTCATCACCAGTGCTTCTATTATATCACTCTTTATTTAGAAGCATAGAAAAACAGAAAAGAAAAACCTACAGAATCTAGCTGCATACTTGCAGCTTTCTGTATCTAACAAAATGAAACTACCTTGCTCACATTCTCAGACAGACTGCTCTCAGCAGCCCCCAGAGAGCACAGATCAAAGGAAAATGCCTGGGTCATGTGGGCAGTGCACCCAGTTGATAAGAACACTCCTGGAGTGTTAACTCTTAACTGTCCAGAACCCCCCCTCATTCGCAATGACCTGGGTGCGAATGTACAAACAGTTCAACCCATGTTTAGCCCCTCACAGAACTCTCTGTGCTTCTGGAAACTTAAGGGCTTGGTAAAACCATCAGCAAGGTTCTCTTCGCTAGGACAATACTTCAGTTTGATCACGTTTGTCCTAACACCCTCACACACGTTTTTGAACCGTATGTCCAAATGCTTGGTTCGGGCATTGAATTGGCCTGTCTCTGCCAGTTTCAGGCAAGCTTGATTGTCCTCCCACACTGTTATGGGTAGCCAACAAACTCCACATATCTCCTGGACCAGACATGTGTAGAATTCCAGCTGTCTACACACTCCTGAAAGAGAGCTGAATTCTGCCTCAGTTGATGACAGAGCAATGAGGCTTTGTTTCTTGGACCTCCAGCCAATTACAGAATCTCTGTACATTACAACCATTCCGGAGATAGACTTTCTGTATGAGTTGTTGGCCCAATCTGCATCTGCCCAACACTGAATCTGTGCATCTCCCTGAGCTGACAGTGTGAGACTATACGCCTTGGTCTCTTGCAGATACCTAAGGACCCTTTTTACGCCATTCCAGGCCACCACACCGGGTTTTGCAGCCTCTCTGCTTAGGAAATTAACAGCAAAGCTATATTGGGTCTGCACCATTGTAAGAGATATAGCAGACTCCCCAGAGCAGATTGAAACACCTCCCAGTTCTCGAACTCTGGCTTTACCTCAGACTGGCTGTCTTTCAGAAAACACGTTTCCATTGGTGTTCTGACACCTTTGCAGTCTGCCATCTTGAACTTTTGCAGTAATTGCTCTATCTTTCCTCTCTGATTTAGCAAAAAAACTGCCATCTTTGTCCCTGTGAATCTGCACCCCAAGGTACAAGCTCACAGGACCTGATTCCTTGAGTTTGAAGTGCTGCTTCAGCTTCCTTGCAAACTCCTGCACCTGTTTACCTGTCCTGGCAACAAATACAATGTCATCAACAAAGATAAGAGCCAGTTCCTGTTGCTGGCCTGTCCCCTTCAGGAACAGGCAGCTGACTGCCAGACTCTTCTGAAACCCTAGCTTCCCCAGAGCTTCGTTGAGACATAAATTCCAATTTCTGGCTGATTGCTTCCAGCCATAAATGGAACGGTGCAGTCTCCATACCAGACCTGGTTTGTCGCCCTCAAACCCTGGTGGAGGTAACATGTAGATCTCCTCCTGCAGCGGTGAGTTTAAATAGGCAATATTGATGTCAAAATGAGCGACCTCAGAACCTCTCTGCGCTGTTATTGTCCAAAAGCAATTGCATGGTCTCATTTCTGGCCGTGGGCATGTAAACCTGGGAATAGTGTAGACCCAGTCACTGGCTAAAACCTCTTGCCAGCAATCTGGCTTTATATTGTGGCTCTCCACCTCCAGTGTGTTTCAACCTGTAGACCCAGAAACAACTCACCGCCTGCTGGTCAGCTGGCAGAGTTGTGAGCATGAAGATTCCTAGAGACTTCATGGAACTAAGCTCCTTTTCCATGGCTTGCTGCCACTTGCTGGATTCTGCCTGAGGTAACTTCTGAACCTCAGCAAAGCTTTCTGGTTCACACTGAGCAAAACCAGCCCACACATTCGTGACTGTGAAACAGTCAGGTGGATTACCCTTCGTAGTCAGCTTAGACCGTCTTGGCCCCATGCCGGACTCCCCATCTGACCCAGACATGCTGGACTCTGGTAGGGAGTTCCTAGCGTCTGGTGAACCACCAAGTGACTTGCTGCACCTGTGTTGTGATCCTGGACTGCGCCTGTCTGTGGGACATAAAGGAGACCTTCCGTGCCTGTGTCAACTAGGCCAAGCCTGTGGAGATGAGGGTACACTCCTGGGTTCTGATTTCACCTTTCTCTTTGGAATTGCCCCCTCTGGCACTGCACCCTGGTGGTGGTCGGCAGCTCGGTCCGGACCGCCAGCAGGTGCATTGCCATCAGCTCCACTAGCAGGTGCAATTGGTTGATCCTCTGAACCAAGATCTCTAAACCAATCTGTCCAGAACCACAACAAGCCATTAGTGTGTGCACATCCCTTGTGGGTCACACCTTCCACTGTGATCTGCAACAACTGGTATTAAGAGGCTTAATGGCTCTCATGCTGGAGGGAAGATAGCTATCATGACTAGATTTTAAAAGAAAAATACGGAAAAGCTACAAAACTGACAGTAAAAACTTGAATGGCCCCATGGTTGTGAGCAGGTTCCAGGTTCACCTGATTTTTGGGAAGAGCATGTGTGTGACATGCTAATTGTTGATTACTTTGTGCCTCATTAGAATTAGGTTCTTTCAATCTCAGTTTTATCATAAAGCCCAAGGGAGGAACACATTTATTTAAAGTACCTGTTTACTCACAGTGTAGGTGTGGTTAGACTGGAAGAGGCATCTGGCTGATTTGCACAGAGTTCCTTAAAAAGATTGCATCCAATATGAAAAAAGACACTTAACTGACCTGGAACAATCTACCAGAGAAAAGGCCGCCGCCCATGGGACAGAGGGTCATGGATGAATGATAATTCAGCTTCTACCTAGGGTTTTAATAGGTCATAAGATTTTATGGTAACTATATTCGTAATGCATTTTTGTCGGTGTTTGTCCTTTGATGCTATGGCCTGTTGGCTACGCAAATAAAGTCTATTCTATTCTATGAAAAAAGAGCTTCGTGTTACAATATAAAAATATAGGACTTCTGGGAAACCTACAGAATCTAGCTGCATGCTTGCAGCTTTCTGTCTCTAACAAAACGAAACTACCTTGCTCACATTCTCAGACAGACTGCTCTCAGCAGCCCCCGGAGAGCATAGATCAATGGAAAATGCCCGGATCATTTGCACAGTGCACCCAGTTGATAAAAACACTCCTGGAGTGTTAACTCTTTTTTAAAAAAAATATATAATTTTTATTAACAGGCCAATCAAATCACATTATTTCCAAATCACATTAGTTCCAAATTATACAGCCAGATTTTTAAATTTTTGTTGGCGGTACCCATACTTCAAGCTCCGAAAAGGGGTCCAAACATCACTTATATTGCTGCTTTAATTAAACAGTTCTATCCAGTTCTGTCCAGATAGTCTCTTTGTTACTTTCCTCATCTTCTTGTTGTTATCATATATTCCTTTCTTTGTGATCTCTGATAATCTTCACAAGCGGGTTGAAAACAAACATCCTCTGTGTGGATTTTACACTCTCCAAAAATCATATCACATAAGGACAGATGCCATTCCACACCTCCTTAAAGAACTTTCCCTCAGTCTGTCCGTTGATTTCCCCAGGCTTGCCAAACATATCTCAGAGGGCTCTGCCAGGTCTAGATCACTTCCGATAATCATTTGCATTCCAATGACCCTGGTTCTCCTCCCCCCGTCCTTCTTAGGCAAGCCTGTCTTGGCGAGACTCCATTTGAAACTGCGTCATAAAACTTTCCTCCGTTCTCCGATGTTTACCAATCCTCTCTTTGATCAATAATTCACTCCACACAGTTCTTAAATTCCTGCTTGTGATTAATAAACTGCAACAATTCTTCTCTCTGGGGTGGAGTGTTATTAATACTCACATAAGGCAAAAAAGAAAGAAAGGTTTTTTCTTTCACCCCCTTTCCATTTCACTCCAAACATACCAGTCTTTTAATGGTGGTTCATCACTTGATTTATTTGTCCCGCCCGTCGCTCCGCTCACAGAGATCCATTAATCAGCAGTCTTGACTCCCGATCTTCGCTTGATGTATATGCTTTGGCTTCTTTCCAATTATGTATTTCCAAATATATATTTCAAGCCAAAGCAAACCAGTGTGCTGATTGGAGACAGCGTCAGGAAGAGCCGACTTCACACGAGGGCTTGTGCCAAGTGTCCGCACCCCCTTCTTTCGAATCCAGGGGTGAATTATGGACACCGCTGGCAAGGCGGTCCCCCCATCCCCTTGGGGGGCCCGGGAAGGCTGCATACTTCCCATAGCAGCCTCTTAATTACCTCGTGTGGGTCGGAGAGATGTTATTGTCAGCCATCTTCCAATGTGCCCCCTGGTGGCCCCTGGAGTGTTAACTCTTAACTGTCCAACAACTGAGAAGAGTGGCAGCACGGGAGTGGAAGCGTGTGGGCATCATTGAAGTTTGTCGGAGTGGCAATAAATCAATTTTATTGCAGTGCTGTTGCAGCAGACTCCGTTGGTCAAAGGATTTACGACCCACAAACTTTAACAGGTTATGGGCGGCAGTAACATGCTAATGGCTGAGTGTCCTGAGGTGATTGATGGCCCTGGAATCAAGGCACAGCCCATGACAGCTTAATGAATTACGTGTCCATTCTGGCCAAATTGGGACTGGTGAGGGGTATACATTCAAATCAGCTTGAAAATAATTTTGCCTCCAGGGTGAATGGACTCTTCAACTGTAAGGAGAATATTAGAACATTTACAACTCAAAATGGTCAGAGTTGGAGGCCATAGGATTGGCGTAAAAGTCCATTGCCTTTTAAATATGACTTTTTGTATGTTGTGTTTTAAAAAGGCTAAAGTACCTGAACATACAAAGATTGTTAGGCCATACAGTCTCTTCCACCACCTGTTCTAACTCTTTTATCATTTCACTTAGTTGAGAGATGTGTCGTCTTGTATTGGGGTTAGATGACATAACCTTGCATTCAAAAACTGTCAAACCTCTGCTTGCCTTCTGTTTTACATTAAAAACAAAACTCTGATGCTTTATATCAGGAAATACCATACTTCCCCATTCCAAACTATTGATTTGAAAGATGTACATTTTAGAACCAACTTTTTATTTCACACAATCCTTTATATTTATCATAATAAGCATAATGACACACTATAATACAGCACACTTTTCTCTGTGTCCTGTATCCCATTTCCCTCCATCAACAGCAAAAAAGGAAGAGACACGGATCCTGAGGGCTGACTCTCACCACTAGGCATCCAACTCCCCAACTGCCCAACTGGACATAAAGAGAGAAGACAAAATCGTATTGTATCAGATTCAACTGGAGCCACTTTATTAATTATTACTGAAAAACTCTGAACCACATAGGTGGGAAAGACCACATATGTATAGTGTGCAAATCATCAGCTAGGCTCCAATTCTTTTTGGGAAGCCTGCCCTGCAGGGAGGACAGGTAAGTGAATCTTCTGGAGGAACTGCAAACAAATTCAGAAAATGTTTGCAGGTGAGGATTTTGTCTATCTCTTGTATGGAAGCAGCGCCCACCCCCCACCCCCATCCCGACTGCCAACCTCCAACTGTGGCTTCCTGAGAAAGGATGGGGAGAAAAGGACTGACTTCTTGTTAGGTGAGCTTTGGGTATCCAGTACAGTGGTACCTCAGGTTAAGTACTTAATTTGTTCTGGAGGTCTGTTCTTAACCTGAAACTGTTCTTAACCTGAAGCACCACTTTAGCTAATGGGGCCTGCCGCTGCTGCTGCGCCGCCACTGCACAATTTCTGTTCTCATCCTGAAGCAAAGTTCTTAACCTGAGGTAATATTTCTGGGTTAGCGGAGTCTGTAACCTGAAGCCTATGTAACCCGTGGTACCACTGTAAAGGTAAAGGTAAATGACCCTGTCACGGCTAAAAATTGGCTGCTGTTTCTTTAATGCTAAAAGAACTAAGTCAGCATGAGTCAGCGGCCTACAATGACTCATGCAACCTAGTTAGTATGGAATGATTTATTTGTAGCTTTACCAGCCCCCCGGGGGTCCACATGCTTCCTCTGCGTGGTGCTCTGCTCCCGGGGCTCCTCTCAGTTTCAGCAGAGTGTAAACACAGCGTAGAAACAGGAACAGTTGCCGTGTGTGCGTAATAAATCAGGCTTAACGCACGGTGTTTTCCTTATCTTACTTTAAGTCTTTATTCTCGTAGCAAAACACAGTTCATAACTCTCCTGGTGACAAAGCACACATCTTGCTCCTTTCTCGCAACGGAGCAAAACACACACACTGAGAGAGACACAGTAAAACACTCCCCTCAGTATTCTAAACCACGCCTCAGAATGTGAGACGTCACTCAGAACTTCTTAACCCTGTAAGTTCTGATTCTCTCCACACCCCCTCTCGTATCACTTTCTGAGAGGGGTTGTGAACACACATTTACAGACCTCTGAGTGTTCAACACCTTCTCCACTGCCTTTCGCTCCTTCCTGGCATCATTGTCAGGCACCTGTTGAACCTCCTCACAAATCTCAGGTTCGCACTGTGCGAGACCAACCCACGCATTTGTGACCTGAAACCTCTCAGGTGGGATTCCCTTTGTTGCCCGAGATGATCGCCTGGGCACAAACTGGGGTGCTTCTTCTGACCCACTGGGGCCAGCAAGTGCGTCTCCTTCATCAGACGACTCCCCCTCTGACTTGACACGTCTGTGAGCTTTCTCCATTATGCTAACAGGAGATGAGGGCTCACTCTTGGACACTCCTTTAACAACCTGTGGAGACGCCCTACTCTGTTCAGGGACCTGGTCCCCAGCAGCAGGTTCAGCCTCTGGCTCTCCCTCCTCCTCAGATTCAGACAGACAATCTGAGTGAACGTCAGGGCTCGCTTTGCGCCTTGCCCAACCATCCTGTTCATAGAACTCAGCATGTTTACTGATCAGAAGCTTGGTCTGATCACCTTCTGGATATGCAAATCTCCACCCCTTTGTTGCAGGTTCATACCCACAGAAAATCATTTCCTGGTACTTGGGCCACCCTCTTGCTGCTGAAACTTTGGTACAGGCACCATGGCTCTGCTACTGAACGCACGAAAGAAATGCACCTGCGGCCTCTGTCCGTGAAGCAAGAAATACGGGGTGTCACCTACCACTGAATTGTAGCACCTGTTCATCGTGAAATTGGCCGTCTTTACCGTCTCCCCCCAAAAACTTTGAGGCAAACCAGAGTCACACAGTAGAATCTCTGATGCTTGAACCAGAGCTTTACTCCTAAGCTCTGCCACGCCACTCTCCTGAGGAGAAGTCACCTTGTGACGTATCCCTCTCTGGCAAAAGAAACTCTTTAGAGCAGACCCAGTGACTTCTGAACCTCGGTCACTCTGAAACCCCTGCACTTTGGTGGAGAACTTTAGTTCCACCTCTGCAACCCAATCTTTGATCAGTTGCGTTGCGTCCTCCTTCGTTCTCAGCGTGAACGCCCATGAGTTCTGCGAAAAATCATCTGTCAGCGTCAGCACCCACTTGGCCTTGCCCAGACTTGGCTGTGGCATGGGCCCAAAAAGGTCTGTGTGCCCAAGCTCAAAAGGCTTTGTGGTTACTCTCTCCACCCTGGGATAACTGTATCCCTTGATCTTGGCTTTTTTGCAAGCCCTACACCATATAGTTTCCCCACATTCTCTTACCTTGCACCCTTTGGTGCACTCTGATAACATCTGAATGTCTTCACAGGAACCATGTGACATTCTCTTGTGCCACACGCAAGCACATGAAACATGAGTGTGAATGGCGGCTTTCCCAGAATTCCCCTCACCCTCCAGAGGTGTTTCCAGAACAAAGAGGTTGTTCTGATTTCTCTCAACACGTACTAGCTGCTTCCCCCCTCTGGAAATTGTACAGACATTCTTCTCAAAACAAACTATACACCCCTCCTGTAAGAGGCAAGGTACAGATAAAAGACAATGCTTTCTCCCTGGCGACACGTAGACTTCCAGCTGCGCCTGCAAGAAAGAAACAAACACATTTCCCACATTAGTAACACGTCTCTGTGACCCATCAGCAAAACACACTGTTTTCCCAGCTGAAACAGCCCTGCAGTTCCTTATCTTGACACCAGGTGTCTCAGTGACTAGATGCGTATTAGCAGCAGAGTCCACAATCCAACGCAGCACTCTCTCCTCACTGGAGCTGTCCTTCTTTGTTGCCTTAGCAACAGACTTCCCGCTGCCCCCGTCCTTGGGGCCTATGCAGGTGTTTTCTAAAACTGCCATCGAAGCAGATAGCTGATAAGCGCCTTCTTCCACTTCTGAGTCACGTCGTCTCTGCGCCTTCCCACGCCTGCCTCCTCTGCTGGACTGGTTGCCATGGAAACCCGGCTGGTTCCCATGGGAAGCGACCTTGGAAACATCCTGCCCTGTCTCCCTTGCTCTCTGTGGGCAGTTGCGACGCAGATGTTCAGGGGAATTGCAAACAAAGCAACGGCGAGTGGAAAACTTTGCAAACTTGCCTTTGGTCTTCTATGCCCCCCCCCAACCTTGCCAGCAGCGCTCCTCGAGGCTGTGCTGCTTCTGGGGACGTGGCTTTTGGCTTCCGCTGTGGTTTCTCTGCAAACCCTCTCCAGCTCCTGCCAAACAGCCTGGGCACTCTCAAGACCCTTGGAATGGCCTGCCTGGCCTGCACCCCCACTCCCGGGTGCATAGCTTCCAGTGGAACAGCTTGCCACTGCTTCTCTCTTTTCCTCTCTCAGCCACTCTTCAGCACACAGCCCATGTGTTGAAGCATTGCAATAGCCTCCCAACACAGTCCCAGCCCCCTCTGGGCTTTCTGGGCGTCCCTCAGCCCCTCCTGGGCTTGGTGCTTCCTCTGAGCAGCTTCCAGCCCCCTCTGGTCTGGCTCCCACTGCGGCTTGACATGCCGTCTCCAGTGCCTGCCACGCGACCCAGGGCTTGCTCCCGTCCACCTTATCAAAAGGGACTGTGTACGATTCATGGCTGTCTGCCATCTTCTCCCCTGGGGGCCCAGCTTACTTACAGTAACAGCAGTAGCACCTCCCGGTTCGGCAGACCAGATCTTCCCAGCGAGCTCCCTGCCTCAAACGTAGGCACAGCTCCAGCTGGCTTCGGCTGCTCCGTCTTCTGCGTTTCCCCAGCGTCTCTTCAGCTGGCCACACACACAGGCACGTCTTTGCAACTGCTTCAAAGCGTTTGCTGACCACACCCATAACCTATGGAATGATTTATTTGTAGCTTTACCAGCCCCCCGGGGGTCCACACGCTTCCTCTGCGCGGTGCTCTGCTCCTGGGGCTCCTCTCAGTTTCAGCAGAGTGTAAACACAGCGTAGAAACAGGAACAGTTGCCGTGTGTGCGTAATAAATCAGGCTTAACGCATGGTGTCTTCCTTATCTTACTTTAAGTCTTTATTCTCGTAGCAAAACACAGTTCATAACTCTCCTGGTGACAAAGCACACATCTTGCTCCTTTCTCGCAACGGAGCAAAACACACACACTGAGAGAGACACAGTAAAACACTCCCCTCAGTATTCTAAACCACGCCTCAGAATGTGAGACGTCACTCAGAACTTCTTAACCCTGTAAGTTCTGATTCTCTCCACAGTTAGATCACCCAAAATGGCATCTAAATTATCCACCAAATCTCCACTCATCTCTTCAGTGGGTTCTGTTTTTATTTTCATCTCTTTTTCTTGACTTGAAGTAGTTATGGCAGAACTACAGCACTGTCCCATCTTGCTGTCCAAATTTTCTATTTTAGGTTTAATGTCTTTCGAAAGAGGATCTTTTACATCATCCTTGTCAAGCAAGTATCTAAGGAGGGCATGGTTTTCCTTCTTTTTAGGACTCATTTGTTCTTGCTTGACTGTTCCTTCGCCACAGGAAACAGCACTACTGTCATGGTATGTGTCTTTACCAGTAGCTTCAGCTGTGATTTTTGCCACTTCTGCTGGAGAGTTACCATTCTGCAGCAATTTATGCAAAATCCTATGCTTCTCTTGCATGTTTGATGAAGAGACCCCTCCAGATGTAGAAGATGAGACTCCAGATGAAGGGCTTGTGGCATTGGCAGTAGGTTCTTTGCAACTGGAGTCCAAAGGGGAGTTTGACAGTGTAGGGTGTCCCCTGTCCTCTGAGGAACAAGTTAGCAACTGGAGAAGTTTTTTGTGCCCTTTGCTTTCAGGTAGTCCCCTCTGATCAGAGCCTTCAAGGCCCTCTTCTTTGATCTCTTTGTTACTAAGGGAGTCCCTGCTGTTTGACTGACACATGGAACGCTCCACTTGATTTTGCTCACAAAACAAGCCAGGGGGGCTCTTTGAATCCTGATTGCCCATTTTACTTTGCTGAGAAACATTCATATTTGGAGAATTGTCTAGTTTTGGACCTGGTGAAGAAAGGGTAGACAGAAGGGAAGTTCCAACTTCCTCACTAATCGCTTGAAGAGCACTAAGTGAGCTGCTTGAAAAATTGTTGTTGCTAGTGTTGCTGGCAGTTCCCATTGGAGAGTTCACACCTGCTACAGGAGAAAATTGATGTGAATTCACTTTTGGACTCCCTCGATTCCTAGGGGATATCATTAAATTCTGTTGACTGGAAGTCATGCCTGGGCTCCCATGTGGTGGGCTGCTCATATTTAATCCATAGTTACTCTGATAAGGAGAAGACTGTATTCCTTGTCCAGAGTTCACAGGTCCCATGTTTCCAGGACCTCCATATCTAGCACCACTCATCTGCCCCATTAAGTTAGGATCTCCCATACCATAGTTCCTGTTCTGCAAAGGTATATTTTGCCCAGATGACATGTTCATGACACCACTGACTGAATTTGTACTTGCAGTTGTAGATGTTCTGATGTTCTGTCCCATTGCACTGGGATTTGGTCGATATCCATTTTGTTCTCTTTGAAGAAAGTGAGTGGAGATAAACCCATGCCGGTCATTGGTAACAGGGTTCCGGAACAATTTACTTTTTGTTTGTGCTGTCACTATTGTTCCATCAGCTAAGGAGAACCGATAGAGTGGCGTTTCAGCAAGACCTTGCATATAAGCTTCATGATAGTGGCGTTTGTTTGACCAGGGCTGTCCTTCATTTTGACATAAAAATCTCTGAATACAACGACGAATTGTATCTTCAAAGCCAGGTCTCATGGACCTTAGAGAATTTGTATCTCTGTTAATAAGTTTACCTGAAAGGCCATGTCTAGTAACAAAGCTCTCTGTATTTGGTGAAAATACCCTTTCTACTGCTGAGATACGGCGTGCCACACATATCATACAGGATTGCAAATCTTCACCTTCTTCCAGCATGGCTCTTGGTTGTGATAAAGCAAAACATTGCATGGTTTCAAATCTTTGATGTGTATCTTGGTTGTTCCCTACATCTTCCAGAAGATCGTGTACAGTGTTAACCATCATGCGACAATTAAATGTATGACTCTTCTGTCTAGGTGCTTCATTGGTCCAAGAAACTCCATTCACTGTACATTTTGGTAAATTTTTAAGAAAATCCTTCTGGTCCTCTTCATGCAAGATACTGTAAACACTTGTATTAACCAGGTCCTCTTGTTTATATTGCAAATACTGAGTGACATTTTCGGATACGAATACAATGTTCCCATCTTGATTTACTACGAATAAGAAGCCATCTAATGCCTGTAACAGAAGAGGTCCCAATGAATCCTTATCAATAACCCCTTGACCTGTTGAAGATACGTTAGCCTTCTGTACATCGTCATCAGTGGAAGCTGTTTTTCCTTGCTCCTTTATCTGCCGTATCGGTCTAACAGTTTCCTTTAAAATTGCACATTTATCCGGCTTGACATTGAAATTGTCAATGTCACTCAGATTAGCAGAAATCAGCTCAGCCAGTTCTTCAATATATTTACTTTCCTGTTCACGTCGACGTTTCTCTCCACTGCAGATCAGATCAAAAACGCCCAACATTGCAAGGGACATCTTGTATTTGGAAAATGTTGAGTGGTACAGGCACACAAGAACAGAAGGTCAATACCTGGTCCTGGGGTATCACAGGGCAATGGCTTGCGTTTTCTTGAATCACTGGTCATGCTGTCCAAGGAGTTCTCCCCTAATCCACTCATTCTGATCACACATCAGCAAATGTCCTTAAAACTCAAACATGCACAGATGATTTTTCAATGGCAGGCATCAGGATCAGTAGGCATTGTGTGTCACGTTCACAGGAAATCTTGCCCTCCAGGACATAAACATATGTTTAAAACACTTTCGGAGGATTTGTGAGAGGAGGGGGGCAGAGAGAAAAAGGAGAAGGAGAGCCGAGCGTTGCCTTCTGCCCAGCGCCCCCCTCTCGCTCTCGATCTCTCCTCCCTGCCTCACGCTCAGCTCGCGTCTGCCATTTTGATCTCTTGACTGGATTTAAAATAGGAACCAGCCTCCTCAGAAGCAGCCGCCAGATACAGCCGGAGCCAGCCCGGCAAGCGCGCGGGCAGCTGGGATTTGTAGTTCAGCATCCGCCCCCTAAGGGACATCGGGGTCGTCCCTACAATGACTCGTGCAACCTTTCCCCAAATTGTACCTGCATATATAGAGTGGTCAATGTTAGTGCGGGTGTGGGTTGGTTGGATGGTAGACAGCTAGTTGCGTTTGGTATGTGTAAAAGCTGTCGGTCATGGTTGGAGAAGGAGACGTTTTAAGAATAAAAGGAGCATTCTGCAAAGTACTCGTTCTTAAGGACTCTTTGTGCCAACTAGGGTCTGAGAACCAGGCAAAGGAGGTCAGAACCATTTTTCTTTTTTACAAACACTGACAGACCCCTGAACGGTTAAGTCCAGTTTAATTTCCTTTGGGGTGTGGCACTCATCTAACTGGGTCACCCCAGTCACTCTTTGCCTATTTGGCTCTCAATTGCTTTCTTGAGTGCCTTCACCATTTAAATTGTAAATGATGTATATGAAAAAAGTAATCAGAAGCATCTATCAGAAACTAGGGAGAGCATAACCAATGAGCTTTGCATTTCAGTATCTCCCTCTTTATCTTTGTAGTGAAAAAGCAACTCCCATTCCCGGACCTCCCTGAACTATTTGTTCTCAAGTGTTCCCTGCGATATGAGCCCATTGCCTTTAAATCCCTCCAGGTAAGCCTCTACCTGCATCAAGTCCCTTGTTGATCCATCCCTGCTCTGAGTCTCCTAATCATTCTAGAATGCTGAAAGCACTCCTCAGCGCATGCCTCCTCTTGGCCCCACTTTCTGCAGGTAAGATGGGAAACAATTGATAATATTTAGAGGACACTGAAGAGAACTTGCTTCTTGGGAGGGAAGGGGAGTTAGGAGTGTAGACAACACCATAGAGAGCAAGGACTGCAGGGTTACAAAGAGAAAGTAGGGGAGAGTCAAATCAAGAGATTATTTATTGTGATGTCATACAGATAAACTATGACATGTAGAAAAATAATGAAATCTCCCACTCTAAGATGGAAGCTGCATTTCAGCAATACACACAAAGGCGTGGGTGAGTGAGGGTAGGGAAACCGAGGGGGGGGGATTTGCAAAGGCAAGAGGTTGCCAGATGAAAATTTTGAGCATGATTTCAAAGTGCAGGGAAAGTGCTAAGAAGGTGAATAAGCTTTTCTTTAGTAGGAGAGATGGAGAAAATATGCCTTAAAAATAGGACAGAATAATAATTCCATTGGAATGGAGCGTAAAAGTTGCTTGGGAAAGGAAAGGGAAGAAGAAAAAGTATGGTCATAGCAGGAAAAAATTAAATTCATTTTACAAAGAAAGACAGCTTCAAATCTACTCCTTGGAACAGATCACATCAACCCACTGGTGGGGATCCAGATTCATTACTACTACTTGTTGATTGTGGAATTTTGGGGAGCTGAATGTGATTTGAGTGTCAGACAAGGATCCAGGAGGCTAGGGTTCGAATCTTCAATCTACCACGAAGCTCACTGGGGGACCCTAGACCAGGCACTTTCCTTCAGCTTAACCTACCTCACAAGAATCTTCTTAGAATAAAATGGGGAGGGGAAAACCATGTACACTACTTTGAGCTTCTTAGAGGAGGTGGCTGCAGATAAATAAATGAATTAGAAAAATAAGAAATTGACAGCAAGTGAATTAAGAGCAAGTGTACATGGTTTTCCCCTCCCCGTTTTAAGAACAAGTGAAATTGATAGATTGGTTCATCCCTAGTCCAGGATCCTGTCCTAACACTGGTCAACCCAATGACTATGGGAAGTACACAATCAGGACCACACCACAGCAACACTCTGGCTTACTGTGGGTTCCAGCAACTGTTATTTGAAATATGCTACTTTTGATATTGGAGTTAGTACATAGCCGTCATGCTTAGTAGCCTTAGCAGTCTTATTCTCCATCAATTTATCTAATCCTCTTGAAAAGTCATTGAAATTGGTGGCATTCAGTGCCTCTTGTAGAAAATTCCATAGTGTAATTGTGCTCAGATCTAAGCTTGTGACCAAACAGTGGTATTTAAGTCAGAGTCTGGATTTGGGGGGGGGGGGAGTTGGTTGCGGGAAAGGGAGGGTACACCTCCTTACTTCTTGGAAATAATTAAACCAGTGTTCTGAACAATATCTACAAGAGTTTTAATTAATGAGTGTTTTACTCATTTCATTTCATTCTCTTCTGTTAAAATGCTTATTAAATAGAACACTTTTTAATTTAAAACTTTAATTCACGATCACCTCCTCCTGTGTGTCTCATTAAGCAAAGCAAAATGATGATGATGATGATAATTCATGAATCTTTTCCTCCTGTCCTCAGCAGTATTTCTGGAGTGCAAATATAAGTTTAATGGGACTGGAATGACAGATAAGAGCAATGCAGAAACATCTTGTAATAATAATGTTATGTATACCTGTTCTGCCCGTGTTCTGCGTACAAATATAGGTAAGATTTGCAAGTCTTTTTGTCTTTGCTGTTGGATTTGACCCAGGTTTAGATAGGTGAACTTTAAGGGTTCTACTAGCATATAGAAGTCTATGCTGGAACAACTCACCTATGAAAAAAGTGAGGAGAAGAAGCTGTGACACTTCAGCTGTAGATGAATTAGAACTCCCATCAGCCTCAGCTAGCCACCCACCAGTCAGGGATGATGAGAGATGCAGTCCAACAACATCTGAAGTGAGGAATGAATGGCTTGCATATGAAAATGGGGAATTTAACATCACCTGATCACAAGCAGTGGCTGAATTTGGTGCTGATCGCCAAGCTTGGAGAAATTGATTTGCATCAACCAGAAATCCCTATTGAGCCAAACCAATGAACTCCAGTTTAGTTTTGGTTATCAAACTAGGACAAGAAGCCTGCAAAATAAGCTGAATATTCCCTTTGCCGCAAATGACATTAAAATTGAGAATTCTTTCACAGATGTATAAAATCTATTCAAAAGCTGAGCAACCAGAATGGGAGATGAAGGTGCTTCACACTTTTATGGCTCCTTGAGGGGGGCCTCAAGTAATTTTGAAATAATTCTCAGTGATCAAATGATGAGGAAGGAACCAACATGAAGGAAGTATTCCTGTAGTTCACCTCTTAAAAAGGGTTTCAGTTACCCAGCTTGGTTCAGAGTGGGTCCCTCCACCTGGATGGTCTTTGGTTCCTACTTCAACCATTGGTTAAGGTTGATTTGATCCCTTTGCTTGTTCCTGATTCACCCACCCCTTCTACCCAGGAGGGAGTGGGTGCCATTTTGTGGTATACCTCAGTGCCAAAATGCCTTGGGGCAATCCTGGGTGGGATGGTGCTTGCTTGACCATCCCTTCCAACATCACTGCTACATTCTTGGAGGGAGAGCGGTAAGGGGGTAGTAAGGTCGGTGCAATGCAAGTGTCTTGCCAAGTGTCTTGTGTTCAACAACAGGAGTTCAGGGAAGCATGTCCCGAACCTGCAAACTGTTAGGATCGACTATAAGAGAGAGTGCAGTGTATGGCAGATGTATTGTCAGATGTATAGAAAAAGGCCTGATTCTTCATGCAACAAATTTGACCTAAAATGAAGTTCTGCATAAATTCCAAATTTAATGCATTTTGCAAATTATTTGTGAACATACACTGATTTATTGAAATCTAACTATTAACTTTTAATATGGTTCTTATTTTATCTTTTATGTATTATAACTGAGAAACATTTTGATTTCCCTTTCCTTTTATGATATAGCAGTGCACACATATTTAAATAAGTAAACAGCACCTCACTTTAGATCGCCAAATTGAATAATATTTTACATATTGTTACTTTGAAAAAGTCCTCATTCAGGCAACACAGAAAATTGGAACCATTATAATGAATGTGCTATAGGAGCATTAGACTGCATTTCCCCTCCAGATCCTGATAGTTCTTTCAAATTCTTTTTCATAGATAAACCTGAAGTGCAGATTGAGAATACTTGTTTGTCATCCAGATATTGTTTCTCAGGCGATTACAGCTTCACTGCAGCGGATGGTAAATTCTTTGAAATGAAGGCGCAATGCTGCAACACTGACCTGTGTAACAATGAAACTCTCAGCCGTAAGTTTCTGCATCATTGTAGAATCATTAACATGTTAGGGCTGTGCACTAGATTTTGCCAAGGCTTGGATCCTTAGTCATTCAGCAGTACTCAGAGGACCTGTGCCTCGTTCAAATGGGGTGAGACAGCCCCAGATGGCTGCAGTTTGGGTTGAGCAGCTCAGGACTATTAGGGGCTCTCAACTGGTGGGAATTCAGATTGGACCTCTGTCAGAGAGTCAGGCATGAAGAGAAACTGTGAAAAAGAGGGGACTACTAGGCAGCTTTGTCTCTGCCTGAGAAGGAATGGGTTGCCTTTCCAGCCAGGCCTCTCCTTCTTCCTGTCCCTTGAAGCAGCACCATGAAGGATCAGATATATAATTGGATACCTAAGCTCCAGAACAGCTCATAAATAGCTTATGGTCCCTTCAAGTTCACTTTCAATTGGATGTTTTAAATATGGACCTTACAACCCACCTATCTTATCCAAGTGTCCTCCTGAATCACCCTTGAGCTAGTTCTTCTCTGTCTTTTCATTGGCAAGCACTACCTAAGCCATCAGTTATAATGGTGCAAAGATAAGACCCTACCTTACAGCATTCTCTGACTTTATTTATTTATTTATTTATTTATTTATTGGATTTATGTACCACCCTGTACCTGGGTATCTCAGGGCAGTTCACAGAAACTCTTTGATAGCTCATTGCTGAAGAGCAGAAGAGAGACAGAATCCCTGTACAAAAATGGAGGACTAAGAAACTATATTTTCAGAGAGGCTACACCATAATCGATGGCATGAATAGATTCAGAGAGATTAAAGGAAAATAAAATTTACACTCTCCCACCCCACTTTGGGTAAAGGTCATTTATCTCAGAGACCAATGGTGACTTTGTCCCATGCTCAGCCCTGATCCCAGATTGTTTCTAGAGCATGTTTTCATCCAAGAACACTGCCCCAGCAAAACTGTAATTTCCTAGGGTGGATTCCATTTATATAACACAGATACAAAAACAGACAAACACATTAACACGCTCACCATACTTTTGATCTTGGAAGTTCCTGATCGTAACATGCTGGCTGAAAATGGTCTACGATGCCCATCCTGCTTCTCCAAAGGAAGGAAAAAGTGTAAAAGTGAGAAGACCGTCAACTGCCTAGAGAATGAGACCCAATGTGTTGATTTTAGAGGAGCTCTTATAACAGGTAACAATGCTATTCAGCCAGGGGGAAAGGCCTAGTCATCAGCTGTGTCATACAGACTCTGTCCTGATCTCCTTTTCTCCCTTCCTTCCTCTCTTTTTCCATTGCACATTGTTGGAAAAGTGAGAGGGATCATATCTCTTACTGGCTCCACTCTGCACTCTTCCTTAATGTTTTGCCTGCCTGGACTTTGTCCTTTAACTTTCATAATGCCACTTGCTTGTCTAGAAGCAGGATTCAGATCGGGATGTTTATATTAAATACCATTCTGAACAAAAGAGGAAAGTGCATTCATTGCTCCACCCCAGTTGCATCTGGATCTTTCCACCACTGGGATGCAGTGCAGGACAAAATGTGTGCCTCTTTCTCAAAAAGCATAATTCTTATGTAAAAGAAATGTAATTAAATTTCCTTAAATTCTGTGACCGTGAGCAGTATCTGGCTAACTCAGACCATTAGTGCAAGGATTTATAGTTGTGCAACAGAATTTCCACACTCTTCTGCTTGTAGGTGTTCTTTATCCTCCTAAAAGCTGCTCCTGTCATAATCTAAGCTGCTGTCATAATCTAACTGAATTCGTAAAAAGATAAGTCGCTTTATATGCATTACACCACTGTGACAACAGATGGCAATGTGGAGTCCTATCTTTCTGCATGGCTGTTTTCTGAATCGCTGTTTTCATGTGCCTGGATCCAGCCTTACATGCACACCTCCTTATCAACAGAGTTTTTGAGGAATAATGCTCTTTGGATAGGGACCAAATTTACCACACCCTTTCTTCCTGAAAAGAAGAGGGGATTGGGAATGAACGGGGGAGGGGTATATGGGCTAATTTGCCTCTGGAGGGAAGAGGCAGAATCCAGGCCATTTGAGCTGCCCTACATTCCCCCCTTCTCATTCTCCTGCCCTTTGCAGCCTGGGCTTTGCTAGTTTCACTTTTGAGGGCTGAGTAAGAATTCGGATAGCAGTTCCTGATCTGCTCTTGGGACCCCCCCTCTCTCCGACTTCATGTTAGATGTGTTTAACATGAAAATATATATGATAAAATAAAATGAGGATTCTGTGGTTGCTTAGGTCACAGTTTGGGACACTGAGGGAGCCTCAGTTGGCATCCAAATGAGGTATCTGATCAAGGCATGTATTTTAAAATGAGCTTAAAGATATATTTGCAAATGTTTGTATGTTTCATGCCAGGCAGAAAAGCAGCTGGCTAAGTACTTTGGCAAATGTTTATCTTCCTGAGCAGGGCCCCCCTGATTTATAGCAGGAGACAAATTTCTCAAAGTTGTAAAAGGGAATTACAGGCTGGGAGCAAAGGTTATACTGACCCTACATATTACAGAATACAATCAAGCTGCAAAAACACTAATTAAGAGTTGGTAAATAGTAAGATTTATTGTTTAACAGAAAATAATACCATGTGCCTCCCATCAGACTCTAGCCACATTTTCCTAAGGTTAAAGGGCAAGAGCTAATGGGAAAAGCAGCTGGCTGGGAAAGGGGGGGTGTAAACTGAAGAGGTTTTACTTTGCAAAGGCCTTTTCTTCTAAAAAGCTATCTATGTTAATGTATGAGATTTGTTGGCTTAAATGTAATTATGCAAAGGATTTAGAAAGTAAGAAATGTTAGATTCTTATTTCATTGATGGTGTGTGACAATGTGAACCCAAGATCTCTGTTTAGACAGAATGTAAGACCATGAGCCATCTGTTTTGGAATGGAGGGGGAAAAGGGGCAAAAGGTGATCTGGTAATTAAGGTGCCTTGTCGAGGCAAATGTAAGATATATGGCTACTTGTTTGCCATTTATGGATAGAAGGAAATATAGCTCTTTGTCTCCCATAAAAGGTAATAGGAAATGGGTGTATCTTTTATGATTGGTTCTAGCAAACAGCCAATAAGAATTTCAACCAGGCTAATTGGACAGAGGCAGCCAAAGGAGGAGCAAGGGGGCTGGGCTGAGGAAATATAAGTGCTGACCATCAGGGCTGGAGTGGGCAGAGCTTTGGTAACCATATGCCACTGTGCCTATCATTTATTTGTCTGACAAATAAATTATTATTTTAATTTCTCTATTGCTGCATTGAATATTTCATTCCAGCTAAGCGTTAACCACAAGCAGGGTGCTACACAAGCATCCTGAGAGACAATGGAGTGCAACTCCAGCTTTTTATGCGGCTGCATCACCCTGTTCTCATGCCAGGATCACACACTCAAGGCTCACAAACAAGGGAGGGAGTGTTGTTTTCCAATATTATTGTGTGGCCACAGCATGTGCCTTTTAACAGGTCCAGGAGATGGCAGGGACAGAATTCCTTGCATTTTAATGCAAAGTACCTGACCACAAGAATTTGATTTTGTTAACATAGTTAATCAGGGCAGCTTTCAGAACCTCTAATTTCATTATATTTTATAAATAGAACCTGTTTATTAACAAACTTCATGTCTTGAGACTCTTTTGGGTATGATGCCAATTTTAATTTACATCTGAGTAATTTTTTTACCTGAATTCCTAATGTTGAAAATTTTGTATATTCATGTTCTGATGAAATTATAGTTTTCAGATTTCTTAAATATACACTTTTTAAAACTAACATGTTAAAATTCTCATTCACCATCACAGGCACCCTCTCCTATTCCCTGGGAAGAGGACTAAAGTCAACACTTTCCCCCTTTTTTCCAGGTATTTTTTCCCCCATGTTGTTCACTTTCAAAGGTTGTGCAACAACAAATTTTTGTGCCATCCGGAAAAATGGAGGATCTTTTATTGGAACTAGGAGAATTGTTCTTCCAGTTTACGAAGAAAGCTGTTATAATGCTTCACGAATCTCACACCAGCCTGAACAGGAAGGGTAAATGGGACAGTGTAGACCTCCTCCTTGTGAAATCCAAAATCCATGGCAATGAGGGGAAATTGGGGGCCTAGTGGTGAAATCCAGGACTCCGGATCTCTGTTTCTTTCTTGCTTGCTTTTGGTGGAGGTAAAGGGAAATAAGAGCAGAGAAAAGGGGTTCAGAATGTGGGGATTGTGGATTCTAAATACAAAGAACTCTGTAGTGCATCATTAAAAAATAGTTAAGTTTTCATTATGATCATTATAATGGAAAATAAATGGTTATGGAAAATAAAATGCTGGTTCTCAGATCTGTTTCTTTCCAATACAAATGCAATTATTATTTAGCTGAAGAGATTACAAGAATAAAATACATAAAATTGGATAAAAACAAAATAATATACATTGTGCAGCTAAAATCATTATTGTAATCAGACAATTTGTTAGATAAGAGGCTTCTCCTCTGAAGAATTTAACTTAGGGCATTTTTTCAGTCAGAATTCACTGGAGCTCAGCTCTGGTAACTCTCATGTGGGTGCGATTGCCATTCTAAGAGAACAAGGAAGAAGTTCATGGTGAGCTCCAACAGCTCTTTTTCTAGAAAAAAACACTGATGGGCAAAAGATGTGGGACATAATATACGGATGACAGATTGGGAAAGATTATGGAAAAATTATAGAAAATTTATGGCATGTATGGCACTTAAGGAGAATTATATGAATATGATGTACCAATGGTATTTAACTCCGGTTTAAGTATCAAAAATGTACAAAAGAAAATAAGTGTTGGAAGTGTAAAAAAGCAGGCGGAACCTTTTACCATATGTGGTGGCAATGTAAGGTTATAAAAAGTTTTTGGGAAATGATCAAGAATGAATTGGAAAAAAGGTTAAAATAACATTTGTTTAAAAACCGGAAGCTTTCTGAATAGGTATAACTGGAATGGATATACCGAAAGAATACAATAATCTGTTTATAACCACAACATCAGCTGCACGGACATTGATAGCCCAACACTGGAAAAAAGAACAAGTCACAACCAAAAAAGACTGGCAAATTAAACTAATGGAATATGCTGAAATGGCTAAATTAACTGTAAAACTAAGAAATCAAGAAGACAACAAATATATATATAAAAGAGTTAAAATGGTTATTGCATATTTACAAAAGCATTGTAAGGAAATTAACACAATAACAGGTTTTCCAAAAAATAAGAACCACTTGTAATATTAAGGACAATGTTCAAAATTGGGAATAATTAAGCATAAGGAAATTATAGACATGTACAATAGAAGATAATACAAAAGAACCAGGGGAGGGAATGGAGGGAAGTCGAAGGATCTGAGTTATCCCCAAATACGGTGTGATTGATTATGCAGAGTGAGGCTTTCCTGCCCCCCTCTATTTTATTCAAGTTACCAGTGCTGACAACTTCCACAAGGAGCAGCTTTGGAAGCTCAAAGATAGTGCAAATGTATTTATTCTGTTACAGATTCAGCTTTTGAGGAGATCCCCATATTTGTGAACCATAACAGATTTGTGGGTTGACTTTGACTTTGTTTCTTTTAAACTGCTTTTTAATTGTCTTTGTTATTTTTAAAAATTGTTTAAAACTGTTTTTATAGGGGGGTTGGGGGGTTATTCGGCTGTTTCTGTATATATAGTGTTTTTCTATTTTAATTTTATCTTGTGAAACACCCTGAGATGTGTGGGTATAGTGCAGTATATAAATTGAATTTAACAACAACAACAACAACAACAACAACAACAACAACAACAACAACAACAACAACAGGTTTTGAGGGCTGGGGGAATCAGTGTACCCCCTTTATTCCAACAGAACCTTGATAGAGAGTTGACTGAATTAATAATCAATATATTGTAATTTACAAAGTGTTTATTCCAACTGAAAAGTATAAACCTAGATATTTAAAGGATTTGACCTGATCAGTAATGTGCTCCTCAAGTTGCCACTTGTGTTTTTAAACCTATTGGCAGAAATCAAAACATTAGCTTTTAGGTTTTATTGTATTACAAAGTCCTTTTTTCAGATGAATACTTCAGAATGCAGAAGAATATATCTAGCAGACAGGATGGCTGAAAGTTACAGGACCCTTGGGGCAATCATGGTGAAGCTTCAGTATCAGGATTCAGGTTGAGTTTTCCAGTCAATGGAGTATCATTCCTTGACACAACAAGCTCATCACTCCTGACATTGAAGTGCAGGCCAGCGGCATGGCAACTGGTCTATCGGTCTCTCCTTGTAGCCTTCAGACAGGGTGGAATAGACAGAGCCCCCCCCCCCATTCCACTGACTGAGCAGTCTGGCAGGATACATTGGTCATGCATGCAACAGGCATCAGTAGTAGAGGGATACTAAAAGGACCCCTGACCATTAAGTGCAGTCACGGACAACTCTGGGATTGCGGTGCTCATGAAGAAGAAGAAGAAGAAGAAGAAGAAGAAGAAGAAGAAGAGGAGGAGGAGGAGGAGGAGGAGGAGTTTGGATTTGATATCCCGCCTTTCACTCCCTTTCAGGAGTCTCAAAGCGGCTAACATTCTCCTTTCCCTTCATCTCCCACAACAAACACTCTGTGAGGTGAGTGGGGCTGAGAGACTTCAAAGAAGTCTGACTGGCCCAAGGTCACCCAGCAGCTGCATGTGGAGGAGCGGAGACGCAAACCCGGTTCCCCAGATTACGAGACTACCGCTCTTAACCACTACACCACACTGGCTCTCTAGCTTTACTGACCAAGGGATCCGGCGTTTGTCCACAGACAGCTTCCGGTTCATGTGGCCAACAAGACTAGGCCACTTCTGGCGAACCAGAGCAGCGCACGGAAATGCCATTTACATTCCCACCAGAGCGGTACCTATTTATCTACTTGCACTTTGATGTGCTTTTGAACTTCTTGGTTGGCAGGAGCAGGGACCTAACAATGGGAGCTCACCCCATCGCAGGGATTCAAACCGCCGATCTTCTGATTGGCAAGCCCTAGGCTCTGTGGTTTACTACAGTTACTACAGATACAGAAGCATACTATTTCCTGTCAATTGCTTATGCCCTGCTCCTTTTGACTTTGATTGATGATGTCATATGACACACCACCCCAAAACTTCCATCCCAGAAGTGCCAGCTTCAAGGGCCACCATGAAATGACTTGGTGGGGAGGGGACCACGTAACCCATCTGTGATGAGGGCACACCTCTGCCTCCTGAAGGCAGGGATTACCCCCTCTTGCAAGGAGGAATTAATCACCTTCCTGACCCAGTCAGCTTTCCCCTCCCTGCTGGTTTTCCTCAGACAAGGGGGCAAGGGGCAATGTCCTTCAATCTTACCAACTAAAACGCTTCCAACATGAGAGGGCTAGGCAGTGCTCTGGACACCCCTTGATATTCATCTGCTGTAACAGCAGAGTCAATTTCCCAGTGAATGCAAGCAATTTCATACTCAAAATGCTTTGCAAACAGGTCACAGCATTGACAAGTCTCAAGCACATTCCCCGACTCCCAATGAGAGGCCCTCCCCATTTTCACCTTGGAGCTTTCCTTTTCTCACCCAGTCTCTCACCCTAGGAGATGCCCACTTCACCTCTCAACTTGGTTACTGGCACCAGTTTGAAATTTCCCACAACCACCAGTTGCAGCACATTAAGCATTTTATTTTATTTTATTTTTAAGTCTCTGACCAATGTTTCATATCATCATGTGGTTGAGATATCTTAAATTCTGAGATTTAGAGATACCGATATTCTGTTAGTATAAGCAAATATAAAAGACACACCAATACAAAGAAAATGGGTAGAAAGAGGAATATTTAAATAAAATTAATAGCAATATTGATGGAGATGATGATGATTTTAGGGTTTATGAAAGAGAAAACAGGACGGAGACAGCAGGCTAGTCAGACTCCTCTGCTTTTAACTAAGCTTTTAAGTAGTTTTTAAGTAGTTTTTAACCACTTCCTGGTTTTAAACTCTCAGTTTTAACGTTTTACTAGCTGTTTTATTACCTCCTCGCTTTGTTTTTAGTTTATTGTTTTATTGTTTTATTGTTTGACTGGAGAACGGCGGGGCGGAGCAGTGGGTCGAGGGAAGCCACTTTCTACCTCTGAATAGCGACGCCCCAAGCTCGCAGAGAAAGCACCTCGCTCTCAAGTTAAAGAAATTTGGAGCATAAAGTGAAGTCTGGGAGCAACAAGGAGAACCCGGAGAGAAAAAATTTTGTGGAGTTCAGCTGACAGCCGAAATCAGCACAGACGCAAAGCTATATGCAGAGCGGAAAAAGGAAAGTGAGTTGCCCTAGCGGCCATTGTTTCTTTCCCCCTACTAACTTTTTTAAAAAGTAACTTTTTAAGAAGATACACTGAGTGTTTTATCATTGTTTTAAGTGATAAGGAAGGCTAATAGCTGAAGGAAACCTGCTGTGAACTTTTACTGCAGCTGAGCATTGTAGCATGTTTATTACAACAATAAAGAAATAATTTACAACTTTAAAGAAACAATGGTGATGACCAGAAGTGGTTGCAAAACCTCAGGCTTTTCTCTGAAGGCTGTAAGACCCACCTTTAAAAGAACCACTCTAAAGAATGCGCAAACAAAAATCACTCGCTTCTACATGAACAAAGCAAAATGTGGAACAAATGAGGAAACGACTGAAATGAGTGAGAACAAGAACAAGGAGGGAAGAGAAATTCTACTCTCTCCTACCAATCTCTCTTACAGCCATAGTGAAGGACTGGTTATGCAAAGAAAGGAGTGTACTAAAAGCAGTGATAAAAGCCTGAATATATTGGAAGCAACACAAAATATCCTCGATACAGCCGATGAGGCATCCCCGAAACTGAAAGCCAAATCCCAAATTCCACCCGAACCATCGTTAGATCAAAAAATGGAGGAACTAATGTTAAAACAAATTTCGGAATTGGCCTCGGGAAACAATAAACCTTCGAAAGACTCTTATCCTCATTCCCATGAGACAAATGAAGAGGGTCTCTCAATCATCAAATGGCTAGTGCTCCTTACTGAGGACATTGAATCCATAAAGTCCTACCTGGACATTTGCACAAAAATTCTTACCATCATGGCTGACTCCTGTAAAACTTTCTGGAGAAAACCCGTCGGAATGCCTGCAGAATCGGAAAGTAACCATGGCCTCGCCTCCACCCTCTGTAGGAGTGGCCCATTAAGGAAGGGTAAGAAAGCCTGCAGAGCTAATGCTTGTAAAAGAAGATCCATAGTTGTAAAGAATGTTAAAAAAAGTAAAAACATAAAAAATTTTAAGTCAGTGCATTATAAAAAAATGGTTTTTAAAAAGCTTTTTAACCTACTTGAGAGCACAACAGCCTCTGGGACTAGAGGGAACCTGGTGAAGTCTATAGCCAAGAAGTCAGTTAAACAGGATTTGCCCCCAAACGTCTGTGCTGATAAAGCTCTGGATTGTCTCAAACCTTCAGCGCATGCTCCACCACTAAGCTCTAAGCAAGATTTATTGCCCCAAGACCCATGGTCCTACGTTTTAACCATAGACAACTCCAAATCCAATAAGGAGAGCATTCCAACAAATAAGAACTGGAAGCTGGTGTTGCTTCAAAACAAGCTTGTTTTTTCAAGCTATCCTAAGCCTCCAGGATTTATATCACAAGAGAATCACAAAGTCCATTTACTGAACTTCCTTAAGGCATACATGCCAGGTACTTTGAGTAATCCCTCGGAGTTGGACAAAGTGGAATATCTATATTTTGATGGCTTGCTTGCCAGGGCGGTGGTTACATTCCATGATCGGAGATTGGCAAAACTGATATATAAACACAGAGATCACCTAAAGACAAGTGGTGTAAAAATATCAAGATACTTTAAAAATGAGGCCTCTCCTATCCCACTGTTCCCCAGTCCTGAAACCTCGACGGCAGCACCTCATCAAAAGGCTGAATACCACACTTTAATTGATATAAAAGCCAGTGAGGACTCGCCTAATCACCACCCAGAGTTACTTACTAATGATCTTCTAAGACCAGACTCTCCTGGGACTTTATATGAGGCGAGCCAAGGTAACGGGTTCAAAAGTTTTGAAAATAACTTAATTAACTCCTACTGCGCTCTCCCCCAAGAAACTCAGAACAAAATACTCTATAGACTGAATAACCTTCGTTCTTGTCTGACAAAGCTGACGAAGGACCAACTGGGACCACACAACAAAACATATCTGATTATGTCCCAGATCAGGCTTCATGCTTCTATCGTCACGAGCTGGATTTATGGGTCGGGAAACCCTCCGTCACCCCAGGCCAATTGGTTGTTGCGGAGATGAATCCATCCTCTCAGATCTTGGAATCGAAACGCCCCTCCTATAACCCAGCTCGCATGCAACCCATCTCAGAGGCAAACCTGGTCACTACATTAGCATGGGATAAAATGAGAGAATTAAATGAGACTGAATTGGGCTCCCCAAATAAAGTCCCCAGCATGGGTGCGCCAGGTTGCAATCTTAGCATTCCACCCTCCTCAAATGTGAGCATACTGAATACATCTTTAAACATCATTGAATTAGCATCTGAACTATCTGAACCCGATGAAAGGGCTAATAGTAAGAATCAGAGGAACTTGGTGTGACATCCGGAATGCACCACGCACACCTCACTAGCACCCTTAAATCAAAGATCTCTCCAAACTCTTTCTATTATGTCCTGGAATGTAGCTGGACTCTCATGTAAATTAGCTGATTCTGATTTTATAAATTTTCTTGAGTCTTATGATATAATACTTCTGCAAGAAACCTGGTCTCTTAAACCTTTAAATATTCCTAATTTTATTACTTATAATTTACCTGCTACTAAAATGTCAACAAAAGGTCGCCCTAAAGCTGGTTTGATCTGTGGTATCAAACAGTCTTCTAACCTTAAAATTAATTATATCAGAAATATTGGACAGTATGCACAACTGTTATCATTTTCCATTGTTTACAGGGAAATTCTTCTTTTAAATATATATTTTCCTCCCTTAGAGTTAGAAATTAGACCAGATTATGGTTGGAATATAGTCTCTGAAGAGTTGTATTTAATACGTAGTAAATCCCCAAATATCCCCCTGATTGTAATGGGAGACACCAATGCTCGAATTGGATCAGATAATACAGCTCTCTATAAACACTATGTCTCAAATCTAGCTGAAGACGCCCCACTTCCATTGAGAATAGGGAGGAATTCAAAGGACATCATTATTAATAAAGCAGGAGGAAAACTCTTACAATTGGTTTTAGAATTTAACCTCTCATTTTTGAATGGCTCAATGTGGCCGGATATTCCAGGAAATTTTACCTTCAGCTCCAAAAGGGGTAGGAGCGTAATCGACTATTCTCTAGTTTCCGTTGAAATGTTAAATGAAGTTGCCTCTTTTACAGTTGTACCTCGCTCAGAAAGTGACCACTTCCCAATAGTTTTAGAGATGTACAGGAATCCTAGAAATAATGATATTAGTCCTCTTATTAGTATTGATAAGACTATCTATGCCAAAAGAGTTTATATAAGTGATAAAAATAGGGAGGATCTATTAGCAGTATTTGAAAATAACCCAGTTATTCTCGAGCCTGTGGCTAACCAAAATTTGATGCCCTTGGAGGATAATGATTGTTATTATAAGACTATCCAGGATTTATTTTCTTCTTTTTTAGACCCTCAGTTCAGCAACAAACCTTCAAATAAGTATAACTGGTTTGATAAAGATTGTATTAACTATAAGAAAGAACTTAGAACTTGTCTAAAAGAAGCCTATATTACCAACTCTCAAGGTCTCTGGAAGACTTATTTTGAAATGAAAAAGGCTTTTAAGAACATGCTCCTGGAAAAAAAATCTGAGTTCGCACTAGCCAAATGGTCTAAAATTGTTACTGCATTAGAAATTAAAGATACCAAAACTTTTTGGTCACTTCTCTCAATAAAAGATATCATTGATTTCCCTAATATAAGCGATGAGGCTTGGATTTCACATTTCACTGCTGTTTTTTATGATCACCAAGTTTGTAAAAAGGAAAATTTTAAATTTTCTCTGGCAAAACCACACAATTTCAAATTACTGTTGAGGAGATGAAAAGGATAATCTTTTTGTTTAAGCAAGGGAAATCACCTGGTATGGATGGCATTCCAATAGACCTGTTGAGATTAGATGTAGAATGGTGGGCCAATAAACTTGTACCGCTTTTTAATTCTATCTATCACTCAGCTCTTGTACCTAAGTCGTGGAACAACTCAATAGTGGTACCGATCTTTAAAAAAGGTGATAGGAATTGCCAAGAGAACTACAGGCCTATAAGTTTGTTACCATGCATAAGTAAAATCTATGCCAAATCTCTGCTTATTAAATTGGAAGAATGGATGCTGACAAAAGGTCTACCTGGTAAAGAGCAGGCTGGTTTTAAGGCAGGCTCGTCAACTCTTGACCAGTGTCTAGTGTTAAGTCATCTTGTGGATAAATATGTCATGAGAAATAAACGAAAACTCTTTGTGGCATTTGTGGATTTCAAAAGTGCCTTTGATTCGGTCGACCGCAATAAACTATGGACTAAACTGGAACATCTTGGTATCGACCCATATCTACTTACACTGATTCAAAGTTTACATTCTAATAACCAAATATATGTTAAAGTATCAAAAGATGGTAGACTTGCAGGTCCTATTCTGAATAATCGAGGAGTTAGGCAAGGCTGTATCTTGGCCCCTACCCTATTTAATTTATTTCTATCTGACCTACCATTATTTCTTCAAAACGCAACCACTCATACTCCTTATTTAAACAATAGCCCACTCTTTTTATTACTTTATGCAGATGATGCTGTAATTATTTCACTCTCTGTTTTGGGTTTAAAAAAATTATTTAAGAGTTTCTCAAACTACTGCTCTCTCAATAATCTCAAAATTAATTATGATAAGACAAAGATTATGCAATTCAGAAAGAGAGGGAACCCAAAAGGCTGTATAATTAATGGACATCTAATACAGGAAGTTAAGCACTTCAATTATCTGGGAATCACATTCAAAAATAATATGAATTGGAATACACATATATGTGCTGCAATAGCTAAGGCCAAAGTGACAGCCCACCATATCAAATCCTATTTTTTTTCTCCAGTAGGAAACAGATTTATTCCAGCTGTATTGCAAGTGATTGACATGAAACTCTGTGCTCAACTTCTATACGGCACACCAGTGTGGATTTCAGGTGACCTCAAGAGGTTGGATAAATTTCACGCATCCCTTTTGAGGTCATTATTAGGACTTGCAAACTCTGTAAAATATGAAACAATATGTTGTGAGCTGGGAATACTGCCTTTATCAGTAAGGGCATGGCTGAGGACCTTGAAATATTGGATCTTCCTCCATTATAGAGCCCTATCCCCTAATACTATACTTTACGATCTTTTAAGTGATAGTGCAATCTACAATCTATCAGTGATTTGTAGGAGAAAACTGGATTCGATAGGGCTCACTCTAACTGATTTTGAAATCTCTGATCCCAAAGATATATGGGAAATTATCAGGAAGACCCTCACAGAAAAAAGTGTTCTCGCCATGCTTGAGGTTGCAAAGCACAGCACCTGCTCTCCTATCCACCTAAATCTCCCTTTGTGTAGAGATTTCCAAAAGGGATACATGACAAATCTGAAGAAACATGAATCGTGTAGGCTGTTTATGTTGGCCAGATTTAACATGTTTCCCTCGGCGGTAGTGAGAGGAAGATACTTAGCTATCCCAGAATCAGAGCGTCTCTGTAAATGCAGAAAACAGGAACCCGATACCCTAGAGCATATATTCTTTTCCTGTGATTTTGGCAGCTATGCCAGAAGACAATTATTTGAGGCCCTAAAATTTAATAGACAGTTTTTTACGCAACCAAATGTTCAGGACCTGCTGGCGGACAGCGATGATCAAATTACTTTAATAGCGGCTGAATTTTTAAGTGCTGTCCATGGAGAAAGAATGGGCCATAATAAAGAGACTTAGTGGTTTTTAATGGTAGGTGATGTTGCTGTGTTGTATTATATTATTTATGTACATTGATTTATTTTTTGGAGTTAAGAATAGGACTGGGATAAATTGTGTTCGCTGAGCCCGTATTTTATACAGTCTGTATATGATGTTTGTTTGTTAATGTGAGGTGTGATATGCCTAATAAAGGATTTTGAATTTGAATTTGAATTTGAAAGAGAAAACACCATAAAAGTAAGAAAAGGAAAAGAAAAGAAAGTTGGCAATATGAGAAAATCTAAAAAGATGAAGAAAGAGAGAGAGAGAGAGAGAGAGAGAGAGAGGGAGGGAGAGAGATGGGTTACAAGATGAGATGTAGCTTATGAAAAGGATCCATCAACACTCTTGCTAACAATTCTTCCCTTCTGGTCCAGGGGACACCTGTGGGTACAAAGGACATCTGGGTGATTCCAGAAAGCAGGAGCTAAATGACCACTCTCTGTTGCCCGATGTCTCCAGCAAAATATATCACCCAGGATGCCAAAAGAGTTCTGAAGTACTGGTTTGGATCAAGAGTGTATCCAAATATCCACAAAAAGTAAAGAATACATATTTATTTAAGAAAAGTAAAGAATACATATTTATTTAAGAAAAATAAAATAATGGTGTAGCTAGAACCCTGTTATCATATCATAAGAGATAATAGAAGAAGGTCACTTAGGGCCTCTTTGCTCTCCTACTTTGCAGGTTCGCTGGGTTCTGGGAGATGGTGGGACTCGAATGCTTTCTAGTGATAACGTATCAGCTGGCTGTTCCGGCTCTGCTTCTTCCTCTTCTCCCATTATCTCCCCTCATCTTCCTCTGAGCTGTGGCCTCCTCTCAAATCTCTGTTGTATTTCTTTTTGTTTTGTTTTGTTTTGTTTTCTTCCTTTTCCCATCACCATCCCTCACCCCTCACCCCACCCTTGTGTTAGACTTCCAGTCTACTCAATTGCAATTTCTTTCCACTTCAATTACTTTCTTTCACACACTTTTAAACCAATTTTCTGCTTCTTTTTCTATTACACATTGTTATCCATCTTATTTAGTATTTCAGCATTTAAAACGGAACTTTTTTATTCTAATAGGAGTTCTGATTTTTCAATATGGTTTTGCAAGTATCCTTTAAACACCTTCTAGTCCTTGTCTATCTTCTCTTTTGAGATCCTTCCAATTTCTCCCATTGTTTTGGATATATTGTATTACTACAATAATTTGGCAAGTCAATCTGTTTTTGTCGGTATAATACCACTTTTCCAATTTTTAAATCTCTGTTGTAATTCTGAACCATTGTCTTCTTCTCTGGAAGGGTCAGGTTGGGGAGATGGTCTCCACCATTCCTCCTCTGTTTAGTCCCTGACATCACCCCCCTTTCCACAGTCCTCCTCCACCCACCCTAGTGGTTTTGGTACATTGGGGTAGTGTGTATGAAACGCTCTTTGCAAATCTGGTTCATGGACGTGTTCTGTGTGCTCCCATGACACCCCTTCCACGCAATCAGGTATTGCAACTTCTTTCTTCAAATCCTGGAGTCTAGAATTTGTTCTAATTCATACTCTTCTTATCCTTCTACCATGACAGGAGGTGGAGGTGCTTGTCTAGGTGCCTGGTAAGGTTGTGCAGGTACAACCGGTGACAAGACAGATATGTGGATGACGGGGTGAATCTTCATGGATTGCTGACAGATTTCTACGAAGTCTTCTGCTGCTGGAACGGACAGAGTGGTGGTTGGGGTTGAGAAGGTTGTGAGGATGTTATCCATAACTGACAACACCACAGAGGCTGAATCCCACAGTGTTCATTAAAAAGATTGCATCCAACATGAAAAAAGAGCTTTGTGTTACAACAGAAAAATATAGCATTTCTGGGGAAGCATGCACTCTCTATTTCCATAATTTCCTGCTCCTCACTGGACCAGTTCTTCCCAGTTGGAATCCTTGAGCACCTTTCCTTGGCCCATAAATTCCTCCAAGTCAGCTTCTTCTTCCAAAGGTCACCTGCTGGTTCGTTTCTCCTTGGCTTTTGATCACTCTGTCGTTATGAGGGCCTTCTTGAGTATATGCTTCTTCTTTATACAGTTGCTTTCGACTACTGCCCAGGTTAAGCAATATAGAGGTATGGGAGCAGTGCAATGGTTGGGCAAGCCCCTTCTTTCTGGTCTGAAAGAAGCAGCAGAAGGAGGTCTCCTGGCTGGAGGTGTGAGGACAGGTTCCTAGTGTGAAACGGCCTTCTTCCAAAGCCTTCTTTCAAAGTCTAGTAAGCACAAACTATGCTTTGGGAAGGAGCCCTCATGTCTCTTTCCCAATGCCACTGCCACCCCAGGAGCTGCTTCCGTGGCCCTTCTCTGGTGGCAGGGAGAAATCATGACACCTGGAACCAAGGCACAACCCATGACAGCTTAATGAATTCTGTGGCCATTCTGGCCAAATTGGGACTGTTAAAATAACTTTGCCTCCAAGGTGAATAATAATAAATAAACATTAAGAATAAGAATAAAACTTTATTGTCACTACACAACCTATGTGCAGTGAAATTAAATGAGCCGGGGGCCCCCATACACTCAGTCTTGTTCACACTCTGTGTGCTTGTCAGAAGTCAGTTGCACCACTATTTTTTTTTCCATTCAGCAGCCCAACAGCCTATGGATAAAAACTTTTCTTTAACCTGTTGGTGCGGCTGACTATACTTCTGTATCTCCTGCCTGAAGGTAGGAGATTAAAGAGGTGCTGGCCGGGTTGTGAGTCATCCCTAAGAATTTTCCTCACTCTCCTGAGGCAGCGGTCTCCCATTATGTCATTTAGTGAACTCAGGGGACAGCCCATGATGTCATGTGCTGTATTCACCACCCTTTGTAGGGACTTACTGTCCGTGGCTGTCAAACCAGCTTACCACACTGTAATATAGTATGAAAGGACACTTTCTATTGTGGACCGGTAGAAGGAGACCATCAGGGTTTTTTTGCAAGACCCTGAGGAAACAGATTCTCTGTTGGGCCTTCCTAACCACCTGGGTTGTATTGATTTTCCAAGTGAGGTCTTCACTAAGGTAGACTCCCAGGAATTTAAAGGAAGAGACTCTCTCCAAACAGCCCCCCTGATCTACAACAAGGCTAGTTCCCCTTTTATCCTCTGAAAGTCCAACACCATCTCCTTTGTCTTACTGATATCTAGGTTCAAGTTGTTCTCTAGGCACCATGTCAGGACTTTATGAACCTTCTCCCTATAGGCTGATTCATCTCCACCTGTAATTAGACCCATTATGGTGGTATCACCTGCAAACTTAATAATCACAGTAGATGGATCGGATGAGATACAGTCATATGTATACAACGAGTACAGGTAGGGATTCAGCACGCATCCCTGTGGGGTGCCAATGCCGAGCTTCACAGAGGAAGATGTAACAGGCCCAATCCTCACTATTTGTGTGTGATCCTCAGAAAGTCTTTAATCTGATCACAGATGGTAGAAGAAAGGTCCAGGTCCCTCAGCTTTTTAAAAACAATGTCCGGAAGGATGGTATTAAAAGCCGAGCTATAATCAATAAACAGCATTCTGACATAATTCCCTGGTTTCTCCAGATAACTCGCTGCAAGGTGAAAAGCTGTGGCTATGGCATCGTCTGTTGACCTATTTCTCCTGTAAGCGAACTGGTGTTCATCAAAATCTGGTGGAAAAAATGTCCTAAGATGTTGAAGGACCATCATTACAGATGTTAAAGCAATAGGTCTGTAGACATTTAGGCAGTTAGTTGCTGTTTTCTTTGGGACTGGGATAACGGTGGCTGCTTTCAAACATGATGGAACACAATCAGTCTGCAGGGAGATGTTTAAAATCCTTGTCAGGACCCCTGTTAGTTGATCAGCACAGTTTTTATTTACCACTATCCTCATCACCCCATTAGGACCAGCAACTTTATTGGGATTCACTGCCCGCAATGTAGCTTTCATTTGATGGTCATATAGAATAAGTGGCTGAGAGTTTGTAGGCTGGCAGGCAGGAGCTGTGATATTTGATCTTTCTACTTCATAGCGGACAAAGATGTCCAGCTCCTCCGCTAACAAATCATCAGCCTTAACCATGTTCCTTTTATTGCCCTTGTAGTTGGTTAGGTGCTGCAGTCCCTGCCACACTTGTCTCGTTTTCTTATCGGCTAAGCAATTCTCCACTGTATGCCTGCTTCAGATTGGAATACACACGATCGAAAATATTCTTCCCTCTAGTGGGGAATTTCACATACTGTTCAAACTTAGGAAAGACTGCCTTCAGGCAGGCCTGATTAAAGTCCCTTGTCACAACAATAGCACCCTCTGGATGGATTTGCTGCTGCCTAGAAATGACGTCATATAACTTAGAAAGTGCCGCTCTGATATTAGCATCAGGTGGAATGTAAACGGCTATGATAATTGTCACGGTTACTTCTCTAGGCAGATAAAATGGCCTACATGTAACTGCCACCAATTCCACATCTGAGGAGCATTATGTATAAACTCTTCTGCTATTGACACACCACCCACCGTGTATATAAATACAGATTCCTCCACCTCTGGCCTTACCAGAATTACTGTCTCTGTCAGTTTTGGATGCTGCAATCTAAAGAGATATTTAGGAACTGGAACATGTGCAAAGAAGGACTACAAAATTGATTTAGGATCTGGAAACCAAGCCTTATGTGAAATGGATGAGGAAGTTGGGTATACTGAGCCTGGAAAGGCGACAACTGAGAGGTCTCCTTTTCAAAGCCTTAGCCATTGGACTGTGACAATTAACCTCAGGATTCTGTCCTGCCCTCAGTGCTAGTCAACATTTACATGAAACTGTTGGGAGAGGAAATGCCACAGCAACTCAGTGAAGGTTGGTTTCTTGGATTGAGTTTAAAATCCAAGTGAGGACAAAATAGATTGCAAATATAATTTTATTCCACAGGAAACTTTGTGTGTGATTTTGTAAATGAGAGTAGATTCTTAAACAGTGGCTGTATTTGTAGGATTAAAGAGTGTGAGGCAGGGGAGATAGAGGGAAGTGCCAGAGAAACCAAAACTCCTAACAATACCTTGAAGAAGTCACAAGACAGAACTATACAGTGGTACCCCTAGATACGAACGGGATCCGTTCCGGAGCCCCGTTCGCATCTGGAGGTAAACATATCTAGCAACAGCACATCTGTGCGCACGCGTATCGTTTTTTGCCGCTTCTGCGCATGCGCGTGATGTCATTTTGAGCGTCTGCCCATGCGCAAGCGGCTAAACCCGGAAGTAATGCGCTCCGTTACTTCCGGGTTGCTGAGGAGCGCAACTCAAATGCGCTCAACTCGAAGCATATTTAACCCAAGTTATGACTGTACACAGTTATCTGGGTGTAGAACCCATTGAAATTAGTGAACTTCCGGGTTAGCGCCAGCGCTGAATGGCGGATTTCTCCCGGAGCTCCGGGAGAGATCTGCTTCGCGGGTTCGGGTCCCGTAGCTCACGGCGGAGCAAGGACCCTTAAAAGTCACAGGCGCGTAGCCTGTGAACCGGAGACTCGGCGGGCACCTTTGCCCCCCCCCCGACGTTGTGAAATAGCCTTTTTAAAGGCTATAGATCAGCGGAGGGTGCGTGGAGCGGTGCTGAGAGTCGCTTTCACCCAGCCTGCGAAGCGAAGCCGCGTCGCCATTAGCGGAGAGCGCTGACTTCTTCCGAAGATTTTGGATTTAAAAAGAGCAACTTTCTGTGAGTAGGATTGAGCTTGCATTAATAATTGGACACTAAAACTAAAGAAATTGGGCACCGAGACGGATAAGCATTAAAAAGGAAGTCTGCTTTCCGTCCTGCAGCAAGATTAAAGCGAAAGGCATTTAAGCTGTAACTTTTGACAGGAGAGTTTATGAGCTAAGAAACCCAACACCAAGTAAAGAACTCCCCCCCCAGAAGGCAGGGGGGGGGGAGAAGATTTTAAAGGGATTCCCTGCCTGTTTTTAAAGGAGATTGAACTGTTTACCGCTGCTCATCTACCTGGGGGTCGGACTGCCGGAGGAAAGGAACCGGCCAAGGACGGTCGTTACAAAAAAGGTTAGAAAGTAACTGTAATATAGACTCTGGCTACTCTCAACTTGAAACATCGTATTTTGCTATATAGTAAGTTACTTGCAGGACACTATTGATTTGGATCTTTTACAAAGAAAGGGACTTGGAGGGCTTTTGCCTTTTGAGTGTGGGAACAATTTAAAGTTCAAGAACTGACTTTACGCCCTCTAGAGGATTTGGACAGTTTCAGCAACAAGTGGAATTTAAAACTTGAGAACTTTTATATTTTGACAGCTTAAGAGTGTGGGAATGACCTTGAGTGAAAGACTTTGTTATGGCAGATGGTAAACAGAAAGAAGATTCACAAGAAACGACTTTGAGATCTGGTAGACAATACAAAGTTGATCTTTCTATGCAAAGAAGGGCCTCTGTATCTGTGGAGTTTGGAACTGACAGGGTCAGTACTCCGGTATGTCCTGTGTCTGAGAAGGAAAGGAGGGGGAGCAGGAGGAGTCTGCTGTCGCAGAGCAGTGACGCAGCGCGTCTCTCTGTTTCCAGACTCACTTTCACTTCTCGCTGAGCAGCAGAAGCTGCGAGTGTGCTCTTGGAGCACAGATGAGAATGTCGGAAGTTTCGGACGGATTTATTGCCTTGTAAATAAACGCTTTAGAGATAAGAACTGAACTGTCTCTGGACTTGATTTATCCCTCATCTCACACGGACGGGACCGCTGCAGCTCTGCTCTCCTGCCAGGTCAACTTCCAGCAGAGCGACGCAGGGAAGTGTGACTGGACGCAGGGGTTTGATTTTTGCAAAGGTTATGGACGTGTCGCGTTTCCTGACAAGTGTGAGAAGGAAAAGGCTGCCAGCGACGTGTTGCTGTAATCTCCTGCCAGGAAAGGGCAGAAGGGAGGTGCCGGAGAGCGGAGCCAAGAGCCAGAAGGAACGGCTGCTTCGGAGGTCCGGCTTGCTGGCAAACTTGTGAGTACGCTGAAGCCCCGGGGGGGAGAAGAATGGCTGCTGCACAGGCACAGCAGAGCCAAGAGAGCTACCCCGGTGAGAGGCTGAATGGGGCCATCTGGGAGGCCTGGTCAAGAGGAGCAAGGGGGTGGTTTGTGGCCACAGGGCTCTGGAGTCCAGTCCAGAAGGAGCCGGCCCCACCCATGCAAGCTACTGCTCTGCTGAGTGAGAGAGGGCAGAGAGAGCTTTGCCTGCTGAAAGCAAGTGTGGACGCTTTGCTGTTGCCCCACCTGGAGGGCGTTGAATCGGCTGAGGCCGTTTGGCAGGTGCTGAGGAGCCTGTGCGAAGGCTCAGCAGAAGCCAAGGGCCGGGAGAAAGCCGAGGGCCAAGGGAGCAAGCTCCAGGCCGGAGTGGGAGCCAGATCAGAGGGGGCTAGAAGATGCCCAGAGGAAGCCAGACCAGAGGGGGCTGTTCTGGGAGGCTGTTTCTATGCTTCGACACCTCTGTGTGCTGGAGAGCAGCTGGGAGCTGTGGAAGAGAGCGCAGGCTGCACCCCAAAGGGCAGTGGGGGGGCAGGCCAGGCAGGCCATTCCAAGAGCTCTGAGAAAGCGAAAGGCTTCGAAAGTTGTTTGTGCTTTGAGGCGACGTCCAACAGCGCTGGGAAGCATCCGCTAGAGGCCCAGGCTGCCAAGGAGACTGGCCGGCGTGGAATGTCAACAAAGCAGGTTCCCAGGGCCGGTTCCCAGCATAGACGTGGGAAAGCAGCAGGCCAGGAGAAAAACAAAGACAAGGCGTCTTATCACCTCACAGCTGCGCTAGCGTCTCTGAGAAAAGGCAAGAGCCCTAGCCCGGGAAAGGCTGTCGCCGTGGCAACCGATGGGAGTGCTAGCAGCGCCATGGCATCTGTGGAAAACAACCAGAGACACTCTTTATCTTTCGTCATCGATTCAGGCGCCTCGCATTGTTTAGTGACATCAGCTGGACATTTGAGGAACTGCAAGACAGTTAAAACTGGACGCTATGTTACTTTGGCTGATGGGTCTCAAAGACCATTGACTGAAACTGGTCTTCTTTATTGCTCTTTCATAGATCATTGGGTAGAAGCTTTTGTGGTACCAGAGCTTGCCCACTCTCTTTTAAGTGTGCCAGCCCTTATGGCTGCTGGTTTTGATGTTTTGTTTTCTAACAATGTGTGTTCCTTTTTCAGGAATGGGAAGAAGATCCACAGTGTCCAGAGAAAAGGCACACTCTTCCTGATTGAGATGCCCATTGAAGATGGGGCTGGTGGGAAAATGGGGCTGGTGGAAAATGGGGCTAGTGGAGAGTCCATTGAAGATGCCCAAGGGCAGTGTGCCAATGTCCCACCACACCATGATTGCTTACACTTATGGCATCGCAGGTTTGGACACGCAGGGTGGTCATATGTGAGGAAGGCCACAGACAACACCATTGGGTGCAGGTTCAAGGCATGTGACAAATACCTAGATTGTCAAGCCTGTAAGCAATCAAAGGTCGTAACATGCTCATATCCCAGGTCTGAGAGGAAAACCAGTAAACCCTTTGAACTTATCCATGCAGATTTGTCGGGACCCATGCCGACACCTTCGTTAGCTGGATCAAAGTGGGTTCTGGTTCTGGTTGATGATTTTACAAAACATGCTTGGCTATTTGCACTGCAACAGAAGTCAGAGGCAGCTGCACTGATCAGGGATTGGATCACAGCGGTAGAGCTACGGTTCTCTACCAAAGTAGTTTCCTTTCAGTCCGATCGTGGGGGGGAGTTTACAGGTTCTGCGCTGCAATCGTTCTTCAGGCAGAAGGGTATCAGTCATCGACTGACGGCCCCCCACTCTCCGCAACAAAATGGGGTTGCAGAGAGGAAGTTTCGCACGCTACAGGAGTCAGCGAATGCTATGTTGGCAGACTCGGGGCTGCCACAGCGCTTTTGGGCCGAGAGTTATAGAACAGCTTGCTTCCTGCAGAATAGAGTGTTCAATTCCAGTGTAGGGGACACACCGTACTTTCTGCTTCATCGGAAAAAGCCGAAAGTACATTTTCTGCGCACTTTTGGATCTACAGCTTGGGTTCTGATTCCAAAGGCCATGCGCAGAAAAGGGGAACCAAGATCCAGGAAAATGATCTTTGTGGGCTATGAGCCGGGTTCAAAGGCGTGGCGCTTCGCATACCCTACTGGCAACCAGTCCAGGCTGCTTATTAGCGGCAGTGCTGAGTTTTGCGAGCAGAGTGGGTGGAAGCGGCTTCACGGAAACCCGGATGTTCTGGGAGACTCAGATGAGGAAGAGGAGGGCGAGGCTGAACCTGTTGCTGATGAGCACAGTCCACGGCCACAGAGTCCAGAGCCGGGATCTCCAAGGGAGAGGCTCCGTATCTCTCCAAAGGGGAGTCCCAGGACCCCTCCACAGGTCTCTGTCAAGTCTGAGCCAAGGAGTGAACCATCCTCGCCAGCAGGACCAGCTGTTCGCCCTAAACGGCGCAGCAGGTCAGAGGGGGATGATTCTGACATAGAGGATAGGAGGGTTGATCCAGGTGAATCAGGCGCAGTTCCAGAATTCACGCTGAGGAGGTCAGCAAGATCAACCAGAGGAAAGCCACCTGAAAGGTATGAGGCCACGAGTGTCTGGGTTGGTGTGGCTAGATGTGAACCTGAATCCTTTGAGGATGTTCAGAAGTTGCCTCGGGAAGAAGCCAGCAAATGGCATGAGGCGATGCAGAAGGAGATGAACTCAATGGAGTCTCTTGGAGTGTTCTCACTCACACAGCTGCCGGCTAACCAGCAAGCTGTAAGCTGCAGATGGGTTTACCGTCTTAAACCCACAGAAGCAGGAGAGCCACAGTACAAAGCGAGGTTAGTGGCGCGTGGATTTACGCAGAGACGCGGAGTCCACTTCACAGAGGTCTATTCGCCGACTTCAAGGGCGGAGACTTTGAGAATGCTGTTGGCAGTAGCAGCACAGAGAGGTTGGAAGGTGAACCATTTTGATGTAGATGTCGCCTACCTGAACTCAGATCTCCAGGAGGAGTTGTACATGCGTCCTCCTCCAGGGTTCGAAGTCAGTGAGCCAGGCGTTGTGTGGCGGTTGCACAAATCCATCTATGGGTTACGCCAATCTGCCAGGAATTGGAATATGTGCCTACATGAAGCCTTAGAAAAGCTAGGTTTTAAGAGATCTCTTGCAGACAGTTGTCTTTACATTAGAGATTCAGGCTTGCTACAGCAAGTGGCACAGGTGTTTGTTGATGACATCTTGTTGATGGCAAGGACAAGTGAACAGGTGGAGAAGTTTGCTAAGGAGCTTGGTAAGCGGTTCAAGCTGAAGCAACTTGGAGATGTCAAGTCCTATCTAGGCGTAGAAATCGCAAGAGCAAGTGATGGAAGCTTTTTGCTTCGCCAGAAAGGTAAGATTGAGCAGTTGCTTGAGAAGTTCAGGATGTCTGATTGTGCAGGTGCCAGATCACCCATGGAGGCTGGGTATGTGAAGGAGTGTCAGCAAGTAGAACGCGTGGTGTTCGAAAACACTGAACTCTTTCAGTCAGCTCTGGGTAGTCTGTTGTATCTGTCACAGTGGAGCAGACCAGACATAGCGTTTGCTGTCAATCTGCTCAGTAGAGAGGCTTCAAGTCCTAGTGTACAGGCCTGGAATGGTGTTAAGCGGGTGCTACGTTACCTGCAAGATACCAAAGACTTTTGCCTCAAGATGTCAGCTGAGGGTGATGTCAAGCTGACCGCCTGGGTGGATTCGGATTGGGCTAACCTTGAGGACCGCAAGTCAGTGTCAGGCCTAGTGGTGAAGTTTGGGGACTCAGTGATTGGGTGGAGGTCCCGGAAGCAAAGTCTCATAGCGCTTTCATCTACTGAAGCTGAGTTCAGTGCGCTATCAGAGGTTTGCAGAGAACTGGAGTTCTATGTGTGTTTGGTCGAGGAAATCTGTGAAGAGGATTGTCTGCCCGTGGTGGTGCATGAAGACAATCAACCATGCCTTAAATTAGCTGAGACAGGGCAATTCAAGGCGAGGACCAAACATTTGGACATACGTTTCCGGAACGTATGTCAGAGCGTTCATGAGGGGCTAGTCGCTCTGAAATACTGTCCCTCAACAAAGAACCTCGCTGATGGTTTTACAAAACCATTGACCTTCCAGAAGCACGAGGAGTTCTGTGAGGGTCTGTGTATGGGGAAAGCTTTGATGGCTACTGTCTCCAGACGCAGGACAAGAGGGGGTGTGGAGTTTGGAACTGACAGGGTCAGTACTCCGGTATGTCCTGTGTCTGAGAAGGAAAGGAGGGGGAGCAGGAGGAGTCTGCTGTCGCAGAGCAGTGACGCAGCGCGTCTCTCTGTTTCCAGACTCACTTTCACTTCTCGCTGAGCAGCAGAAGCTGCGAGTGTGCTCTTGGAGCACAGATGAGAATGTCGGAAGTTTCGGACGGATTTATTGCCTTGTAAATAAACGCTTTAGAGATAAGAACTGAACTGTCTCTGGACTTGATTTATCCCTCATCTCACACGGACGGGACCGCTGCAGCTCTGCTCTCCTGCCAGGTCAACTTCCAGCAGAGCGACGCAGGGAAGTGTGACTGGACGCAGGGGTTTGATTTTTGCAAAGTATCAGGGGCCTCGGGAACTGCAGCTGTCACAAAGGCAAAAGTGAAAACAATGTCTTCTGAAGAAGCGTTTGCAAAGGCATTGGGAAAAATAAATGATTCTTTGGAGGAATTAAAGAAGCAAGGCGCTGAAACAAATAAGAAAATTGAAGAAATCTCTGGGAAAATTGACTTAAATATTAAAAGCATAACTGACCTCGGGAATAAAGTGAACTCTAATGCAGAAGCAATTGGGAAACTATTGGAAGATTCATCTACAACACGAAAGATAGCTGAGGAAGCCAAGGAAATTGCTACTGCTGTTGAAGGGAAACTTCCACCGGTGTACAGGAAACTGGATGAGTATGAACTGACACTTTCTATGCAGGATATGCAACGCAAGGAGAAAAACCTAAGGATTAGACTTGTGTCGGAAAAGGAAGGAGACAACTTGGTGGATTACTTGACAAAAGAGTTTTCCGACTTCTGGAAGCAAGATTTGAAAGAAGAAGAGTTCAAAATAGAGAGTGCATTTAGGTTGGGAATAAGGCAGAGGAAGAATAGACCCAGAGATTGCTTGATAACTCTAAGATCCAAAGAAGAGAGAGATAAAATATTGAACCTGCACTACCAAACAACCCTTCGAATTGAAGATTTTCATATTGAGATCTTTAAAGATATTCCCAAAAGTATTTTGGATGCAAGAGGTCCTTATAAGGATTTGGTGACACTACTGAAGAGGAACTACATACTATTCAGGTGGGAGTTTCCCCAAGGCCTGTCTTTTAAATACAAGGGGAAGAAAAGAAGAATAAAAACAGTGAGTGATAAAGACAAGTTCCTGGGAGAACACGAAGAAGACCTACAGAAAGAGACCTATCCAGGAGAAGGACATCCTTCAAGACTAGACACGGACACAGAACCACCAACAAAGGACGAACAACAATTGGGAGCTGTAGGAGGAATTAAATAACCCCATCATGGCTTTGCAACTTCTAACCTGGAATTGTAATGGTCTAAACAATCCCCGAAAAAGGAAAAATATATTTCATGCTTTAAAGAAAGACCAATTGGACTTGATTTGTCTACAAGAGACCCACGTAACAAGAGCACACAGAAAACTATTAATAAATAAGAGATTGGGACAAGAATTTATATCTTCAGACAAAGTAAAAAAAAGAGGAGTGGTGATCTACGCAAAGGAAAATCTGCAGCCGAAACAAATTTTCAAAGATGATCAAGGAAGATATCTGGCAATTGAAATTCAATTTCAAGGAGAAAAACTTTTGATAGTGGGGATATACGCACCAAATGAAGGGAAAGCAGAATTTTTTAAGAAGTTGCATGAGACTTTAATGGACTATATGGATTATAAACTAATTATGATGGGAGACATGAATGGAGTAGTTTCAACAAATATGGATAAAGCACAAAGACAGGTAGTTACAAAAGATGGAAGACTACCAAAAACTTTTTTTGAAATGACTGACAATATGGATTTGATAGATATCTGGAGAACAAAACACCCATTAGAGAGAGAGGGAACCTTCTTTTCTGAAGCCAAAATGACATGGACTCGGATTGACCAAATTTGGGTGACTAGCAACATGGCGTCGAACATAAAGAAAGTGGAAATCTGCCCAAAAACTCTCTCCGACCATAACGCAGTAAAGATGGTGATGAAGCAAACAACAACTGGTTCCTTCAGATGGAGAATGAATGACACCTTATTCAGAGACGAGGAGATCTGTAAAAAGGCCCAAAAAACTTTGAAGGATTATTTCGAAATTAATCTAAGATCTAAAGTAGAAAAAAGAATAATATGGGACGCAAGTAAAGCCGTGATGAGAGGGTTTTTGATACAACAAAATACATTAAAGAAAAGAAAGCAAAATGAGAGGAAAGAGAAAATTCTGGAAAAGATAAAGGAAGGGGAAAGGAAACTAAGATTGAAGCCAAAATCGCAAGTGGTTTTAAGAGAAATTAAACTGTACCAAACACAATATATGGAACTGATGAATCAAGAAATAGAATGGAAAATCAAACAAATGAGACAAAAGACCTTCGAATCTGCAGATAAATGTGGCAAGTTACTGGCTTGGCAAATAAAGAAGAGACAAAAACTCAACACGGTAACAAATTTAGAAGTGGAGGGAAAGAACATATGCAACCCAGTGGAAATTAGGAATTGTTTCCAGAGCTACTTTAGACAATTGTATACACAAGGGCCGCAGAAAGATAAAGACATACAACAATTCCTCGAGAAAAATGGACTGAAAAAGATTTCTCAGGAAAGTAGGACAATTTTGAACCAGGAGATATCAGCACAGGAAATAGAAGATGCCATTCAAAACATGACGTTGGGCAAATCACCTGGACTGGATGGATTGACTTCCAAATACTACAAAGTTTTGAAGGAAGGGCTTATACAACCTTTGAAGGAAGTCTGCAACGAGATCATGGAGGGGAGAAGGGCACCCGATACGTGGAGAGAGGCCTACATTACACTTATACCAAAGACAGAGACTGAAAAGACCCAACTTAAGAACTACCGACCCATCTCCTTACTAAATGTGGATTACAAAATCTTTGCTGATGTTTTAGCAAAGAGACTGAAAAGAGTTTTGATGGAGGAGATTCATGGGGACCAGGCGGGCTTTCTCCCGAAAAGGCATTTGTCGGACAATGTAAGGAATATAATTGACATTTTGGAGAAGTTGGAAGTGAATATAAACACTAAGGCGGTTTTGATATTTGTGGACGCCGAGAAAGCCTTTGACAATATTTCTTGGAGCTTCATGTTGAAGAACCTCCGGGGGATGGGGGTAGGCCAAGGGTTTGAAAATGGTATAGGTGCAATATATTCTGAACAGAAAGCAAAATTAATTGTAAATAATGTGGTAACAGAAGAGTTTAAGATTGAAAAAGGGACACGTCAGGGGTGCCCTATCTCCCCATTACTTTTTATTTCGGTCCTGGAGGTTTTGCTTAATATGATTAGGAAGGACCAGTCGGTGAAAGGGGTTTAGGTCGGAGTTAAACAATATAAACTGAGAGCATTTGCAGATGATCTAGTACTTACTTTACAGGAGCCAGAAGCTAGTACGAAAAGAGTTTTAGAGATAATTCAAGAGTTTGGCCAATTGGCAAGATTTAAACTGAATAAGTCAAAGACTAAGGTATTGGAGAAAAATTTAACACAGATTGAAAAAGAAAGGTTTCAGAATGAGACGGGGTTGACTGTGGTCAAAAAAGTGAAATATCTGGGTGTGAATATGACAGCTAAGAATGTGAACCTATTTAAAGACAATTATGAAAAAACTTGGACAGAAGTGAAAAAAGATCTGGAGATCTGGTCAAATCTGAAGCTTTCCTTGTTAGGGCGAATTGCAGTTATAAAAATGAATGTATTGCCAAGAATGTTGTTTTTGTTTCAAGCATTACAAATAATGGATAAAATGGACTGTTTCAAGAAGTGGCAGAAAGATATATCTAAATTTGTCTGGCAGGGCAAGAAGCCCAGAATAAAGTTTAAGATATTAACGGATTCAAAGGAAAGAGGGGGGTTTGCCCTGCCAGACTTTAAATTGTACTATGAAGCGGCAGCTTTCTGCTGGCTAAAAGAATGGCTGCTTCTTGAAAACACAGACATTTTGGATTTGGAAGGATTTAACAATATTTTTGGGTGGCATGCATATTTGTGGTACGACAAGGTTAAAGCGCATAAAAGTTTCAAAAATCATATTGTCAGGAAAGCACTATTAAATGTCTGGGTTAGATATAAGGACTTGCTGGAAAATAAGACTCCAAGATGGCTATCACCAATGGAAGCTAAGGCAGTTAAAAAGCTAAATATGGAGTCGAAATGGCCAAGATATTGGGAAATTCTGGAAAAGGAAGGGGACAAATTGAGATTGCAGAGCTTTGAAAAACTAAAAGGGAAGGTGAGAGATTGGTTACATTATCATCAAATAAATGAAGTGTTTAAATTAGACAGTAAAATAGGCTTCCAGGTGGAAAAATCAAAATTAGAGACTGAACTGTTAGAATCCAGTACTAAGAATTTGTCAAAAATGTATGATCTGCTGCTGAAATGGAATACACAAGATGAAATGGTAAAATCAAGTATGATTAAATGGGCTCAGGATATTGGTCATAACATCATGTTTGCTGATTGGGAAAAGTTGTGGACCACCGGGTTGAAGTTTACGGCGTGTAATGCCTTAAGAGAAAATATAATGAAAATGATTTATAGGTGGTACATAACCCCAGTCAAGCTTGCAAAGATCTACCACTTGCCTGACAATAAATGTTGGAAATGTAAAGAAAAGGAAGGTACATTCTTTCACCTCTGGTGGACGTGCCTGAAGATTAAGGCATTCTGGGAAATGATTTACAATGAACTGAAAAAGGTATTTAAATATACTTTCCCCAAGAAACCAGAGGCCTTTCTCTTGGGTATTGTCGGCCAGGGGGTGTTAAAGACAGATACAACTTTTTTTATGTACGCTACAACAGCAGCTAGAATACTTATTGCAAAGTACTGGAAGACACAGGATCTACCCACACTGGAAGAATGGCAGATGAAGGTGATGGACTACATGGGCTTGGCAGAAATGACGAGCAGAATCCGAAACCAGGGAAGAGAAGCGGCGGAAGAAGAATGGAAAAAGTTCAAGGACTATTTAAAGAAATATTACAAAATTAATGACAGTTAAAATGATGTTGGATTAAAATAAATGGTTACTATTAGTATTGGTTAAGACAAAGAGAATAAGGATGATTAACATAAATTTATAGTAAAATAAGGGAAAGATTCGCTGAATAATTATAAGAATTTGGAATACAGAAACGGGAGGCAAGAGGAAGTCGAGGAAGAAAGGTTAAAGAAATTAGGATATGAAATGGTACTTGTTTTTTGTTCTGTTATTGTTTGTTGTTTATTTATGTATGTTTTGTTTGCATTAATATAAAAATTGTTTAATAAAAATATTATAAATAAAAAAAAATGAAAGCGGAGGTAGAACATAGACATTGTGGGTTATTTTGCCCTGCCTGAATTTGTCAAATCCTCTTTTCAAGTAGTCTAAGCTGCTGGCCATCACTGCCTCCTGTGGAAGTGAATTCCATGATTGAACTATGAACTGCATAAAATTTTATACAGCACATAGCTTCTGAACTGCACTAAGCATGGTTTTTCCCCTCCTTTCAACTATCTCAGGTAAAATATTTATGAAATTATGGAGTAATTAAAAAGTAGAATACTTTTCTGTCTTCTTTAACTTTATTACACGCAAGCAAAATGAATGTCACAGTCCAGTTTACATGCGGTTGATGTCCCGGCTGAGGATGTTGGGACCAGGGGCAAGACGGCTGGGTGGGTGCAGGAATGAGAGTCCAGAAGCTAGGAGTCCGGAAGCCAAGAGTCCAAGGGTCAGAGAACCAGGAGTCATGAAGCCAAGGGTCCAGGGGTCCGGAAGCCAGTAGTCAAGAAGCCAAATGCAGCAAGGCAGGAAGTGTGTTGCTGTGGCAAAGGGGCAAAGGGAAATGCTGACCTAATATGCCTTCCTGGCTCTTGCCACCAGCTGCTGTGAGTTACCAATTGGCCTCACCTGTGCGGCCGCACCTTGCCTCTTCAGAAAAAACTTAGGAAAGCCCCAGTCCTGAGAAGCCCTACCGGTCACAGGCCCTGGCTCCTGAACACACTCCTGCCAATAAATAAGATCAATTAGATTATCTTCTCCAGGACAATCCTTCCAGCCAAATATATTTATTGGGATGGTTGGGAGGGGACACTTGAGAAGCACCTTTGGCTATCAAGAAAGGAGTTGCATTGCTAAGTAGGTCTAACATGAAGTAAAGAAAAACACCCTAAGATAGACAGCTTAGTGCAGAATGTCCTCTGTGACTTTTGTACTGTGTGGCTAAAAAATGCCTTGAGTGGTGGTATGAACAGGAAATTGCTCTGCATCCAAAGCAATGGAAGAAGAAGAAGAAGACAGGCAAAAAGAGAGCACAGCCAGAGCAGTTTCTAGCGTGTCAACTGGGGAGAGAGTCATGAGGCCACAATGGAAGTGAGCTACTGCCCTCCTGTCATGATAGTCCTGTACCCTTGCACAGGAGGGGAGAGACTTCATCAGGCAAGGCCTCCTTCCACCTGCCTTGCCCCACCCCCTGGCCCTGGGATTCTTCATAAGGAAACAGTGCCTGGAGGAAGAACTGTGAGGGGAGAGACTTCATCAGACAGGGCCTCCTTCCACCTGCCTTGCCCCACCCTCCAGTCTCTGCTTCTCATTTTGTATTGTATTATGTTGTGCACTGTGGTTTGCTGTTGTTTTATTGATTGGAGTTTAGAAATTACTTATTGTAACTGATTGAGTGGATTTCTGTTTAATTTTGAAATGCTGATATTTAATATTATTCTATATTATTTTAATGAATGTTGAATGTTATTTTATTTGCATATTGTATATCGTATCATGCATATTGTCTTATTTATATGATATTAGCTGCTCTGAGCCTGGCTTTGGCTGGGGACAGCGGGATACAAATAAATTTTATTATTATTATTATTATTATTATTATTATTATTATTATTATTATTATCTGATCAGCTGCTCCAAGAAGGATGCTGTAGTATTTCACAGTTCTTCTCACCTTTTGAAAATGGAAGATGGGATTTGAAGCTGGTATAAACAACTAGCTGGGTTCAATTCAAGACAATGTGGCTAAGGACAGTCATCACTAAACAGATCAGCTGAGTCAAAGTATCACTCCCTGTCCCAACAATCTGACACAATTAGAATAAGGAGGGACAAAGTTCCATAAATTGATTTAATTAGCTCTCAGTGATGATCTTGGAGCCATTGTATTCTATTCAGTGTGTACCGGTGTGTCCCTGGCACCTTTCAACAGTCTTGAGCTATGTCTAGCTTTGGCAGCTGAGCAGTCACCTGAGCAGTACCTTGAGACTCTCATTGCACTTTGATTAGTGGCCTGAAAGATCAGAAAAAGTATTTCGCTCCTTCCAACTCAGTAAGACTTCACATCAAGCAAGAGGAAAGACAGAGGCACTGGCTCGGAAAAGACCTTTATCCATGAAGGACCCAGCAACTTCCCATAGACCTTGGATGTGATACTATTAACAGTTTGTGCACATGTCTATAGCAAATGAGGGCTAGAGGTAGGCACTGAAGAATATGGTTGGCCGTATTAGCCATTGCTGTTAGTTGTTCTGCTTTAATGATGGGCATAGTCAGATGACCTCAACTGACTTGGTAGCCTTCTTTGAACAAGTTGCTCATTTGGAGCTGTCCGTAGTCCCTACCAGGGGGAGTTGACACCTTCCCTGCTGCCCTGCACCAATTCATGAGACAGCTGCCTCATCTGCTGACAGATAACCTTCTGTACTCTCACTATCCAAAACCTTTCAGGATTCTTTAAGAAGTTTCTGCTTTAGAATTGCTATGTAGATACAACCTCATAAAACTGAATTGTATGCTTTTAAAATAATAAAAACTTAAAAATTAAGATTACTAAAGAAAAATTGAAGCCTGGCTGCATAAAACAATAAAGTCTCAGAGAAGCGCTGTATTAGATTCAATGTACTGCATCAGATTCAACTTTAGCCACTTTACTAATAATTACTGAAAAACTCTGACCACATGCACACAGTATTCAAATAATCAGTTAGGTTTCCATGCTTTCTGGGAAGTCTACCCTGCAGGGAGGAAGGCTAAATTAATCCTCTGGAGGAACTGAAAACCAAATTTTGGCAAATTCAGAAAATGTGGGCAGGACAGGATTTTGTCTAACTCTTGTATGGAAGCAGCCCTCCCCAAGACTGCCAGCTGTATACTATAGCCTCCAACTGTGACTTCCTGAGAAAAGACAGTGAGAAAAGGACTCACTACTTGTTAGGTGAACTTTGGGTATCAGGTGAAGGTGATGGTAAAGGAAAATGACCCCTGGATGGTTCACCCCAGTTGAATTTGACTTTGGGGTGCGGCACTCATCTCCACTTTCAGGCCGAGGGAGTTGGTGTTTGCTTGCAGACAGCTTTATGGCCCATGTCGCCAGCATGACTAAATCGCATCTGGTGCATAGAGGACTGTGACGAGTGCCTGAGCGCACATAAACACCGTTTACCTTACCTCAGCTGGGGTATCTATTTATCTACTTGCACTGGTATGCTTTTGAACTGCTCATTTGGAGGATTTGGGACAGAGCAAGAGGAGCTCACCCGTAGTACTGATTCGAACCGCAGACCTTCTGATCAGTAAGCCATTGAGGTTCAGTGGTTTAGGCCTCAGCACCACCTGCATCCCTTTGGGTATTAACCCAACATGTACACCTAGGTCCCACTGCTCCATGTTTTCCCAACATTTTCGTGGCAGGTCAGAATCCCCCGCAAGGAATTAAGGATTGGCAGATGTCTGAAGTGTGCCCTTAACCCCATAAAGGCCATAGAATGCCTAATGTTCTTCACCCCAACCTCATCACCTGCCAAGATGCAGAAGAAGCCAATGGGACCAATTTCTGTCTACTTTCTTTTTTCTGTAGCTCTCCATCTCATCAGCTTTGTTCTTATGTATTTCCTCTGGGGCAAAAATAAAAAGCCTCCCGCAAACAGAATTTCCTTTACTTCCAGATACATATCCTTACATTCTACGTATGTCTTACTTGTCTTCACATGAAGAGATTGATTCACCACCCCCACTCTTCTTCTGTGTGGATGCAGTAACAGCTTTTGGGGGTAATTTGGAGCTGAACCAACAATGTCTCTTCCTCAAGTGGCCTTTGCCTATGGCCTGGTACCTCCCACTCGACTGGTTCAGAGAATGGCCATGTTTGTGTAGCTCCCTAATGCAGGAAGCTCCATGGCCACTGATGGCTCCAATCAAGACCTTCCTCATCATTGTGTGGGTGACTAATTCATACCTGGCACTCTTTCAGTCTTTGGCACATTCAACTCCTGAAGTCTCACTTCATCCCTTCTACCTTTTGGAAAGCACGGCCAAGACAGCAGGATCAATTTTACTGCTGAAAGCCTCCATTTCATCCATGTGCACCCACAGCCCTTTCCATATGGATCTATTATCCAGGCTTTTCCTGAAGGAGCATCTCCACCCCTGTCATTCAGTCCAGACACTGAGATCCAGCTCTCAGGGCCTTCTGATGTTCCTCTCACTTTGAGAAGTGAGTTCTGAGGGAAGCAGGCAGAGGGCCTTCTTGGTAGTGGTGCCCACAATTTACAATGACCTCCCATCAAATGTCAAGGTGATAAGTAACTATAAAACCTTCAGGTGACCTCTGAAGGCAGCCCTGCAAAGGGATGTTTTTAATGTGTGATATTTGATTATGCTTCTGTATTTGCTTGAAGCGACCCAGAGTACCTGCGGTGACCTAGTCAGATGGGTGGGGTTAAAAAAAGTGAAAAATTACTATTATTATTATTATTAGGAAGAAATCTGAGAAGTGTCTATGAACAACTACTGAGACCATAGAGAAATAATTCCGACAATTCTGACAGTGAGCTTTGAATTTCAGTATGTCCCTCTTTATCTTTGGTGGTGAAGAAACAACTCCCATTCCCAGACCTCCCTGAACTATTTGTTCCCAAGTGTTCCCTCTGACACAAGTCCATGGCCTATAAATCCATCCAGGTAAGCCTCTACCTGCATCAATTCCCTTTTTGATCCATCTCTGCTCTGAGTGTCCTAATATTTCTAGAATGTTGAAAGCACTCCTGAGCGCATGTCTCCTCTTGGCCCTGCTTTCTCCAGGTAAGATGGGGAACATTTGATAATCTTTAGAGGACACTGAAGAGAACTTGCTTCTTGGGAGGGAAGGGGAGTTAGGAGTGTAGATCAACATCATAGAGAGCAAGGACTGCTGGGTTACCAAGAGGAAATAGAGGAGAGTCAAGTCACGAGATTATTTCTTGTGATGTCTTATACATATACATAGATATACGTAGATTAATTATAGATCTAGATATACATACATATACAGATATAGGGGTGGGTGTAAAATGTGTGTGCGTGAGAGAGAGAGAAAGAAAGAAAGAGAGAGAGAGAGAGAGAGAGAGAGATCTTTTAACATTTGAACATTGGACATTTAAGTGTGTGCAGATGCACACAACCACAAACAGACTGGTAGGTATGGAAACTGGGAGGGAGGGATGATTGCAAAGGCGAGAGATTGCCAGATGAAAATGTTGGGCATGATTTCAAAGTGCAGTGAAAGTGCTAAGAAGGTGAACAATCTTTTCTTTAGAGTGGAGGGGGAGAAAATATGTCTTAGAAAACATGATAGAATAATAATTGCTTTGCAATGGAGGGTAAAAGTTCCTCCGGAATGGGAAGGAAAGAAGACAAAGTATGGCCATAGCACGAAGAAATTAAATACATTTTAAAAAGAAAGAAGCCTTCAATTCTACACCTTGGAACAGATCACATAAACCCTCTAGTGCTGTTCCAGATTCCTTTCTAATACTCATTGGTTGTGGAAATCTGGGGAGCTGAATTTAAGAGAGCGAGTGTGCTGTTGTGATTTGATTGTCAGACAAGGATCCAGGAGACCAGGGTTTGAATCCCCACACAGCCATGAAGCTCACTGGACCAGGCACTATCCCTCGTCTTAACCTACCTGACAAGAATCTTGTAAGGATAAAATGGGGGAGGGAAGAAGCATGTATACAACCTTGAGCTTCTTGGAGGAAGTGGTTGCAGATATATAATTAAATTAGAAAAATTAGAAATTAAGAGCAAGCGAAATTGATAGATTGGTTCAACCGTAGTCCTGGATCCTGTCCTCACACTGGCCAATGCAATGACTATGGGAAGCACACAATTAAGCAAGCAGCAAAACCAAATAATAATAATCTTAATGATAATAATAATCAACTAAGTAATATTTTGTTCCTCTCCTCAGCATTACCTCTGAACTGCAGCTATCGTTTCAAAATCAAAAGTGCTGAACTGACAGATAATGTCTATGATGAACAAGCTTGTGAGTCCTTTCAAGATTTCTGTGCTGCCAGTGCTCTGCGAACAAATATAGGTATGATTTGCTTGACTTTTTGTCTTTTGCTGTTGGATTAGATCCAAGTTAAGATAGTTGAACTTTAAGGGCTCTAGTGGCATATAGAAGTTGATGGTGGGGCAACTCACCTATGCAAAAAGTGAGATGAGGAAGCTGTGGTACTTCAGCTTTAGATGAATTAGAACTCCCATCAGCCTCAGCTAGCCTGGCCACCAGTCAGGGATGATGGGAGATGTAGTCCAACAACATCTGGAGGATCACAGCTTCCCAATCCTGAAGTAAGGAATGGCAGTTTGTAGTTCGCCTTGAGTACCAAAATGTCTTGGGGCAATCCTAGGGGGATGGTGGTGCACACTTGACCATATTTCCGAACATCACTGCTACATTTTTGGAGGGAGAGGGGCAAGGGGGCAGTGAGGTTGGTGCAGTGCAAGTTTCTTGTCAAGTGTCTTGCGTTGGGCACACAGGAGTTCAGGGAAGCATTTTCCCCAACCTGTAAACTGTTATGATCGACTAGCAGAGAGAGTACAGTGCATGTCAGATGTATTTATATTTTGTCACTGCAGAACCATAAAAGCAGAGGCTGGTCATTTGGATTGAGGAGGCAAGAGACCCCTGCTTGTGGCAAAGAGCAGAACTCTTAAATGCCTGCAGAAAACTTTTCTGTTCCACCGGGGTGGGGTAGAAATTAACAACAACAACAACAACAACAACAACAACAACAACAACAACAACAACAACAATTTACATTTAATATAGTTTTTATTGTATCTTTTATGAATTATTACGGAAAAAATATTTTGATATTTTTCCTTTTCTGATATAGCCATGCACACACATTGACATAAATAAACAGCACCTATCTTTAGAAAGCCAAATTGAATAATACTTTCCATATTGTTAGTTGGAAAATGTCCTGATTCAGTCGACTCAGAAAATTGGAACCATTACAATTAATGTGCCTTAGGAGCAACGGACCTGCATATTTCTTCCAGATCTAGATATTTCTTTCACATTCTTTTTCATAGGGAAACCCCAAGAGCAACTTTTAAATAGATGCTCGTTATCCCGCGATTGCTTCTCAGGTGATTACAGCTTCACTGCAGGGAATGGTAAATTCTTTCAGACAAAGAATGACTGCTGCAACACTGAACTGTGCAACAATGCAACTCTCAGCCGTAAGTTTCTGAAGCATTTTAGAATCCTTAGCATGTTAGGGCTTTGCACTGGACTTGGCCAAGGCTTGGATCCTTAGTCAATCAGCAGTACTCAGAGGACCTGTGCCTTATTCAAATGGGGTGAGCCAGCCCCAGATGGCTACAGGTTGGGTTGAGCAGTACAGCACTATGAGGGCGTCTCAAGGGGTGGAGATGGAGAGGCAAGGATGAGGAGCAACTGTGAAAAAGAGGGACCTACTAGGCAGCTACATCTCTCTGACTGAGAAGGGATGGGTTGCCTTTCCAACCAGGCCTCTCCTTCTTCCTGCCCCTTGAAACAGCACAATGGAGGTGCCAGTGCCCCTTGTCCCAGCCATGTTTTTGCTGGATGTTAAGATATTGTTACACACCGTCCCTATATCCAAGTGATTTGAGATTCCAGAGGTACCTGGTGTGCTTTAACCAAGGGTATGTGTTTCCTGTGGGACCATAATGCACAAAGGACACTGTGATATGGGGTATTTATAATATGGGGTATTTATAAATATATACAACCTGAGGCTTACAATGAAGACATCCACCAGAAGATGTCCTGTCCCTCCCATAGACACTGCAGCATCCTCGCCTTGGCAGCTTTCTTTTCTTGAGAACGGTCACATCCCACTTGTGCAGATCAACTAGCAGGAGTTTTCACTGGGATTTTAAATCGATCCCTAGCCCAGGCTATTGTTCCATCCTGCCTAAAGTCCTCTATTATCGTTCCAATAGCAAAAAAACCTAACCCGGAAGATCTGAATGACTTTCGTCCAGTAGCACTCACACCTATAATCATGAAGTGCTTTGAAAAGCTGGTACGAAATCATGTCATTGCCTGCCTACCAGAGGGACTGGACACATTCCAATTTGCTTATAAAACAAAAAGATCGACAGAGGACGCTGTGGCGATTGCCCTCCATGCCGTCCTTGCACATTTGGAGCAGCGGGGGGGTTATGCCAGACTGCTTTTTTTAGATTTCAGCTCGGCATTTAATACCATTCTACCACAGCGTCTGATGTCTAAACTGGAAGATCTGGGGCTTCCGTTATCACTTTGTGGGTGGATATTGGACTTTTTGTCAGACCGCTCCCAGAGGGTTCGGTTGGGCCCTTATACCTCTAAAATGCTTAAGACTAACATAGGAACACCACAGGGATGCGTACTCAGTCCGCTCCTTTATATTCTCTACACGTACGATTGTGTCGCTGCTCACCCTAGTAATAGGGTTGTCAAATTTGCAGATGACACAACCGTGATTGGGCTCATCCCTGAAAGGGAGGGTGAAACGCACTATAGAGATGAGGTGGAGCGGCTGACAGAGTGGTGCAGAGCTAACAACTTGCTCATAAATACAAGGAAGACAAAGGAGCTTGTGGTGGACTTCAGGAGACAGAAGAGCAATATCCAGCCACTTTTGATTGATGGGGTCTGTGTGGAGAGGGTAACAACGTTCAGATTTTTGGGCATTGAATTACAAGAGGATCTGTCCTGGAGTGTCAACACAAGGGGGCTTGTGAAGAAGGCGCAGCAGAGACTGTACTTTTTGAGAATTCTAAGGAAAAACCATCTTCCGCAGAAACTGCTGCTTGCCTTCTATCACTGTGCCATTGAGAGCGTGCTCACTTATGGCTTATGTGTGTGGTACGGAAGCTGTACTACCCAGGACAGGATGGGGTTGTGCAGAGTTGTTAAGGCAGCAGAGAGCATTGTTGGCTGCCCACTCTCCACCTTAGAGCAGATTTATGCCACAAGGTGCCATAGGAAGGCACTGGACATAGTAAAAGATCCATCGCATCCTGGTCACTGTCTCTTCGAGCTCCTGCCGTCGGGACGGAGATACAGGACGATGAAGACAAGAACGAGCCGTCTTAACAGCTTCTTCTCCAGAGCGATCTCAGCCCTGAATGGGAAGCCTGGACTTTGAAAGTCATCTAATCTTCCTTGCTGTACTATACTGTATTGTTTTAATTAGTGTTTTTATGGAGCAGTCGAGTAATTTCGTTGTCCCTGAGAGGGGGCAATGACAATAAAGATATTATTATTATTATTATTATTATTATTATTATTATTATTATTATTGTTGTTGTTGTTGTTGTTGTTGTTGTTGTTGTTGTTCTAGATTTGCTGACCTAATGCTGGTCTTATTACTACACATGGAGAAGCCCCCATTCCTTTGATGTCTTGCTGTCTTAATCTGTTATTTTAATCTGTTATTTTAATGATCCACTTTCCCCAAACGGTCACATCAGAAGTAGATTGGTTCAGAGATAATTCATATTATTTCCTAGGATTAAGAGGTATCTAAGGAGACACAATTTAAGAATTTTGCCCAGATTATTTAACCCAGTGGATAAGTAAACAACAACAACAACAACAACAACAACAACAACATCAACAAACTGGTCCAAGAATACAAAGTTCAAGACACCTTTATAACACTCCCCATGCACGATTACCCTGTGAACGATCTATTTCAACCAATATAACTGGATATCTAAGGTCATGAACAGCTCATAATTAATTTATGGTCCCTTCAAGTTAACTTTCAATTGAATATTCCAAAAATGAACCTTACAATCCACCTATCTTATTCAGGTGTCCTCCTAAATCACCCTTGAGCTGGTTCTGGTCAGTTTTTTAATTGGGAAAATAAGCACTATCTAAGCTGGGAGTTATGAGAGTGCATAAGATAAGTCCCTACCTTACAGCGTTCTCTTAAATTAATTTTTTTATTTATTGAATTTATATACCACCCTATACCTGGGGGTCTCAGGATGGTTCACAGAAACTCATGGATAGCTCATTGTTAAAGAGCAGGAGAGAGAGAGAATCTCCATACAAAAACAGGGGACTATATTTTCAGAGAGGTTACACCGTAATAGATGGCATGAAAACCTTCAGGGAGATTGAGATGGAAAAGAAAGTTCACAATGCCCCACCTCAAATTTGGTAAAGGTCATTCATCTCAGACTCCACTGGTGACTTTATCCTATGGTCAGCCCTGAATGCAGATTGTGCCTTGATCATATTTTATTCAAGAGTACTTGCAGCCCCCCCAAAAAACTGTAAGGCCCTAGGGTTTTTTTCAAAAATATAACAAACAGATACAAAGACAAAGTGATTAGCATGCTCACTATACTTTGGATTTTGGCAGTTCCTGATCGCAACTTGCTGGCTGAAAATGGTCTGCAGTGCCCAGCCTGCTATTCAAATGGAACCAAAAGATGTAAAAGTGAGAAGACCATCAACTGTCTTGAGAATGAGACCCAGTGTGTTGATTTTCAAGGAGCTCTTAATATAGGTAACATTGGTACTCAGACGGGGGGGGGGGGAGCCAACTCATTGGCTGGGTTCTGCAGACTCCCTCCTACTCTCCCTTCCATCCTCTTCAATTCCCTTTCATGTTGCTGGATAAGTGAGAGGGATCAATGGCCCCACTCTGTACCCTTCCTCAGTGTTTCGTCAGAAGAACTCAGACCATTAGTGCAAGGATATATAGCTGTGCATCAGAATTTCCACTCTCTTCTGCCTGCACCTTCTCTTCCACACCTGTAGCTTTGTTTTTGTTTTTTTTGAGGCTGCATCACACTGTGGACTCATGCCAGGTTCACACACTCATGGCTCACACACCAGAGAGGGAGTGTTGTTTTCAAATCTTGCTGTGTGGCCACAGCATGTGGCTTTAAACATGTCCAGGAGATGGCAGGGATAGAATTCCTCCAATTTTTTTTGCAACTCACTTCCCCACAAGAATTTGATTTGGTTAAACTAGCTAATTAGGCCTATTATCTGATTCTCTAATTTCATTATATTTTATAAATATAACCTGTTTATTAACAATCTTTGTGTCTTGAGACTACTTTGGGTATGATGGCAATGTTGATTTACATTTGAGATTTTTTCCCCCTGAACTTCTGATGTTGAAAATTTTGTATATTCATGTTCCAATGAAATTATGATATTTTTCAGATTTCTTAAATATACACATTTATAACTTATTAAAATTCATATCAGGGATGCGGGTGGTGCTGTGGGTTAAACCACAGAGCCTAGGACTTGCCAATCAGAAGGTCGGCGGATCGAAACCCCGCGACGGGGTGAGCTCCCGTTGCTCGGTCCCTGCTCTTGCCAACCTAGCAGTTCGAAAGCATGTCAAAGTGCAAGTAGATAAATAGGTACCACTCCAGTGGGAAGGTAAATGACATTTCCGTGCGCTGTTCTGGTTCACCAAATGACTGTACACCGGCTCCCTTGGCCAATAAAGCAAGATGAACGCCACAACCCCAGAGTCAGTCACGACTGGACGTAATGGTCAGGGGTCCCATTTACCATCACAGGCACAATCTCCAATTCCCTGGATAAAGGACTAATCTCAATATTTCTTTCCTTTCCCCTCCAGCTCTCATTCAGCTCCATAAGTTCACTTTCCAAGGCTGTGGAACAACAGATTTTTGTGCCATCCAGAAAAATGAAAGAAGAACAATCAGATTTGGGAACTTTCTCCTTTTTGTTAAGCAAATAAGCTGTTATAATGATTCACAAATCTCACACCAGCTTGAGCATGAGGGGTGAATAGGACAGTGTAGACCTCCTCCTTGTTTATTCCAAAATCCATAGCAATGAGAGGGAATTGGAGTCCTAGTGGTGAAATCCAGGACTCAGGATCTCTGGTTCTTACTTTTTTGATTTTGGTGGTGGAAAAGGAAAGCAAGTGGCACAGAAAAAGGGGTTAAAATTGCCAGTTTGCATTTCTTGAAGTAGAAAATATTCATCTGGTGTGTGGACATCTTTCCTATTCTGATTGATTGAAGAGGGCTCTGGAAGTTTATTTGTGTGAAAGAAACAAGCAGAAGCTTCCTTCAGAGAAGCTTAGTACAGCTAGGTTAAACTGGTTTTCTGTTATCTCTTCTTCAAGGTCATACAGACTGTAGTAAGAGGCCAGAAGGAACCTGACTTTCACTTTCTCTTTCTATCTCTCTTCCTTTTGGTGTGGTGTTCTGAATATAGTGTTAAGATTTAGACTTATTACAGTGGAGGCTTGGGTTGTGAACATGATCCGTGCCGGAAGTATGTTCGCAACCTGCAGCGTTCGCAACCCGCAGCGCTGCGTATGCGCACATGTGTGTGCACATGTGAGTTGCGATTCGGCACTTCTACGCATGTGCAAAGTGCGATTTAGCGTTTCTTCACATGTGCGACTGCTGAAACCCAGAAGTACCCCATTCCAGTGCTTCCAGGTTTCGGTGTGTCTGTAACCCAAAAAAAACGCAACCTGAAGCCTCTGTAACCCGAGGTATGACTGTGTAAGTTCTTTTAAGTTTATGTTAAGTCTTGATGCAAATGGATTTCTTATGGACAGTGCCAATCCTGAATGTATTGGATTTGTGACTATTATGCTCATTATCCTTCAGTAGCCATAAAGCTCCACCTATTGGCAGAAATCAAAACATTAAGTTTTAGGTTTTTTGCATTATAAAGCCTTCTTTTGAATGCATACTTCAGAATGCGGAAGCTTATAAAGCAGACAGGAGGGCTGAAAGTTACAGGACCATTGGGGCAATCACGGTGAAATTTCAGTATCAGGATTCAGGTTCAGTTTTCCATTCAATGGTGTATCATTCCTGGACTTAGCCATTCATGTCTCCTGACACTGATCTACAGGCCAGGGTCATGGAAACTGGTCTATCTGTTTCTTCTAGTTGCCTTCAGACAGGGTGACATACACAGTAACTCCCCCGCCCAAATTCCTCTGACTGAGCAGCCTGGCAGAACACATTGGTCATGCATACAGCAGGCATCAGTAGTATAAGGATACTACCTCCTGTCAATTGCTTATGAACCAGCCCTCCTGACCTTGATTGATGATGTCATATGCCATTCCACACCAAAAGTCCCTTCCCAGAAGTTCCAACTTCAAGGGCCACCATGAAATGACTTGGAGTGGGGGTCCATGTAACCCATTGTGTTGATGGCACACCACTGCCTCCTTCAAGTAGGCAGGGACCACCCTGTCTTGCAAGAACCTCCCTACATGGTCAACTTTCCCCTCCCTGCTCCTTATGAAGGGAAGTGTGGTGTAGTGGTTAAGAGTGGTAGACTCCTAATCTGGGGAACCGGGTTCATGTCTCCGCTCCTCCACATGCAGCTGCTGGGTGACCTTGGGCCAGTCACACTTCTTTGAAGTCTCTCAGCCTCACTCACCTCACAGAGTGTTTGTTGTGGGGGAGGAAGGGAAAGGAGAATGTTAGCTGCTTTGAGACTCCTTAAAGGGAGTGAAAGGCGGGGTATCAAATCCAAACTCTTCTTCTTTTCCTCAGACAAGAGGGGCAAGGGGCAATGTCCTTGAATCTTACTAGCTGAAACGCTTCCAACATGAGAAAGCTAGACAGTGCTCGGGACACCCCTTGAGATTCATCTGCTGTACCAGTTCCCAGTGGATGCAAGCAACTTCATCCTCAAAATGCTTTGCAAACAGGTCACAGCATTGACATGTCACAAGCACATTCCCCAACTCCCAATGACAGGCCCTCCCCATTTTTACCTTGGAGCTTTCCTTTCCTCACCCAGTCTCTCGATGCCCACTACTCCACCTCTCAACCTGGTTACTGGCACCAGGTTCAGATTACCCACCACCACTACTTGCAGCACATTAAACATTTTATTTTATTTTTAAAGCTCAGACCAATGTTTCATATGATCATGTGGTTGAGATATCTTAAATTCTGAGATTTAGAGATATCTATATTCTGTTAGTATAAGCAAATACAATAGACACACCAATACAAAGGAAATGAGTAGAAAGAGGAATATTTAAATAAAATTAATAGCAATATTGAAGGTAATGATGATGATTTTAGGGTTTGTGAAAGAGAAAACACCATAAAAGAAAGAAAGGGAAGAGAAAATACAGTTGGCAATATGGTGCATGGACATGTTCTGTGTACTCCCATGATCTTTCTTCCTGTCAATACCCCTTCCACACAATCAGGTATTGCAACTTCTTTCTTCACATCCTGGAGTCTAAAATTTGTTCTAATTCATACTCTTCCTCTCCTTCTACCATGACAAGAGGCGGAGGTGCTTGTCTCGGTGCCTGGTAAGGGTGTGCAGGTACAACCGGTAACAAGACCAATCTGTGGAAGACGGGGTGAATCTTCTTGGATTGCTGGCAATTTTTCTACAAATCATTAATATCCAAGGCAACACGATGACCAAGTACAACAATGCAATATCAATATAAACTCTTTATATAGTCTATACAGAACATTGAACAACATGAGAAACCAAATACAGTCATCATCATCAAACCTTTATTGCATTAGCATACAGCCATAGCAGGATAAGACAAAAATGCTAGAGAGAAGCAACCTAACAAAATTCAAACGATATTACTGGCATTGTGACATTTAAATTACCCTAAAACAATAATGTAAATATTTAGTTGCCAGCGCCGGGAATCTAAAATGCAGATGTATATAAAACATATAATGGCCCCAAAATAGGCTCGGCACATTAGGTTGAAAAGGTAATACAAAGAAGGTCTGGGACACACTACCCAGTCAGTGTAGCCCTGAGTTTCAAAGCCTGCACTATAAAGATTGCCACCCCACGTGAAATTTGGGGATTTGCGTCCACAAGAAGCGATTTCAAACAGTCTTCCTTAGATGTGATGGTGGGCGGGATCAAGAGGAGGAGCTTAGTTCTTATTAGCTCATAAATAGGGCAGTAGAAAAAGAAGTGTATGAAGTCCTCTACTTCATTCATTGTGCATGGACATAGACGCTGAGTAATGGGGGTCTTAAAGTAAATCCCCTGCAAGAAGGCCGTGGGTATAGAATGGAAACGGGCCATGGTAAACGCTCTTCTCAAATTGGGCTCCGTCAGGTCTATCAAGTAGTTGGCAAGTGATCTTACCACTTTCACTTTAGGGAGCCACTTGGAGAGGCGAGCTGTGGTGGACTGTGCCCGGTCCATGGCCTCGTCTCTTGTAAGAATCCAGGCCCGGATATTATGATGGTCCCAAGATGACAGCGTGTCAAGATCTGGGAGGGAGTAGCGTGCCGTGATAATCTCCATGGCCTTGGACCATTTGTTGTTATGAGCACAAGTTAAAAAGGCTTGCCTGGCTAGTAGGGAGCCTGGGGCTTTGATTAATTTACAATAAAAACTAATAATTCTAATGTGGGCTCTTGCAACAATAGAGGGGAGGCCCAGTTCTATTCTTAACTGTGCAGCAACCGAGCCCTTGGGGAGGCCCAGTAACTTTCGTGCAAAAGAGTTTTGTAGAATCTCGAGCCGTTGTAGTGTTTTTAAATTCCACCCCCAGATTTCAACCCCATACAGTAACATCGGGAGGACTTTGCTGATAAATGCTTTTCTGATTGGAAGAACCAACTGGCCGCCTTTTGCATAGAAGAATTTCTCCAAGGCTTTGATGGTTCTACGGGCAGCCAGGATGGTCATATTTAGGTGAGCTGACCAACTAAGCCCATGCTGAAAAGTGATGCCCAAATACTTGAATGCTGAACAATATTCAATAGAGTGGCCCTCAAAATTCCAGAATGGCTTCCGAGTTTTCGTGCCAAAAGTAAGAATTTTGGTTTTGGCGAAATTGATTTTGAGGGAGTTGGTATCACAATATGTCATGAGCCCTCTGAGTATGTTGTTTAAGCCCTGCTTGGTTAAAGACAGTATCACCATGTGATTTTGGTTTTGGCGAAATTGATTTTGAGGGAGTTGGTATCACAATATGTCATGAGCCCTCTGAGCATGTTGTTTAAGCCCTGCTTGGTTAAAGACAGTATCACCATGTCGTCCGCATAGAGTAATATGGGGATCTTGAGCTGTTGTAAAGAGGGGGCAGATTGGTTTAGGGCCTTCATGGTTGTAACGATGTCATTAATGTAGAAATTAAATAGAAAAGGGGGCAAGAGGCAGCCCTGTTTGACCCCTTTATTCAGAGGGAAAGAATCAGAAAGAGCTCCCAGAGGGCCAAATTTTACTCTGGCCGATATGTCATTATGAATTTCCATAAGAAGGTGGAGGAGTCTCTTATCTATGTTGGTGTAACTAAGCTTCTGTCATAGCCTATCTCTAGGGATGGAGTCAAAAGCGGAGGTCAGGTCCACAAAAGCCGCGTGTAGTTTGCAGTTGAACCTGTTTAGGTATTTATCAATCAATGTAAATAGAACAAGACATTGGCCAGATGTACTATGACCTTTACAGAAGCCAGCCTGTTCCGGATGGAATAGCTTTGTTTCTTCAGCCCACTCGATTAATTTCTCTAACAAGAATCTAGAGTAAACCTTGTATGATATGTCCAGCAGGCTAATAGGTCGGTAGTTACGCGGATCTTGTGGGTCCCCCTTTTTATGTATTGGGATGACTATGCTCTGTTTCCAGTTAGGTGGAATCTTAAGAGTAGCATTAATAGTGGTAAAGAGAGATGCTAAAATAGGGGCCCACCACGTCTGGTTCGATAAAAATACCTCAGGTGGTATCATATCCTCCCCCGGGGATTTATCCCCTGGTAGCATGCTAATTAGTTTATCTGATGAAAACAAGCTGTAAAGCTTTGTTTTATGACGTCCAACGCCTTCGAGGTGGTCTGCAAACAGATGTAGTGAACAGTGATTCTGGATATACCCACTGTTTCGTAGAATTCTTCTTCAGCACAGCAGAAGGATACAGAAATGCTTCATAAACTGCAAATGAATTATTGAAACGATGACCTGCATATACATGGTAACTTACAATAACTCAAATTATTACAACTGATACGCATGAACTATAATGACAATTCAATATGAAATAAAATGAAAAGTACATACCTCATCTATATGGGGTATAATATCTATGGAGCAGTGGCCATAAAGTTATGTAACCACTGCTACTGACTACATGTTGCAAGAAACCTATAAAGCCGACCCCAGGTGGTTCTCATCACCAGGAGATTGAGCTTAAAGATACAGTACAGTTTAAGAGCCAGAATGTAAAGAATGAAATAAAACAATTGAGATCCAGTTTAGAATTAAGTCCTCAAGGATGAATGGTTTTAAACATAAAGATAAACCGAGATTCTTGCTGTCGTAACCGTCTTTCATAATCTTGTCTAATACTTATGGCTTTCTGATTCACCCACAATACCGTTTATAATAAATTCATGTCAGAATGGTTATGAGAAACAAATGTTCTACGAATGCGTGAACTCTGTATTGCTGACAGTTTTCTATGAAGTCTTCTGCTGCCGGAACCAACAGAGTGTTGGTTGGGGTTGAGAAGGTTGCGAGGATGTTATCCATAACTGACAACACCACAGAGGCTGAATCCCACAGTCAATTGCACCACTATTTTTTCCCCCCATTCAGCAGCCCAACAGACCACGGATAAAAACTTTTTTTTAACCTGTTGGTGCGGCTGACTATAATTTTGTATCTCCTGCCTGAAGGTAGGAGATTAAAGAGGTGCTGGCCCTGTTGTGAGTCATCCCTAAGAATTTTCCTCACTCTCCTGAGGCAGTGGTCTCCCGAGATGTCATTTAGTGAACTCAGGGGACAGCGCATGATGTATTCACCACACTCTGTAGGGACTCCCTGTCTGTGGCTGTCAAACCAGTGTACCACACTGTAATACAATATGAAAGGACATTTTCTATTGTGGACCGGTAGAAGGAGATCATCAGTTTTTGTTTGACATTGTTCTTTCGCAAGACCCTGAGGAAATGAAGTCTCTGTTGGACCTTCCTAACCACCTGGGTTATATTGATTTTCCAAATGAGGTCTTCACTAAGGTAGACTACCAGGAATTTAAAGGAAGAGATTCTCTCCACACAGCCCCCCTGATCTACAACGAGGCTAGTTCCCTCTTTTCCTCCGAAAGTCCAACACTATCTCCTTTGTCTTACTGATATTTAGGTGCAAGTTGTTCTCTAGGCACCATGTCAGGACTTTATGAACCTCCTCCCTATAGGCTGATTCATCTCCACCTGTAATTAGACCCATTATGGTGGTATCACCTGCAAACTTAATAATCACAGTAGATGGATCGGATGAGATACAGTCATATGTATACAACGAGTACAGGTAGGGATTCAGCACGCATCCCTGTGGGGTGCCAATGCCGAGCTTCAGAGAGGAAGATGTAACAGGCCCAATTCTCACTATTTGTGTGTGATCCCTCAGAAAGTCTTTAATCCAATCACAGATGGTAGAAGAAAGGTCCAGGTCCCTCAGCTTTTTAAAAACAATGTCCGGAAGGATGGTATTAAAAGCCAAGCTATAATCAATAAACAGCATTCTGACATAATTCCCTGGTTTCTCCAGATAACTCGCTGCAAGGTGAAAAGCTGTGGCTATGGCATCGTCTGTTGACCTATTTCTCCTGTAAGCGAACTGGTGTTCATCAAAATCTGGTGGAAAACATGTCCTAAGATGTTGAAGGACCAATCTCTCAAAGCATTTCATCATTACAGATGTTAATGCAATGGGTCTGTAGTCATTTAGGCAGTTAGTTGCTGTTTTCTTTGGGACTGGGATAATGGTGGCCGCTTTCAAACATGATGGAACACAATCAGTCTGTAGGGAGATGTTTAAAATCCTTGTCAGGAACCCTGTTAGTTGATCAGCACAGTTTTTATTTACCACTATCCTCATCACCCCATCAGGACCAGCAACTTTATTGGGATTCACTGCCCGCAATGCAGCTTTCATTTGATGGTCATATAGAATAAGTGGCTGAGAGTTTGTAGGCTGGCAGGCAGGAGCCGTGATATTTGATCTTTCTACTTCATAGCGGGCAAAGATGTCCAGCTCCTCCGCTAACACATCATCAGCCTTAACCATGTTCCTTTTATTGCCCTTGTAGTTGGTTAGGTGCTGCAGTCCCTGCCACACTTGTCTCGTTTTCTTATCGGCTAAGCAATTCTCCACTGTATGCCTGCTTCAGATTGGAATACACACAATCGAAAATATTCTTCCCTCTAGTGGGGAATTTCACATACTGTTCAAACTTAGGAAAGACTGCCTTCAGGCAGGCCTGATTAAAGTCCCCTGCCACAACAATAGCACCCTCTGGATGGATTTGCTGCTGCCTAGAAATGACGTCATATAACTTAGAAAGTGCCGCTCTGATATTAGCATCAGGTGGAATGTAAACGGCTATGATAATTGTCACAGTTACTTCTCTAGGCAGATAAAATGGCCTACATGTAACTGCCATCAATTCCACATCTGAGGAGCATTATGTATAAACTCTTCTACTATTGACACACCACCCACCGTGTATATAAATACAGATTCCTCCACCTCTGGCCTTACCAGAATTACTGTCTCTGTCAGTTTTGGACGCTGTAATCTAAAGAGATATTGAGGAACTGGAACATGTGCAAAGAAGGACTACAAAATTGATTTAGGATCTGTAAACCAAGCCTTATGTGAAATGGATGAGGAAGTTGGGTATACTGAGCCTGGAAAGGCGACAACTGAGAGGTCTCCTTTTCAAAGCCTTAGCCATTGGACTGTGACAATTAACCTCAGGATTCTGTCCTGCCCTCAGTGCTATTCAACATTTACATGAAACTGTTGGGAGAGGAAATGCCACAGCAACTCAGTGAAGGTTGGTTTCTTGGATTGAGTTTAAAATCCAAGTGAGGACAAAATAGATTGCAAATATAATTTTATTCCACAGGAAACTTTGTGTGTGATTGTGTAAGTGAGAGAAGATTCTTAAACAGTGGCTGTATTTGTAGGATTAAAGAGTGTGAGGCAGGGGAGATAGAGGGAAGCGCCAGAGAAACCAAAACTCCTAACAATACCTTGAAGAAGTCACAAGACAGAACTATACAGTGGTACCTCTAGATACGAACGGGATCCGTTCCGGAGCCCCATTCGCATCTAGAGGTAAACGTTTCTAACGACGGCACGTCTGCGCACGCATCGCTTTTTGCCGCTTCTGCGCATGTGCATGACGTCATTTTGAGCGTCTGCCCATGCGCAAGCGGCTAAACCCGGAAATAACGCGCTCCGTTACTTCCGGGTTGCCAAGGAACACAACTCGAAAGCGCTCAACTCATAGCATATTTAACCCAAGGTATGACTGTACACAGTTATCTGGGTGTAGAACCCATTGAAATCAGTGACACTTACATCTAGGAAGACAGGTATAGAATTGCATTGTAATCCCTTTGAAATAAATGGTTACTACTTCCACCAACAGTGCATAGGAGTGTGCTGAAATACCTACACTGCCTCCAATCTTTTCAGCCAAATTTATTCATTGGTGAGTGATGGGGTGGAAACATGAGAAGCATATTTCGCTTTCAAGGAAGTAACCAAACTTCCTTTGAAAGTGGAGGTAGAACATAGAGATTGTGGGTTATTTTGCCCTGCCTGAATTTGTCAAATCCTCTTTTCAAGTAGTCTAAGCTGCTGGCCATCACTGCCTCTTGTGGAAGTGAGTTCCATGATTGAACTATGAACTGCATAAAATTTTATACAGCACATAGCTTCTGAACTGCACTAAGCATGGTTTTCCCCCTCCTTTCAACTATGTCAGGTAAAATATTTATGAAATTATGGAGTAATTAAAAAGTAGAATACTCCGTCTTTAACTTTATTAAACACAAGCAAAATGAATGTCACGGTCCAGTTTACAGGCGGTTGATGTCCCGGCTGAGGATGTCGGGACCAGGGGCAAGACGGCTGGGTGGGTGCAGGAATGAGAGTCCAGAAGCTAGGAGTCTGGAAGCCAAGAGTCCAAGGGTCAGAGAACCGGGAGTCATGAAGCCAAGGGTCCAGGGGTCCGGAAGCCAGTAGTCAAGAAGCCAAATGCAGCAAGGCAGGAAGTGTGTTGCTGTGGCAAAGGGGCAAAGGGAAATGCTGACCTAATATGCCTTCCTGGCTCTTGCCACCAGCTGCTGTGAGTTACCAATTGGCCTCACCTGTGCAGCCGCATCTTGCCTCTTCAGAAAAAATTTAGGAAAGCCCCAGTCCTGAGAAGCCCTACCGGTCAAAGGCCCTGGCTCCTGAACACACTCATGCCAATATATTGTGAGATAAGATGGTGCCCGGCAAACTTTTGCTGCGCCGATGGACGCCTGTGCCGATAGTAAAAACTAGAGCTCTCTTAGCAGAGTCCATAGCAGAGTTCTTAGCAGCGGTAGAAAGTGTTGCCTTGTGTGTGGATAATAAATCAGACTGAAAGCAGGCTTCTTGCTAATCTCCAACAGCCTTTAATGAGAAGAAAAACATCATAAATCAGCCCGGCGAGAGAGCGGACATCCTTTCGTCTCTCAGCCAAAACGAAAGGAAACTCACACACAAAGAAAGATTCCCGTATGTGAACATAACCACGCCTCAGAATGTGAGACGTCACACAGAACTGTTTAACCCTGTAAGTTCTGATTCTCCTCACACACCCTCTCGTCTCGCATCCTGAGGGGAACTGTGAGTATAACTCACCCCAAACACAACCCTTCACAGAACTCCCCATGTCACTGGAACGTCAAGGGTTGGGTAAACCCATCAGCTAGGTTCTCCTGGCTCGAACAATACTTGAGCCGTATCCAACCTGCCTGGAAACTCTGACATACATTCTGGAAGTGTATGTCCAAATGCTTGATTCTGGACTTGAACTGTCCAGATTCTGCCAACCTAAGACAAGGTTGATTGTCTCCCCAAACAGTTATGGGCAAGCAACAATCCCCACAGATCTCTTGGATCAAGCACCGGTAGAAGTCCAACTCCCTGCACAAATCCGACAACGCACTGAACTCAGCCTCAGTGGAAGAAAGTTCAATAAGACTTTGCTTCTGGGACTTCCACCCAAGCAGGGATTCCCCGTACTTTACCACCAGCCCAGACACAGACTTCCTGTCCCCAAGAGAAGCCCAATCACTGTCACTCCAGCACGTAAGTCGTGAGTCACCTTCAGCTGACAACGTGAGGCAAAACTCTTTGGTATCCTGCAAATACCTCAACACTCTCTTGATGCCTTGCCAGGCATTCACACTGGGCTTTGTAGCCTCGCTGCTGAGCAGATTCACAGCAAACGCTATGTCTGGTCTGCTCCACTGAGAGAGATACAACAGACTCCCTAGCGCTGACTGAAACACCTCAGGGTTTTGGAACTCAGAACGCTCCCCAAGCTGACTGTCCTTCACGAAGTTGGTCTCCATGGGCATTCTGACCCCTGCACAGTCAGACATCCAGAACTTCTCAAGCAACTGCTCAATCTTGCCTTTCTGACTGAGCAAGAAACTCCCATTCTCAGACCTGTCTATCCTAACGCCTAGATAAACCTGAACGGGACCAAGGTTTTTCAGCTTAAACTTCTTACCAAGCTCTTTGGCTAAACCTTGCACCTGTCTACCTGTCTGTGCCACGTACAGAATATCATCTACAAACATCAGAATTGCCTCCTGTGTCTCTCCTGACCCCTTCAGGTACAGGCAACTGTCTGCAACACTCTTCTGGAAACCCAAACTTTCCAGAGCTTCATTCAGGCACATGTTCCAATTTCTGGCTGACTGTTTCAAACCATAAATTGACTTGTGTAGCTTCCACACAACACCTGGCTCATTGCCCTCAAACCCTGGAGGAGGTAGCATGTACAGATCCTCCTTCAGATCCGAGTTCAAATAAGCCACATCCACATCAAAGTGGTGCACTTGGTGCCCTCTTTGAGCAGCTACTGCTAAAAGCACATGCAGAGTCTAACTCCGGGACGTAGGAGCATACACCTCGGTGTAATGCAGCCCCCTTCTCTGTGTGAACCCTCTGGCTACAAGCCTCGCCTTGTACTGAGGTTCTCCTGATGCTGTGGGCTTAATCCTGTAAACCCAACGACAGCTCACGGCCTGCTTGCCCTCTGGCAGCTTCGTGGTGGAGAACACACCTAAGGACCTCATTGAGTTCAACTCCTTTCCCATTGCCTCTTGCCACTTCCTGGCTTCTGCTTCAGGCAACTGTTGAACCTCCTCAAAACTCTCAGGTTCGCACTGCGCTAAACCAACCCACACGCTGGTGACCTCAAACCTCTCTTGTGGTACCCCCTTTGTAGTGCGTGTGGAACGTCTGAGCACTGTCTCAGGTGCTCCCTCTGACCCACTGGGGTCAGCAAGTGTGTCCTTGTTATCAGAAGACTTCCCCTCTGACTTACTGCGTCTTCTGGCATTCTGCACTTGACTAACGGGAGATGAAGGCTCACTCTTGGGCTCTCTTTTAACAACCTGTGGAGATGCCCCTCCCTGTTCTTGACCCTGGTCAGAGACCTGGTCCTCATCAACAGGTTCAGCTTCTAATTCTCCCTCCTCAACAGAATCAGACAGACACTCTGAGAGAATGCCAGGATTCGCATGGATCCTTGACCACCCACTCTGCTCACAGAACTCAGCACTTCTGCTGACTAGAATCCTGGACTGATCGCCTTCTGGATAGGCAAACCTCCACCCTTTTGTCGCAGGCTCGTACCCACAAAAGATCATTTTCCGGGACCTCAGGTCACCTTTCTTGCGTTGAGCCTTTGGCACAAGCACCCAAGCTTCGCAACCAAACACACGGAAGAAATGCACCTTGGGCTTATTCCCGTGCAGCAGAAAATAGGGCGTGTCTCCTACAACAGAGCTATAGGACCTGTTCAAGGTGAAGCTGGCAGCTTTCCAAGCTTCGGCCCAAAAGCTCTGAGGCAAACCAGAGTGAAACAGTAGAGCGTCAGCTGCCTCAGCTGCCTCAGCTAGCGTTCTGTTCCTGCGTTATGCAACACCATTCTCCTGGGGAGAATAAGCAACCATCAACCTGTGACTTATTCCCTTCTGGCGGAAGAAACTCTGCACAGCAGACCCGGTGAACTCTCCGCCTCGGTCGCTCTGAAAACTCTGCACCTTGGTGGAAAACTGTAGTTCCACCGCCGCAACCCAGTCTTTGATCAGTTGTGCCGCCTCACTTTTCCGTTTCAGCGAGAAATCCCAGCCGTTCCTCAAAACATCATCTGTCAGCGTGAGCGCATACCTGGCCCCGCCCAGACTCGGCACTGGCATGGGACCACAAAGGTCTGTATGCACAAGCTCAAAAGGCCTTGTGGTTACCCTCTCCGATCTGGGATAACTGCACCTTTTTATCTTTGCTCTTTTGCATGCCCTACAATCCAAGAATTTATCACATGCTTTCATCTTACAACCTTCAGTGCATTCTGGCAACTTCTGGATATATTTCCAACAGCTATGCCACATTCTCCTGTGCCACAAGTGAGCACACGAATCATGTGTGGGAACGTTAGCACACTGCGCCTGTGCTGTCTCAGCGCCCCCCTTACCCTCCAGAGGTGTCTCCAGAACAAAGAGGTTGTTCTGACATGCAACATTGACCAGTTGTTTCCCACCCCTGGAAATAGAACAGACATCATTTTCAAAGCAAACCTTATAACCCTCCTTTACAAGAGCAGATACCGATAAAAGACAACATTTCATTCCTGGCACAACGTAGACCTCCAGCTCTGCCTGTAAAAAAGAAACAAACACATTGCCAACAGTGGTTAATTGTCTCTGTGAGCCATCAGCAAGAGTGACTGTTTTCCCAGTTGAAACAGCCCTGCAGTTCCACATTTCACCACTAGATGGCGAAGGCATCAGGTGATGGCTGGCTCCTGAGTCGATGACCCAACGTAGCATGCTGCCCTCACTGGAGTTGTCCCTTAGCGTTGCCATAGAGGCAGCTATGGGAGTTGTCCCTTAGCTATGCCATAGAGGCCTTCTCACTTCCTCTGTCACGTCCTCCCTTCGCATTCCCACGCTGGCCTCCTCTCCTAGACTGGCTGCCATGGAAACCTGCCTGGCTGCCACGAGGACTTGGCTGACTGCCATGGGAACCGACCTTGGAGACATCCTGCCCGGCCTCTCTGACTCTTCTCGGACAGGACCGACGCAGGTGGTCAACAGACCTGCAGACAAAACAACGAGTGGAAAAAGCCTGAACTGTGCCTTCTGGCTTGGCCCCCCCTCTGCTACCGGCAGGGCACCCTGAGCCAGCTCGGCCCTCTCTGAGACGGCGTTCCTCCTCGTCACACAAACGACCAGTCACATACTGCAGCGTAAGATCCGCTGGATTCATCGATTCCAAAGTTAGACACAAATTGTCATAAATTTTGTTCCCAAGAGCTGAGCAAAATATAAACTTTTAGTTCCTCAGTAAAGTTGACTTGCAACAGTCTCAGCTTGTTGAAAACAAAGAGCATCTCAGTCACATGCTGCCTGATGCTATCACCAGGACGCAGGTTCAGCTCAAACAAGCTTCTGGTGGTGTGGATCTTTGCCCCAGCTATGATTCTGTGGTGCACTCTCTCTAGTGCCTGGTAGGCCTCCTGGGCAGTCTCAAGACCCTCCACCAAAGGTAGCTGTGAGCCCTCCAAACTGTGCACTATAGCTCCTAGGGCTTTCTGATTTTTCCTCTATGAGGCTTGGGCAGCTGCAACATCTGCTGCTGCAGCTCCGTCTGCAGCTTGCTGTGGGGGCCCTCGGATTGCCTCCCACAGACCCTTGGCTACCAGCCAGGCCTTCAGCTTCCTTGGCCACTCCTCCCAGTTTCTCCCATTTAATTTTTCGAAGGGGACGGAGTATGACTCCTGGCCATCTGCCATCTCCCCCGGGGCTGAGCCTACTCACGTAACAGCAGCTCCTCTTGGCACCCGGTCCTGAAGATGAGATCCTCCCCAGCAAGCTTCGCTGCCTCAAACGTTAGGCAGGAGCTCCAGCTGGCTTCTCCCACACACACAGGCACGACGTGGCAACAGCTTCCAAAGCTTGGCTAGCTTCCATAACCTGTGAGATAAGATGGCACCCGGCACACTTTCGCTGTGCCGATGGACGCCTGTGCCAATAGTAAAAACTAGAGCTCTCTTAGCAGAGTCCATAGCAGAGTTCTTAGCAGCGGTAGAAAGTGTTGCCTTGTGTGTGGATAATAAATCAGACTGAAAGCAGGCTTCTTGCTAATCTCCAACAGCCTTTAATGAGAAGAAAAACATCATAAATCGGCCCGGCGAGAGAGCGGACATCCTTTCGTCTCTCAGCCAAAAACGAAAGGAAACTCACACACAAAGAAAGATTCCCATATGTGAACATAACCACGCCTCAGAATGTGAGACGTCACACAGAACTGTTTAACCCTGTAAGTTCTGATTCTCCTCACATAAATAAGTTCAATTAGATTATCTTCTCCAGGACAATCCTTCCAGTCAAATATATTTATTGGGACAGTTGGGAGGGGACACTTGAGAAGCACTTTTGGCTATCAAGGAAGGAGTTGTATTGCTAAGTAGGTCTAACATGAAGCAAAAAAAAGCATCCTAAGATAGACAGCTTAGTGCAGAATGTGACTTTTGTACTGTGTGGCTAAAAAATGCCTTGAGTGGTGGTATGAACAGGAAATTGCTCTGCATCCAAAGCAATGGAAAAAGAAGAAGAAGACAGGCAAAAAGAGAGCACAGCCAGAGCAGTTTTAGCGTGTCAACTGGGGAGAGAGGCATGAGGCTACAATGGGAGTGAGGTACTGCCCTCCTGTCATAATAGTCCTGTACCCTTGCACAGGAGGGGAGAGACTTCATCAGGCAAGGCCTCTTTCCACCTGCCTTGCCCCACCCCCTGGCCCTGGAATTCTTCATAAGGAAACAGTGCCTGGAGGAAGAACTGTGAGGGGAGAGACTTCATCAGACAGGGCCTCCTTCCACCTACCTTGCCCCATCCTCCAGTCTCTGCTTCTCATTTTTTATTGTATTATGTTGTGCACTGTGGTTTGCTGTTGTTTTATTGATTGGAGTTTAGAAATTACTTATTGTAACTGATTGAGGGGATTTCTGTTTAATTTTGAAATGCTGATATTTAATATTATTCTATATTATTTTAATGAATGTTGAACGTTATTTTATTTGCATATTGTATATCGTATTATGCATATTGTCTTATTTATATGATATTAGCCGCTCTGAGCCTGGCTTTGGCTGGGGACAGCGGGATACAAATAAATTTTTTATTATTATTATTATTATTATTATTATTATTATTATTATTATTATCTGATCAGCTGCTCCAAGAAGGATGCTGTAGTATTTCACAGTTCTTCTCATCTTTTGAAAATGGAAGATGGGATTTGAAGCTGGTATAAACAACTAGCTGGGTTCAATTCAAGACAATGTGGCTAAGGACAGTCATCACTAAACAGATCAGCTGAGTCAAAGTATCACTCCCTGTCCCAACAATCTGACACAATTAGAATAAGGAGGGACAAAGTTCCATAAATTGATTTAATTAGCTCTCAGTGATGATCTTGGAGCCATTGTATTCTATTCAGTGTGTACCGGTGTGTCCCTGGCACCTTTCAACAGTCTTGAGCTATATCTAGCTTTGGCAGCTGAGCAGTCACCTGAGCAGTACCTTGAGACTCTCATTGCACTTTGATTAGTGGCCTGAAAGATCAGAAAAAGTATTTCGCTCCTTCCAACTCAGTAAGACTTCACATCAAGCAAGAGGAAAGACAGAGGCACTGGCTCACAAAAGACCTTTATCCATGAAGGACCCAGCAACTTCCCATAGACCTTGGATGTGATACTATTAACAGTTTGTGCACATGTCTGTAGCAAATGAGGGCTACAGGTAGGCACTGAAGAATATGGTTGGCCGTCTTAGCCATTGCTGTTAGTTGTTCTGCTTTAATGAAGGGCATAGTCAGATGACCTCAACTGACTTGGTAGCCTTCTTTGAACAAGTTCCTCATTTGGAGCTGTCCGTAGTCCCTACCAGGGGGAGTTGACACCTTCCCTGCTGCCCTGCACCAATTCATGAGACAGCTGCCTCATCTGCTGACAGATAATCTTCTGTACTCTCACTATCCAAAACCTTTCAGGATTCTTTAAGAAGTTTCTGCTTTAGAATTGCTATGTAGATACAACCTCATAAAACTGAATTGTATGCTTTTAAAATAATAAAAACTTAAAAATTAAGTTACAGATAGGTAGCCGTGTTCTTCAGATACCAATATCAGATACAAGTATCTGAAGAAGTGTGCATGCACACGAAAGCTCATACCAAGAACTAACTTAGTTGGTCTTTAAGGTGCTACTGGAAGGAAAACAATTTTTTGTTAAAAATTAAGATTACTAAAGAAAAATTGAAGAGTTGTAGTAGCCTGGCTGCATAAAACAACAAAGTCTCAGAGAAGCGCTGTATTAGATTCAATGTACTGCATCAGATTCAACTTTAGCCACTTTACTAATAATTACTGAAAAACTCTGACCACATGAGCACAGTATTCAAATAATCAGGTTTCCATGCTTTCTGGGAAGTCTACCCTACAGGGAGGAAGGCTAAGTTAATCCTCTGGAGGAACTGAAAACCAAATTTAGGCCAATTCAGAAAATGTGGGCAGGACAGGATTTTGTCTAACTCTTGTATGGAAGCAGCCCTCCCCAAGACTGCCAGCTGTATACTATAGCCTCCAACTGTGACTTCCTGAGAAAAGGACTCACTACTTGTTAGGTGAACTTTGGGTATCAGGTGAAGGTGATGGTAAAGGAAAATGACCCCTGGACGGTTAACTCCAGTTGAATTTGACTTTGGGGTGCGGCACTCATCTCCACTTTCAGGCCGAGGGAGTTGGTGTTTGATTGCAGACAGCTTTATGGCCCATGTCGCCAGCATGACTAAATCGCTTCTGGTGCATAGAGGACTGTGACGAGTGCCTGAGCGCACAAAAACACCGTTTACCTTACGTCAGCTGGGGTATCTATTTATCTACTTGCACTGGTATGCTTTTGAACTGCTCATTTGGAGGATTTGGGACAGAGCAAGAGGAGCTCACCCATAGTACTGATTCGAACCGCAGACCTTCTGATCAATAAGCCATTGAGGTTCAGTGGTTTAGGCCTCAGCACCACCTGCATCCCTTTGGGTATTAACCCAACATGTACACCTAGGTCCCACTGCTCCATGTTTCCCCAACATTTTCATGGCAGGTCAGAACCCCCCACAAGGAATTAAGGATTGGCAGATGTCTGAAGTGTGCCCTTAACCCCATAAAGGCCATAGAATGCCTAATGTTCTTCACCCCAACCTCATCACCTGCCAAGATGCAGAAGAAGCCAATGGGACCAATTTCTGTCTACTTTCTTTTTTCAGCAGCTCTCCATCTCATCAGCTTTGTTCTTATGTATTTCCTCTGGGGCAAAAATAAAAAGCCTCCCGCAAACAGAATTTCCTTTACTTCCAGATACATATCCTTACATTCTACGTCTGTCTTACTTGTCTTCACATGAAGAGATTGATTCACCACCCCCACTCTTCTTCTGTGTGGATGCAGTAACAGCTTTGGGGGGTAATTTGGAGCTGAACCAACAATGTCTCTTCCTCAAGTGGCCTTTGCCTATGGCCTGGTACCTCCCACTCGACTGGTTCAGAGAATGGCCATGTTTGTGTAGCTCCCTAATGCAGGAAGCTCCATGGCCACTGATGGCTCCAATCAAGACCTTCCTCATCATTGTGTGGGTGACTAATTCATACCTGGCACTCTTTCAGTCTTTGGCACATTCAACTCCTGAAGTCTCACTTCATCCCTTCTACCTTTTGGAAAGCACGGCCAAGACAGCAGGATCAGTTTTACTGCTGAAAGCCTCCATTTCATCCATGTGCACCCACAGCCCTTTCCATATGGATCTATTATCCAGGCTTTTCCTGAAGGAGCATCTCCACCCCTGTCATTCAGTCCAGACACTGAGATCCAGCTCTCAGGGCCTTCTGGTGGTTCTCTCACTTTGAGAAGTGAGCTCTGAGGGAAGCAGGCAGAGGGCCTTCTTGGTAGTGGTGCCGACACTTTGCAATGACCTTCCATCAAAAGTCAAGTGGATAAGTAACTATAAAACCTTCAGGTGACATCTGAAGGCAGCCCTGCATAGGGAGGTTTTTAATGTTTGATATTTGATTATGTTTCTGTATATGTTTGAACCTACCGAGAGTAGCCAGGGTGACCTAGTCAGATGGGTGGGGTAAATTTTTTAAAAAATTATTATTATTATTATTAAGAGGAAGAAATCTGAGAAGCTTCTATCAACAACTAATGAGATGTTAGAGAAATAATTCAGACAATTCCAAGAGTGAGCTTTTATTTTTCGTATGTCCCTCTTCATCTTTGTAATGAACAAACAACTCCAGTTCACAGACCTCCCTGAACTATTTGTTCCCAAGTGTTACTTGCAACATGAATCCATGGCCATTAAATCTCTCCAGGCAAGCCTCTACCTGCATCAATTCATTTGATGATCCTTCTCTGCTCTGAGTCTCCTATTCTTTCTAGAATGCTGAAGGCACTCCTAAGCGCATGCCTCCTCTTGGCCCCACTTTCTGCAGGTAAGATGGGGAACATCTGATGATCTTTAGAGGACACTGAAGAGAACTTGCTTCTTGAGAGGGAAGGGGAGTTAGGAGTGTAGATCAACACCATAGAGAGCAATCACTGCTGGGTTACCAAGAGAAAGTAGGGGAGAGTCAAGTCAAGAGATTATTTCTTGTGATGTTATTCAGATAAACAATGTCATGTAGAAAAATAATGAAATATCCCACTCTAACATGAAACCTGCATTGCAGCAATACACGCAAAATGTGGATCACTCTCTGTGTGTCTGTGTGGTGTGGGGGGGTAGGGACACAGAGGGGGGATTTGCAAAGGCAAGAGATTGCCAGATGAAAATGTTGGGCATGATTTCATAGTGGAGGGAAAGTGCTAAGAAGGTGAATAAGCTTTTCTTTACTGGGAGAGGTAGAGAAAATATGCCTTAAAAATAGGATAGAATAATAATTCCATTGGAATGGAGAGAAAAAGTTGCTTAGGAAAGGGAAGGGAAGAAGACAATGTATGGCCATAGCAGGAAGAAATTAAATACATTTTACAAAGAAAGACACCTTCAAGTCTACTCCTTGGAACAGAGCACATCAACCCACTGGTAAGGATCCAGATCCACAACTACTACAGTGGTACCTCGGGATGCGAACAGGATCTGTTCCGGAGTCCCGTTCGCATCCTGAAGTGAATGCAACACGCGTCCGCGCGTCTCTGCATACATACATAGGTCGTATTTTTCCACTTTCGTGTATGCGCGTATAGTCATTTTGACCCCCTGCGCCTGTGTGCGCGGCGAAACCCGGAAGTAACGCACACCGTTACTTCCAGGTCACCACAGAGTGCAACCCGAAATACTTAACTTGAAGCACATTTATCCCAAGGTATGACTGTACTCATTGATTGTGGAAATGTGGGGCGCTGAATGTGATTTGAGTGCCAGACAAGGATCCAGAAGGCTAGGGTTTGAATCTTCTCTCAGCCACGAAGCTCACTGGGGGATCCTAGACCAGGCACTTTCCCTCAGCTTAACCTACCTCACAGGAATCTTCTGAGGATAAAATGGGGAGGGGAAAACCATGTACACTACCTTGAGCTTCTTAGAGGAAGTGGCTGCAGATAAATAAATGAATTCAAAAAATAAGAACTTGACAGCAAGTGAAATTGATAAATTGGTTCATCCCTAGTCTAGGATCCTGTCCTAACACTTGCCAACTCAATGACTATGGGAAGTACACAATCAGGACCACACCACAGCAACACTCTGGCTTACTGTGGGTTCCAGCAACTGATATTTGAAATATGCTACTTTTGATATTGGAGGTAATACATAGTCATCATGCTTAGTAGCCTTATTCTCAATCAATTTATCAAATCCTCTTTAAAAGTCATTGAAATTGGTGGCATTCAATGCCTCTTGTAGAAAATTCCATAGTTCAATTGTGCTCAGATCTAAGCTTGTGACCAAACAGTGGGAATAAAATGTATTTAAGTGAAAGTCTGGATGGGAGGAAAAGTTGGCTGTGGGAAAGGGAGAGTACACCTCTCCACTTCTTGGAAATAATTCACCCAGCATTCCGAACAACGGCTACAATAGTTTTAATTAATGAGTGTTTTACTCATTTCATTTCATTCTCTTCTATTAAAATGCTTATTAAATTGAACACTTTTTAATTTAAAAGATTTAATTCATGATCACCTCTTCCTCTGTGTCTCATTAAGCAAACAGCAAAACGAAATAATGATGATGATGATGATGATTCATGAATCTTTTCCTCCTGTCCTCAGCGGTATTTCTGGAGTGCAAATATAAGTTTAATGGGACTGGAATAACATCTAATGGCAGTGCAGAAATATCTTGTAATAATAATGTTATATATACCTGTTCTGCCAGTGTTCTGCGTACAAATATAGGTAAGATTTGCCTGTCTTTTTGTCTTTTCTGTTGGATTTGACCCAGGTTAAGATATAGGTGAACTTTAAGGGTTCTACTAGCATATAGAAGTCTATGCTGGAACAACTCACCTATGAAAAAAGTGAGGTGAGGAAGCTGTGACACTTCAGCTGTAGATGAATTAGAACTCCCATCAGCCTTAGCTAGCCTGGCCACCAGTCAGGGATGATGGGAGATGCAGTCCAGCAACATCGGAAGTAAGGAATGCATGGCTTGCATATGAAAATGGGGAATCTAACATCACCTGATCACAAGCAGTGGCTGAATTTGGGTGTTGATCGCCAAGCTTGGAGAACTTGATTTGCATCAACCAGAAATCCCTATTGAGCCAAACCAATGAACTCCAGTTTAGTTTTGGTTTTCAAACTAGGACAAGAAGCCTGCAAAATAAGCTGAATATCCCCTTTGCCGTAAATGACATTACAATTGAGAATCCTTTCACAGATGTATAAAAACTATTCAGAAGCTGAGGAACCAGAATGGGAGATGAAGATGCTTCACAAACTCATGGCTCCTTATCCCCCCTCAAGTAATTTTGAAAGAATTCTCAGTGATGAAATGATGAGGAAGCAACCAGCATGAAGGAAGTTTTCCTGTAGTTCACCTCTTATAAAGGGTTTCAGTTACACAGCTTGATTCAAAGTGGGTCCCTCCACCTTGATGGTCTTTGGTTCCTACTTCAACCATTGGTTCAGGTTGATTTGATCCCTTTGCTTGTTCCTGATTCACCCACCCCTTCTACCCAGGAGGGAGTGGGTGCCATTTTGTGGTTCATCTCAGTGCCAAAATGCCTTGGGGCAATCCTGGGTGGGATGCTGCTTACTTGACCATCTGTTCCAACATCACTGCTACATTCTTGGAGGGAGAGGGGCAAGGGAGTAGTAAGGTTGGTGTAATGCAAGTGTCTTGCCAAGTGTCTTGTGTTGGGCAACAGGAGCTCAGGGAAGCATGCCCCGAACCTGAAAACTGTTCGGACTGACTAGAAGAGAGAGTGCAGTGTATGGCAGATGTATTGTCAGATGTATAGAAAAAGGCATGATTCTTCATGCAATAAATTTGACCTAAAATGAAATTCTGAATAAATTTCAAATTTAATGCATTTTGCAAATTAATTGTTAACATAAAAAGAGAGGCTGGTTCTATGGATTATGGAGGCAAGAGACTACTACTTGTGGTTGAGAGCTGAACTCTTAAGTGCCTGCAGAAAACCTTTCTTTTCCACCGGACCATTAAGAATACACTAGTTTATTGAAATCTATCTATTTACTTTTAATATTGTATCTTTTATGTATTACAACTGAAAAACATTTGATATCTCTTTCCTTTTACGATATAGCAGTGTGCACAAATTTAAATAAATAAACAGAACCTTACTTTAGATTGCCAAATTGAATAATACTTTCCATATTGTTACTTTGAAAAGGTCCTCATTCCGACAACACAGAAAATTGGAAGCATTATAATGAATGTGGTTTAGGAGCAATAGACCGCATTTCCCCCCAGATCCTGATAGTTCTTTCAAATTCTTTTTCACAGTTAAACCTGAAGTGCAAATTGAGAATACTTGTTTGTCATCCAGATATTGTTTCTCAGGCGATTACAGCTTCACTGTAGCGGATGGTAAATTCTTTGAGATGAAGATGCAATGCTGCAACACTGACCTGTGTAACAATGAAACTCTCAGCCGTAAGTTTCTGCATCATTGTAGAATCATTAACATGTTAGGGCTTGGATCCTTAGTCAATCAACAGTACTCAGAGGGACCTTCTAGGCAGCTTTGCCTGAGAAGGGATGGGTTACCTTTCCAGCCAGGACTCTCCTTCTTCCTGTCCCTTGAAGCAGCACCATGAAGGATCAGATATAAAATTGGATACCTAAGCTCCTGAACAGCTCATAAATAGCTTATGGTCCCTTCAAGTTCACTTTCAATTGGATGTTTCAAATATGGACCTTACAACCAACCTATCTTATCCAAGTGTCCTCCTGAATCACCCTTGAGCTAGTTCTTCTCTGTCCTTTAATTGACAAGTACTACTTAACACAGAAGGGACGGGGGTGGCGCTGTGGGTTAAACCACAGAGCCTAGGACTTGCCAATCAGGAGGTCGGTGGTTCGAATCCCCACAATGGGGTGAGCTCCTGTTGCTTGGTCCCTGCTCCTGCCAACCTAGCAATTTGAAAGCACATCAAAGTGCAAGTAGATAAATAGATACTGCTCTGGTGGGAAGGTAAACAGCTTTTCCGTCCGCTGCTCTGGTTCTCCAGAAGCAGCTTAGTCATGCTGCCCACATGACCCGGAAGCTGTATGCCGGCTCCCTCAACAAATAAAGCGAGATGGCCCTAGTGGTCAGGGGTCCCTTTACCTTTTTATCTAACCCATCAGTTATAATTGTGCAAATATAAGCCCCTACCTTACAGCATTCTCAGACATTTATTTATTGAATTTAGGAACCACCCTGTACCTGGGTGTCTCAGGGCGGTTCACAGAAACTCTCGGATAGCTCATTGCTGAAGAGCAGAAGAAAGACAGAATCTCTGTACAAAAATGGAGGACTAAGAGCTTATATTTTCAGAGAGGCTACAGCATAATCGATGACATGAATACATTCCGAGAGATTAAAAGGAAAATAAAGTTCACACTATCCCACCCCACTTTGGGTAAAGGTCATTCATCTCAGAGACCAATGGTGACTTTGTCCCATGCTCAGCTCTGAACCCAGATTGTTTCTAGATCATGTTTTCATCCAAGAACACTTGCAGCTGCCCCAGCAAAACTAAGTTCCTAGGCTAGATTCCATTTACATAACACAGAAATACAAAAACAGACAAAGACATTAACATGCTCACTTTACATTTGATCTTGAAAGTTCCTGATCGCAACATGCTGGCTGAAAATGGTCTGCAGTGCCCATCCTGCTTCTCCAAAGGAAAGAAAAAGTGTAAAAGTGAGAAGACCGTCAACTGCCTTGAGAATGAGACCCAGTGTGTTGATTTTAGAGGAGCTCTTCATAAAGGTAACATTGCTATTCCGTCAGTGGAAAAGGCCTAGTCATCGCCTGGGTCACACAGACTCTGTCCAGATCTCATTCTGTCCCTTCCTTCCTCTCTTTTTCCATTACACGTTGCTGGAAAAGTGTGTGGGGTCATATCTCTTAGTGGCTGCACTGCACTCTTCTTTAGTGTTTTGCCTGCCTGGACTTTGCCCTTTAACTTTCATAATGCCACTTGCTTGTCTAGAAGCAGGATTCAGATTCTGATGTTTATATTAAATACGCTTCTGGACAAATGGGGAAAGTGCATTCATTGTTCCACCCCAGTTGCTCTTGATCTTTCTACCACTGGGATGCAGTTCAGGACAAAATGTGTGCCTCTTTCTCAAAAAGCATATTTATTGGGTAAAGAAATGTAACTAAATTTCCTTAAATACTGTGACAATGAGCAGTATCTAGCTAGGTGCTCTGTATCCTCCTAAAAGCTGCTCCCGATCAACAGTGTTTTTGAGGAATAATGCTCTTTGGAAAGGGACCAAATTTACCACACCCTTCCTTCCTGAAAAGTAGAGGGGATCGGGAATTTCCCCCCCTCATCCTTATCCTGCACATTACAGCCTGGGCTTTGCTCGTTTCACTTTTGAGGGCGGAGTAAGAATTCGGACAGGAGTTCCTGATCGGCTTTTGGAAACCCCCTTTTCCGCCAGTTCATGTTAGATATGTTTAAACACATATATGGGAAAACAAAAGGAGGATTCTCTGGATGCTTAGGTCACAGTTTGGGACAATGAGGCAGCCTCAGTTGGCATCCAACCATCCTGAGAGACAATGGAATGCAACTCCAGCTTTTTATGTGGCTACATCACACTGTTGACTCATGCCAGGATCACACACTCAAGGCTCACAAACAAGTGAGGGAGTGTTGTTTTCCAATACTGTTGTGTGGCCACGGCATGTGCCTTTTAACAGGGCCAGGAGATGGCAGGGATAGAATTCCTTGTATTTTAATGCAAATCACCTGACCACAAGAATTTGATTTTGTTAACATATTAATTAGGGCAGTTTATAAAACCTCTAATTTCATAATATATTATAAATAGAACCTGTTTATTAATAAACTTCATGTCTTGAGACTCCTTTGGGTATGATGCCAATCTGAGTAATTTTTTTACCTTAACTCCTAATGTTGAAAATTTTGTACATTCATGTTATGATGGAATTATGTTATTTCTCAGATTTCTTAAATATAGACTTTTTAAAACTAACGTGTTAAAATTCTCATTCACCATCACAGGCACCATCTCCTATTCCCTGGGAAAAGGACTAAAGTCAACACTTCTTTTCTTTTTTCCAGATACCTTCTTTATCACCTTTTTCACTTTCAAAGGTTGTTCAACAACAAATCTTTGTACCATCCGCAAAAATGGAAGATTTCTTATTGCAACTGGGAGATTTATTCTTACAGTTACCGAAGAAAGCTGTTATAGTGCTTCATGAATCTCACACCAGCCTGAACAGGAAGGGTAAATGGGACAGTGTAGATCTCCTCCTTGTGTATTCCAAAATCTATGGCAATGAAGGAAAATTGGAGGCCTGGTGGTGAAATCCAGGACTTGGGATCTCTGTTTCTTTCTTCCTAGCTTTGGTAAATGAAAACAAAAGGGGGTCAGAATGTGGGGATTGTGGATTCCAAATACAAAGAACTCTGTAGTGTATGATTAAAAAAAATTCATTATGATCATTGTAATGCAAAATAAATGGTTAAGAAAAATAAAATGCTGTTTCTTGGAACTGTTTCTTTCAGATACAAATGCAATTATTATTTATTGATTTGGCCAAGGACATTACTAAATCTAAAATACATAAAACGAGATGAAAACAAAATAATATACATTGCACAGGGGAAAAAAATCATTATTCAATTCAGAGGTTTTGTTAGATAAGAGTTTTCTCCTGAAGAATTTAACTTTCGGGTAGGTGCTATTCACGGTGAGCTCTGGCATTTGTAAATCTAGAAAAACAGCACTGATCCCTACAACCCCCCCCCCCAATCATCCTGTCTTTTTATAATTACGGTAAGTTTTAGTTTTTCTTGCATTACCAAGTCTTCTTTCAGATGAATATTTCAGAATGGGGAAGCATATATAGCAGACAGGAAGCTTAAAAGTTACCAAACCCTTGTGGCAGTCATGGTGGAGCATCAGTATCAGGATTCAAGTTCAGTTTTGCAGTCCATGGTTTATCTTTCCTGGACTCAGCCATCTCATCTCTCTCCTGACACTGAGCTACAGGCCATGGGTATGACAACTGGTCTGTATGTCTCTCCTCGTTGCCTTCAGACAGGGTGCCATAAAAAGTGCCCTCCACCCCCGCAAAAAAAATCCACTGACTGAGCGTCATGCAAACAATAGGTATCGGTAGTATAAAGCTATTAGGGGTCTTTACTCCCCCACCACCAATAAAATGTCTAAGGGACATTTTAAAACCACTTTCTGAACCTCAAAGAGATGTGGCAGCCATCAGTGTGTGCACATCCCTTGTGGGTCACATCTTCTACTCTGATCTGCAACAACTGGTATTAAGAGGCTTAATGGCTCTCATGCTGGAGGGAAGATAGCTATCATGACTACATTTAAAAAGAAAAATACTGAAAAGCTACAAAACTGACAGTGCAAACTTGAATATTCCTATGGTTGTGAGCAGGTTCCAGGTTCACCTGATTTCTGGGAAGAGCATGTGTGTGACATACTAATTGTTGATTACTTTGTGCCTCATTAGAATTAGGTTCTTTCAATCTCAGTTTTATCATAAAGCCTGAGGGAGTAACACATTTATTTAAAGTACCTGTTTACTGAAAGTGTAGGTGTGGTTAGACTGGAAGAGGCATCTGGCTGCTTCCCACAGAGTTCCTTAAAAAGACTGTATCCAAAGAAAAAAAGAGCTTTATGTTACAATATAAAAAGTATAGGAATTCTGGGAAAGCATGCATTCTCCATTTCCATAATTTCCTGCTCCTCACTGGACCAGTCCTTCCCAGCTGGAATTCTTGGGCAACCTATCCTTGGCCCATAATTCCCTCAAGTCAGCTTCTTCTTCCATAGGTTACCTGCTTGGCTTTTGATCCCTCTGGCATTATGATGGCCTCCCTGGGGATATGCCTTTTTTCACAGTTGGTTTCGACTAGTGCCCAGGCTGAACAATACAGAGGTGTGGGAGCAGTGCAATGGTTGGGAAAGCCCCTTCTTTCTGGTATGAATGAAGCAGCAGAAGGAGGCGCTTGTGCGGCTTCTGGGAGGAGGCTCTGACATTGTCCTACAGTCCAACAGTATTCTTCCCAAAGCCTGGTAAACAGTAACTAGGCTTTAAGAAGGAGCCCTCATTCCCCAGGAGCTGCTTTCATGGCTCATCTCTGCTGGCAGGGAGAAATCAGGACACCCTGGAGTCAAGGCACAGCCAATGACAGCTTACTGAATTCTGTGGCCATCCTGGCCAAATCGGGACTGTTGAGGGGTATTCATTCAAATCAGCTTGAAAATCACTTTGCCTCCAAGGTGAATGTACTCTTCAGCTGTAGGGAGAATATTAGAACATTTACAACTCAAAATGGTCATAGTTGGAGGCCATAGGATTGGCGAAAAAGTCCATTGCCTTTTAAATATTACTTTTTGTATGTTGTTGTTTTAAAAAGGCTAAGATACATGAACATACAAAAATTGTTAGGCCCAGCCTGTCTCTTCTACCACCTGTTCTAACTCTTTTATCATTTCATTTAGTTGAGAGATGTGTCCTCTTATATTGGGGTTAGACGATATAACCATGCATTCAAAAACTGTCAAACCTCTGCTTGCCTTCTGTTTTACATTAAAAACAAAACTCTGATGCTTTATATCAGGAAATACCATACTTCCCCATTCCAAACTATTGATTTGAAAGATACACATTTTAGAACCAACTTTTTATTTCACACAACCCTTTATATTTATCATAATAAGCATAATGACACACTATAATACAGCCCTCTTTTCTCTGTGTCCTGCATCCCATTTCCCTCCATCAACAGCAAAAAAGGAAGAGACACGGATCCTGAGGCCTGACTCTCACCACTAGGCTTCCAACTCCCTGTGCACCCCAATGCTGTGAATTCTTGAATTCACAAGGAGGAGATTTATGCTGAACGATAATTACCCATCAATGTGAGGTTGGTGTGAGATATGTAAAGCATTATAATATTTATTTCAATTGGAAAAGAGTTTGAGGCAGGGGAGATAAAGGGAAGTGCCAGGTAAACCAAAACTCCAAAATATACTTTGAAGAAGTTGCAATACAAAACCAGACAGACTTATCTGGGAGTAAGACCCATTGAAATCAGTGACACTTACATCAAGGAAGAGAGATATAGAATTGCATTGTAATCCCTTTGAAATAAATGGTTACAACTTCCACCAATAGGGCATAGGAGTTTGCTGAAATCCCTATGCCGCCTCCAATCCTTCCAGCCAAATATATGTATTGGTGAGGGATGGAGTGGAAACTTGAGAAGCACATTTGGCTATCAAGGAAGGAGTTGCATTGCTCAGAAGGCCTAACATAAATAATGAAGCAAAGAGAAGGATACCCCAAGATAGACAGCTTAGTGATGAATGTCCTCTGTGCCTTCTGTGCTGTGTATGGTTAAAAATACCGTATTTTTCGCTCTATAAGACGCACCAGACCACAAGACGCACCTAGTTTTTGGAGGAGTAAACAAGAAAAAAAGTATTCTGAATCTCAGAAGCCAGAACAGCAAGAGGGATCGCTGTGCAGTGAAAGCAGCAATGCCTCTTGCTGTTCTGGCTTCTGGGATAGCTGCACAGCCTGCATTCGCTCCATAAGACACACACACATTTCCCCTTACTTTTTAGGAGGGAAAAAGTGAGTCTTATAGAGCAAAAAATACGGTGCCTTGGTTGGCGGTATAGCGGGAAATGAGGATATTGCTCTGTGTCCAAGAGCAGTGGAAAGAGAAGAAGGAAATAGGCAAAAAGCTGTCCCTCACCCATTTAAACACAAGGTGAACATGCTGGATCAGGACAATCACCCATCTAGTCCAGCATCCCAACTGATCCCTGTGGAAAGCCTGCAAGCTAGACAAGACTGCAACAATATTCTGTCCATCAAAAATCCCCAGCACCAATTATTCAGAAGCAGAACTTCTTTTGACAGGGGAAGTAGAACGTAGCCATTGTGGGAAAACATGCCCTCTCTGAATTAATCTAATCCTTTTTTTAAGTCATCTGAGTTGCTGGCCACACTGCAGTCTATTAGAGTTGCCATATTTTGGCATATCTCTCTTGCCATATCTCTCAGTTACTGGCACATTCAACTCTTGAGGTCTCACTTTGTCCCTTTTATGCTTTGGAAACCATAGCTGAGACAGCAGGATCGTTATACTGGTTAAAACCTCCATTGCATCCACATGTACCCATAGCCCATTTCATTCTTTCGAGCATGCTTGAATGGATCTAATATCCTGTGTTTTACTGAAGTAGCATCTCCACCCCCATCATTCAGTCCAGACACTGAGATCTAGCTCTAAGGGAATCCTCACTTCTCTGAGAAGTGAGGTTAGAGGGAGCTAGGCAGAGGGCCTTCTTGGTACTGGTGCCCACATTGTGCAATGACCTCCCCTCAGATGTCATGAAGATAAGTAACTATCAGACCTTTAGAAAACGTCTGAAGGCAGCCCTGTATAGGGAGGTTTCTAATGTTTGATGTTTTATTATGTTTCTGTATATGCTTGAAGGTGCTCAGAGTGGCTAGGGTGACCCAGTCAGATGGGTGGGGTAAAAATAATAAAAATATTATTAGTATTAGGATCTCATTTTGTAGCTGGCTTCTGGGCTTTGCCTTTGCCTATTTGGCTCTCAATTGCTTTCTTGAGTGTCTTCACTATTTAAATTGTAAATGATCTATATTGAAAAACAAATCTGAGAAATGTCTATCAACAACTAATAAAATCATAGACAATTCCAACAGTGAGTTTTGAATTTCAGTATTTCCTTCCTTATCTTTGTGGTGAACAAACAACACCCATTCCCGGACCTCACTGAACCATTTGTTCCCACGTGTTGCCTGCGACATGAGTTGATGGCCTATAAATTCCTCCAGGTAAGCCTCTACCTGCATCAATTCCCTTGTTGATCCACCTCTGCTCTGAGTCTCCTAATCTTTCTAGAATGATGGAGGCACTCCTGAGCGCATGTCTCCTCTTGGCCATGATTTCTCCAGGTAAGTTGGGAAACATTTAATGATCTTTAGTGGACAGTGAGGAGAATTTGCTGCTTGGGAGGGGAGGGAAGTTAGGGGTACAGATCAACACCATAGAAAGCAAGGACTGATGGGTTACCAAGAGAAAGTAGGGGAGAATTAAGTCAAGAGTATTTCTTGTGATGTCATACATATAAATGATGCCATACAGATATAGAATGAAATATCCCACTCTAACATGGAAGCTGCATTTCAACAATACACACAAAATAGTGGATCTCTCTCTCTCTGTGTGTGTGTTTATAGATATGTGTGTGTATGTCCACACAGACACACAGTTTGGCAATTAAAAAAGAGGCAGAAACAACGTACTATTACAAATATTGTATCTGATGGAAAATCTGTGAAAAACCCTGCAGATATAAGAAAATGTTTTCAGAAATATTTCAAACAGCTGTATAAAAAAGTAAGGAAGATAAAGATAAAATTGAGCAATTTCTTAAAGCAAATGAAATGCAAAAAATACCCAAGCATAAAAGGTTCCTACTTAATGCTATGATTACAAGACAGGAGGTTGAGATAGCAATAAATGAGATAGCTAGGTAAAGCCCCAGGACCATATGGTCTTTCTGCAAAATATTATAAAATTTGGAAAGATTGGTTAATTCAGCCATTAGTAGATGTGTGCAATAAAATTTTAAGAGGGGACAAAGCACCCAAAACCTGGAAAGATGCTTTTATAACCCTGATTCCAAAACCAGATCAAGATAGATCCGATGTAAAAAATTACAGACCGATCTCATTACTTAATGTGGGCAATAATTTTTTTGCAAATATATTGGCTAACAGATTGAAAAAGGTTCTAACAGGTTATATTCATAAGGACAAGGCAGGCTTCTTGCCAGGGAGACATATGAAAGATAATATTAGGAATATAATTGATGTATTAGAAAGGTTGGAAGTGAAAAGAAATTGTAAAGAAATGTTAATGTTTATAGATGCTGAAAAGGCCTTTGACAATGTTTCCTGGTTATTTATGGGGAAAAAAATCTGGAAAGAATAGAGGTTGGACAGGAATTTTTAAACGGTATTAATGCGATCTATTTTGAACAAAAAGCAAAAATTATAGTTAATAATGTGGTATCAGAAGAAATAAGAATTGAGAAAGGAACCAGGCAAGGGTGCCCACTTTCCCCTCTGCTATTTATTTCAGTTCTGGAGGTTCTGCTAAATATGTTAAGGAAAGAGGAGGAGATATAAGGCATTGTAGTAGGTGTCGGGATCTCCACTCAGCCAAGCAGATAAAGCTCATCTTCCTCTGAGTCCTTCGGAATCGCCCTCCTGACAAATAATTAATGACCTGAGCCTTTGATGAGGCTTCCAGGCACTTTCCATTCAGCAGAGAATCCAGCACAGGGAAGTGATGAGATTTATGGCTATACGCTATGCTTTATTTCTAAGCTACGCAGACAGCAAAAAAATCCTCTCTCTATGAGAGCAGAGAGCAACAGAACAAAGGAACAAAGGAAACAGGAAACCACTAACATCACATCCTGTCTCCCATGAGACTTCCAATAGCCTGGACTGTCTCTGGAATGTAAACAGAGCCCTGTGACTCCAAGCAGCTGCTCAGTAGCAAACAGAAACTAATGGTAGGATCCAAGCAATATAAATTAAAAGCCTTTGCTGATGACTTGGTGTTAACTTTACAGGACCCAGAAACCAGTGCAATAAAAAACACTGGAATTGATACAGGAGTTCGGGCAGGTAGCAGGATTCAAACTAAATAAGAGCAAAACCAAAGTTTTGGAGGGGAAATTATATAATGAGGAAATAAAAATTCTCTTAGAAAAGATAGGCCTTTCTTACTGATATTCTTCGTCAGTAATTAAAATGAATGTCCTACCCAGAATGTTATTCTTGTTCCAATCAATCCCAGTGATGAGAGGATTAAAACTATTTAAGGATTGGCAGAAGACACTAGCAAGATTTGTCTGGCAGGGCAAGAGGCCAAGAATAAAAATGAAGATTCCTGGTTGATAAAAAAGAAAGAGGGGGCTTTGCTCTCCCAGACATGAAGATATACTATGAAGCATCATGCTTAACATGGATAAGGGACTGGATAAAATTGGAAAACACAGATCTCCTGGATTTAGAAGGATGTGACAACAGGTACGGGTGGCACTCGTACCTGTGGTATGATAAAGTGAGAGTCCACAGGGTTTTTTTGAATCATATAATCAGGGGACCTTTATATGAAGTATGGGAGAGAAATAAGAGTTTGCTAGAAAGGAAAACCCCTTGGTGGATATCTCCAACAGAAGTATTAAACATAAAAAAACCCAATATGGAAGGGAGGAGAGCCACATATGAAGAGTTTCTTAGAAAAATGGACCAGGGTCTAAAATTAAAGAAGTATGAAGAAATGGAGAATCTACTGACTGGGTGGCTGCAATATCATCAAGTTAATGAGATACTGAAGGAAGACAAAAAGAGGTTGGGATTTGAGGACAAGAAATCAAAATTCCATATAGATATTATAGATGGGAAAGACAAATTACTGTCAAAAACATATGACCTATTCCTGAATTGGTACACTAAGGATGAGGAGGTAAAGGAAGCCATGATCAAATGGGCCATAGATTTTGGTTACAATATTGAATTGGAAGCGTGGCAGGAATTATGGAGTGAGAATTTAAAATTTACGGCGTGCACGGCACTACAAGAGAATTTATGGAAAATGATTTTTAGGTGGCATCTTACGCCGGTAAAACTGGCAAAGATGTACAGAATGAAAAATAAGAAATGTTGGAAATGTGGAAAGGTAGATGGAGATCTCTACCACATGTGGTGAAAATGTGGAAAGGTGAAGGGCTTTTGGGATTTAATTTACAATGACCTTAAAAAAATCTTTAAGTATACCTTTAAAAAAAACCCTGAAGCCTTTCTTTTGGGATTAGTGGGAAAGGAGGTTAAAAAGAAGGATAAGAATTTATTTTTGTATGCCACGACGGCAGCAAGGAGTGTGTGTGTGTGTGTGTGTGTGTGTGTGTGTGTGTGTGTGTGTGTTTATAGATATGTGTGTGTGTGTCCACACAGACACACACACACACACACGGGTAGGTTTTGGAAACGGGGAGGGAGGGATGATTGCAAAGGCAAGAGTTTGCCAGATGAAGATGTTGGGCATGATTTCAAAGTGCAGGGAAAGTGCCAAGAAGGTGAACAATCTTTTCTTTAGTGGGGGAGGGGGAGAAAATATGACAGAATAGTAATTCCATTGGAATGGAGAGTAAAAGTTGCTTAGGAAAGGAAGGGGAAGAAAATAAAGCATGGCCATCGCAGGAAGAAATTAAATACATGTTACAAAGAAAGACACCATCCCCTTGGAACAAATCACATAAACCCAATGGTAAGGATCCAGATTCCCTACTACTACTTGTTGGTTGTGGAAATCTGGGGAGCTGAATTTCAGAGAGCGAGTGTGCTGTTGTGATTTGATTGTCAGACAAGGATCCAGGAGACCAGGGTTTGAATCCCCACGCAGTCACGAAGCTCACCGGGAGATCCTAGACCAGGCACTATCCCTCGGCTTAACCTATCTAACAGGAGCTATTCTGGTTGGTCACCCATTATGGCGGACAGGAGCTCTTTCGATTGAAAGAGCACCGGTGCACTGAAGGCTCGCGAGACTGCCAGAGCATCGCGGTACCCCCCAAAAAACCTCAGATTGAGCATTCTGAGGACCTGACGTTCCTGCAGGTGCCTGGAACGACTCCCCTGCTCCCCAGTAGACTCTTTAAAAGAGCCCCGAGAGCGAGCGGGGTTGGAGATGGAGGCATTTGGGAATAGACTCGCTTTCTTCACTGCACGAAGCTCTGAGTCCGGCGATTGTGAGTGACCAATTCCTCCAAAAATTAATTGGAAAATTGTGAGTAGAAAGGACATAAATTTGGATATTTAATTTGAAAGGAACGGGATTTAAAAATGGAGGTCGATCCCTTCCCTCTGAATAAAAGAGAAAACAGCTATTGTAACCGAAGCCGCGATTTAAAGCACGTCTTTTTAAAAGACTTTCAAGTTGAACTTTTTGATCCCCCTTCTAGTAGGGGGAAGGGGGAGGAGAATTCCTTTACTTAATTAATCCCTACAGAAAAATAGACTGAAAAAGAGTTATCTTTTTTTTCCGGAAGCGCACCACCCGGTGGGGAAGTCTAGGCTCCATTGTGATGTAACAAAGCAACAGGATACTTTCAACTTTCGCTTTCCTCTTTGGGGAAAACAAAGTAACTGCAGCTGCCTGAGCTGTAGAAATATCATTAACAGTATCTTTACCCTCAGAAACAAATTTTAACTGAGACAGTACTATTTGGGGAGCACCATTTGAGAGTAAAAGGGAGGTAAAAAGAAATTTGGGAAAGGAGACATTGCTGACTTTCACACTGAGGCTTGTGGAGGGAATCTGGCTGCCTCCTTATCTCCCCCTTGTGACTGTGACTGACCTTGGACAAAAAATAAAAAGCTATGGATGGGGGAGAGAAAGGAGAAAAGGCAGAGAACAAAGATAAGGAGGGGCTCCAAGTCACCAACTTTTGAAGAGTCTGTGATGGATCCTAAGAAGATGAAAACTGCTCATGTCTGGCTGGGTGGATTGCATCCAACAAAGGGTGCGATCATGGCCATATTTCTAACCGTGAATGTAGATGTCATTTCTCAAAAAACGGGCAACTCAATGGGGTAGCACTGTCTCCTCCTCTTTCCCTGCAGCAATGGCATATGAGGAATGTTTTGACAATTCTTTGGGTGAAGATGCATGGGATCCACTTTGCGCTATTGAGGATGGCCTTTGTTTTGCCCATTTACTCAGAAACGGGTTACGTGAGTACAAAACTTTTCTGTCTTATTAAAACTGAGTCTGTGGGCCTACCATCCCTAGAGTATCTAGGGATGACTTGCATATGTACATTCACGAGAAATGTACGTGTGAATCTTGATCTCATCCTATGTTGAGAAGCAGAAACCATTTTTTTTTAAAAAAAGTGGAGAGATATTTCATGTATTCAGTTGAGTCTTTAAGTGCTGAACCATCAAAGAACTAGAAAAGATACAAGGTGTATATGTGAGTTTATATGTGAACCAAGTGTGTGATTCTGCCTAAAACACTCTGTTGACATATAATGGGCTTGCTGTCTAAGGTGCATCCAGAAGATTTCTCTTGCTGAGGTCCAAGAGATGCTGCCTGGGCACATTCATTGAAGAAAGGGCTCAAACTTCCCACCATTTCTCTTAATCAAATGATCTCACCTCTCCTGTCAAGCCTCTTCTTTGCAAAGAGAATATTTAAAGGACCTATTGGAGGGACCAGAGAAACTTGACCAGAAGAAGCCAAGGCTTCTACGCTCCCATGAGAAGGGAATGAGCCTTCTAAAAACTGAGCTGCTTTTTACAGCTTGTTCCCCTCCCAACGCCTTTCCATCACTGGGGCTGCAAGATGGGATCTTCTAAGAAAGAACCTTAGGATGAACTGTTACATGCCTGAAATGTGTCCCAATATAGGACTGTGATTGATTAATCTCTCTCCGCACTCCCCAAATGTCAAAGTGAGGCTTTAAAAAGTGCCTGGTCTTGTACCACAGTGACAGGCCATAACAGTAAACAAGAATGTAAAATTGCTGGGGCATCATCAGTTAAGTGAATTAACTGACCTGCCATAGTTTGGAAATTTGGGCAAAGAGGCAGTAGCCACAGGTTCTGTGCCAAAGGGATGCTGAGTTTGGGAGCTCTGCAGAAGTGTTCCCCAAACTCCCCCCCCTCAAAAAAAAGACCACTTGCCTGTTGTAGTAATTATAATGTGATGTGCTAAATGCTATGTGGTTTTTAATTCTAACTTTTCTTATATTCCTTTATTTCTTCTTTTGTATTTTACTATTTCCTATGAACTTGACCTGTGAAGTCAACACTCACCACCGCCTTATTAGCCTTATCTTTTTCAGGGTTGCCAGTTCTTCTTACTGTCGTATTCATTCATTTCTTAGATTTCTATAACACCCTTCATCAGAGGATCACAGGGTGCTTTACAATATAAAAACACAAAAATGTAAAACATAGTAACATCTTCTGTCTCTCAAAAATATAGTTTGAGGCAGCTTCTTGAATTTGGCCTCTCAAACAACTCTGCCTTCTCCCATTTATGTGCAAATTTTACTGGAAATATCCTAGAATATTTACATGGTTTTGTTGATTCTTAAAGAAACAACTTGAAGAAATAGCCTGCTAAATTCAGTTGTTGAAATCCCCCCCTTATATCACCCATTTAGCCCCCCAAAATCAGTAAGCAGCATACTGTCCCCAAACTTTGCCCCCAAAGACCACTTGCCTGTTGTAGTAATTATAATGTGAGGTGCAAAAAGCTCTTGGGTTTTTAATTCTTCCTTTATTAATTCCTTTATTTATTTTACTGTATTTTATTACTTCATATGAACTTGCTCTGTGAAGTGAACATTCATGACCCCCATACTAGCCTTATCTTTTTCCAGGGTTGCCAGTTCTTCTTACCATCTCCTTCATTCATTTCTTTAATTTCTACACCACCCTTGCCTCTTAAAAATATAGTACAAGGCAGATTCTTGAGTTGTGCCACTGAATCAACTCAGTGAATATCAGGTATAGATGGATGAACTAACTTTGAGTGCTTACCAGTTTTTGTGTGTAGAAAAACAAGTCTGTCTTCTCCAATTTATGTCCAAATTTCAACAGAAACATCCTCAACTATTTACATGGTTTTGTTAATTCTCAAAGAAACTAAATTCAGTGCTTCCATTCTTTTTCTTAAATCACCCATTAAGCCCCAAAATATGTTAGAAAGCATTATATAGATCTCAATAAGAATCATCTTGATTTTTGTGTGTGGAGATGTAGTTATTTCTTTCCAATTCTCTCTCACAGGTGGCTCTAAAAAAGACAAATTTGTGGTGGGGTGTACGCCAAATTGTACCAAAGAGAATTACAGTTTCACTACAGTAGACGGTTACTTACAGACTATCCGTGAGTGCTGTGCCGATTTTCTCTGCAATGATGAAATACATGATACTGGTAAGTAGCTGCATGCTTTTAGAATTATATATCTGTATATATTCCTAAACATGAATAGCATTGAGGTTTCAAATTTCTTCCTTGGTTGGTTATATAGAAATGACACTGTTCTAGTCCTTGATTCATTTCCCTAGTTTACATGGGAGAGTGTTAGAATCAGCATCACAACCTGTGTTTCAAAGAGAAAGCATGTGTACTGCTCAAAATCATTTATTGGCATCATTTACTGATGATACTTGGGTATGTGGATCACTCTGGATGCATTTTGGGTACTAGAGAGGGGGAAGGAGAGAATAATACATTTTCTCCATGCTCCTTGCTATTCCACTTAGCTCTGGGAGTTGTCCTGCTGGGAAGAACTGGGGAGGAAGTGAGTGGAGCCCTCAGGTGCTGCTGATGGCCCCCCAGCCAGAGAACTACAAAAGCAGCACTGCTGAGAAAAAGGGTGTTGGGATTTTGATGATGGTTTCCTCAGTCAAGGTTTTAAAATGGCCTCCTGCATGGGTTGGATTGTCTGAGTGTACTGCTTGGTGAAAGGAAGGAGTATTAGGGAAGTGGAGTGTACACATGTTTGTACACAAACAAAAGAAAATATGATTATGAAAACCTTTGGTCCATGCATACATCCATCTTCTCCAGTTTCTGTTTAACAATGTCTTTTCAGTCTGGGTGTATCAGAATCATTCATTTCTTTTTCTTACAAAAAGTCCAAGAAAGTTTCCCTAATTGTTCATATTATTAATAAACGTTAACCTTTTTCTTTTATTTTTCTTTTATCTGTATTAATTACCACTAGCATTACTCTGTATTGAATAATACTAAATTCCATAAAATGTCCATATTAAAGTCTCTCAGTTGTGATCACACATTGGGTCAGTATTCAATTTTTGTTTCTCATTATAATTTGTTGGTTCATTTTCCAGCTCTGTATATTGTGTTCCATTTCTTTTTGTTTTTATGATAGCATCCCAAATTTCTCTTCTTGGATCTTCCATTTTCATTTTTTTTCTTCAGCCTTTCCCCATAAAAAGTACCATAACTTTATTGGCTCCGGATTGTATGCAGAATACTTTTTCTCTGCTAGAACTAAAGAAAAGCCAGGACTGAAGTCCCAAAGCTTTGTCCCTTCTTGACTCCATCAGTGTCAAAAGCAGATTATTCTCCCAATCACCATTTGTCATTTTATCTTCTACTTCTCCAAATTCTTGTATGGAAGTCATTTCCATTTCCGCATGACGATCTGCTTCCTTCAATTGAATTATTTCCTGATCCAGTCCTGCCAACTTTTCATCAATTTGGTCTGAAGCCTCTGCACATTCCCCATTTCCATTTCCCACATTAGAGTCCTCTGGCTCATTCTTTTCATCATCCTCTGACTCGTTTTCTTCTTCATCAAATATTGTTCTGATCATTTTTAATTGTTCAGCCATCAATGGTTGAACAATACCAACAGTCACTTCTTGTGCCTTTGGCATAAGAGATACTTTTAATGTTCTAAAACTTATTAGCCACTTAATCCATTTTAATGTTTCCTCACAGAATTGGACTTCCATAACCACAGAATTGAACTTCCATAAGTGTGACTGTGTTATCTTAAAGCAGATTCCTTTCTGCAGATTCCTTTCTCATAGCTAATTATGGCAGTGTCACTTTCATTTTCTCCAGTTCTTTAGTGGCAGAGACCAAAGAAAGACACAAACAAAAAGTATTATGGATTATGGATTTTTTACATACCGGAGTTCCTATCATATGTTTTAATCTTTCTTGTCCACCATAAATCAAGCTTTCTGCTCTACTTTAGACACTTTAAGAATTAGTTTCCTTTCTGTTTTCTCAACAACAGAAAGTGGTACCCACAGATTTTCAATTGTAGATTCACCCCAGCAAATGGAGGGGTGTCTCTCATTACAATGTCATTGTCCAAGAGATGCTTTTAAAAGAGAGGGTGTGATTCTTATAAGGCAATTTTGTGGCATTTGGGCATGATGACCAGCTCATTCTAAACCCTGTCCAAATTGCAAGGCCTAGGCTGTAGAAAAATGACATTGATCCCAACATCTTGGAGCTAACTCCCAGATCATCCTTATGTCCAGAGTGATTTAATAGCCAGTCTATTTGTTTGACTATTATCAAACACCATGTAATTATCTTCTGTCAGGCAGAGCTAGCAGAGAAATAACCACCATGACTCTCTCCAGGAAGTCCTACACTGTTACCTGGTGTTTATGTGTTTGTTTGTGTGTGTGCGTGTGTGTGTGTGTGTGTGTGTACACATGCAGAGACCTGGGGCCTCTTTTAAGTATTAAGTGTATATAAATGTATTACATACAAAATAATAATAGTAATAAATAAAATGCACAAAAACACATTTACACACAAACATACACATATATATTCTTCAATAGGTGACTGTACAGTTTAGAACAACGTAACAAAGAAACAACATAATGTACGTACATAACATTATATACATAAATATATTTAATAGTAATAAGAAATACATGCCACAATGCATAATGGAAGATAAGCAATGCAGAAAAAGCAGCAGTGGCAAATTAGCTACATTGGCAACCCAGCACTATACTTTACAAGTCATCCACTACAATGTACAACTCTTTTTTGCCCATTTCAGTTGCGACTTTAAAATATAACACATATTTTAAAACAGTACCAGTATGAATATTAAGAGAAGAAATGAGAGAAAAACTATCAGCAGCATATTTCTCTCTCTTGAAAGCTAGCTCTTAATCCCTTCTCCTGCCAAGGACAGATAGCACCCAAAGCAGAAAACACCAAGCAGAAAGAAACTGCTGTTAAAGTTGCCCTTTCAGGGTCAACCTACCAGGGCTGGCTAATCACAGGACGGTCTTCCACCTGAAACCTATCTGTTCTCTCTCTTCCCATCCCAAAACACACCATAAGACAGGCGAAGTCCAGCACCCCAGTTGCTCGCACCTCTGTCTAGTTTTTCAAGGTAGTAACCAAATCTGCTTGTTTAATGCCAGAAGCAGAGTACAGTGGAGAATACTGCAACCACCTGTGAGAATTATAGAACTGTAATGTATGATTTTTTATGGAGATATATGGGTTGGATCTAGGTGTTAACTGTAGTCATTGCTTTTGATAGACACAGAGCGTGTTCGCAATCAGCGAAAGTGTGAGGCCTGTCGTGCATCTGGTTCAGAAGGTTGTCCGGACTTGGAAACTATCAGTTGTTATGGGAATGAGACTCAATGCATTTCATTCGTCCTTGTTCATAGTAAGTAGCATTGCCAGCCAAGGAGTGGGAGAGGAGAAACACAGCCTGCCAAGGTGCATGGGTTGCTGTCATTCTGTTTGTGGCTTTATGCCAGAAAATAGTTTGCATGTGTGTTGCGGGGGCAGGTTTTATTTTTCTTGAAAATATTACAGTGCTAAGCTCACTTTTGCTTCATATTTATATAGATGAGCCTGTATATTTCGGTGGTGTAGTAAAGTTAGTGTTTGTTTAGAAGCTGTTCTTTGGTCAAGCAATGAGAGTGAGGCCTTGTGGGAAACCAGCAAGCCACAAGGATCATGGGAAATAAGTTTTGTCCCTTTAACCCCAGACCAGCAGGCTCCCAGGGTGTGAAAGGTTTATTATGGGAAAGGAAACCCTTGATTTAATGGAAGGTTTGACACCTGGGTCCGAAGTTATGTGCATTCCCTCAGTGATGTTATCTGGCCTTGATTGCCTGGGAATGTGCATCTGCATAGGCTCCACGGAAAGGGAGGAAACCCCTTTGATTTAGGCTCTGGGTCCTTAATTGGTCCAGCTGCCAGAAGTTAGATTGATTAGCCCGCAAGCCGGTCATTGGAGAATTTAAAAATATTCAAGAGTTATGATTGGTTTTGGGGGTTCCGACGCCACGGACAAATTGGGGATAAAAGATCTTGGGAATGGTGGGGAAAGTGCGCTCTGCAATCCGCAAATCGCCCGGCTGCTGATGTTCCACCTAAGTAGCCGTCCTTTCGTCCTTTGTGATGGAGAATTGCGAAAACGTCTGACTGCAGACCATTGAAAGGACTCTAACTATTCTATCTGTCATTTAGTCGTGAGTATGTAAGTTAGTTAGACTTCACAATGTTCTTGTTTTCTTGCCTGTAAGTTTCAAAAGAAGTGCCTGCTTTTTAGCATGTTTCCTTATGTTCTTTTAAAATAAATTTTAAAGAAAGAATCTATTTTGGTTTGTGTGCCTTTCTGGGGGAAAAGCTAATTCCTAGCCTTACGCTTGGTTGTGCTCTACCGTAGAATTTCTGTCTGCAAGTCTGTGGATACAACTTGTGGAGTGGGGGTAACCAGCAATAACGGGACACAGCCTTCTCCCTGGGTTGTGGCTCTGGGTTCCCCGGGACAAAGGGAGTGGTGGCAGCCTTACCGGTGTTATTTTGTCCTGTTTCTGTAAAATGTAAACGGGTCTGCCAACCCTGTCCTAGAGGACCTGGTCTGGCTCGGAGAGCAAAGACAGGTGTGGGAGGGGCGAGCAGTTGGAGGCAAGTTTACCACAGGTGGGGGGGGGTGAGAAAGAGAGAAATAATCTGTTTGTTAATTTACATGCGAGACTGTTTTTTAAAAGAGGGTTTTTGTTAGCCTTTTTTGAAAAGTAAAAGCAGCCATGGAGCTCTGATCTGGAATGCAATTTCAGTGTGGATTGGGCCCCTCTCCCATAATAACTAAAAGAGAATTTAGTTAATTGTTTTCTACATTTTAAACATATGTGTGATATTCAGCTATACAACTTTTAGAAGACATCTGACAGCAGCTGGGGCAACCCATTCAGGAGGGCAGGGTAATAAGAATAAGAATAAGAATAAGAATAAGAATAAGAATAAGAATAAGAATTCATCTCATGATGTGATTCTGACATGCTTTCTATACTTGTGCAATACCATTAACAATAACAACAAAGTTCCTATTCTGTCTCTTCTGCACAAACCCACATCCATTACTATCCATTACTCCTGTGACCATACCCCTTTCTCTTTACCAGATAACAGTTTGGTTCCTGATGTATCTTATAAAGGCTGTGCGACCCCGTCTTTTTGTGAGTTGGCGAGGACATCACCGTATAATGGATACTTTTTGGGCACTATAACCCAGGCAAGATGCTGTGACACTCTGCCTTCCCCACAGCCGCTTAACTTTGAAGGGTAATTAGGAGAGGAGAATACCTTCTTCCTTTTGGAGTCCACCACTTAATGGAGGTGAAGGTTGCTTGTCTATGGTGGGATTGCAGAGTGACTGGGATTCACAGGACCCTTGATTTTGAGTCCTCTATTTTGGAAATGTGATGCAGGGGTTAGAGAAGCTAAAGTAGAAATATGGGTCTTGGGGGCTTTGCCTCATGATATATGGGTTAAATTTTCCTTTGTTCACAATCAAAATAAATTGTTGTTGCTGTAACATCTGTCTTGTGTTTCAGTATTTATCTAATTAAGGATATTTGGTCATGGTGTTGGGGAAGGGCAATGTTCTTAGAAGGATCAAATTGGTAATTGTTATTTTATAGATTGATCAGTATATGTAAGAATAGAAACATATAACAGAGACACTGTATCAGTTATTGCTTTTGTAACTTTTAAAACCAGTTTCTGCAAGTAAAGCTTTAAAACTTACTTTTGTGTGATGTGAATTTATTTCTACACAACGGTCAGATCAGAAAGAAACTTTCCACTAGCTCCTCATTTCTTCAGCTGACACTCCTCTAGCCCAGGGGATCGTTTGATGAGAGGGAGAAGCAACTTGGTCACTTCAGCCCATTGGGTACCCTCTTCTCATGCTCAAGCACTGTAAAGCAATCACTACCCCACCCCATCTGTTGTAGCTAATCAAGGTACACTCAATGTACTTCTTTTGTAGCTGACAACCACATCTCTCTGTTATGTGAGGGGTGGAAACTGTGCACTCCCTTCAAAAATCTCCCAGTTGGGAAATTGGATCTAGCCCTCTAGTTTTCAGCACCCTCATAGCAATTTTTACAACTTGGGCATTTGATAGGTTTAGTCTTAATCTGAGCATTGATTGCAGTCTCTGCCTGCCCCCTCCCCCAAATGGGGTATCCAGAGGAGAAGCTTCTGTTTGTATGCCCATGTGGGGGCAACGGGCCACAATACTCCCCACGTGCAATCCAGTGGGGGTATTACCCCATTATGTATGTCAGAACCTCCTCAGCCCAGACACTGAGATCCAGCACCAAGGTCCTTCTGGGATTTCCCACACTGCGAGAATTAAAGTGCAGGGAACCAGGCAAGGGGCCTTCTCAGTAGTGGCGCCCACCCTGTGGAAAGCCCTCCTATCAGATGTAAAGGAGATGAGTAATTCTATATATTTTAGGAGAAATCTGAAGGCAGCCCTGATTAGAGAAGCTTTTTAAAGTTTAAGGTTTACTTTGTTTTTATATATGCTGGAAGCTGCTCATAGTGGCGGGGCAACCCAGGCAGATGGACAGGGTACAAAGAATAAGAATAAGAATAAGAATAATTCCTCATTTCCAGTTTACCCCAAACTGTGAGTTCTTCTGGCAGGAGGGTTGGAAGGGGTGGGGTCTACCCAATTCCTATGTCAAACCACTTACATCTGTAATCAATAATGTTGTGGTCTGATTTCACCCAAATATCTGTTGTCGTGCCTCCTCTTCTTGGTATTGGTGATGCCTGAAAGGAAAGTGGGGACGCATTGCCACCCAAGTAAATACTGATAGGGTTGCATGGCTGTCATGTTTCCCCCACTTACTTTGGATTTAATTCTCCCCAAAATCCAAGAGAGAGAGAACCCATAGACTGTTTCAGATAAGCAGAGTGGAGGATGAGGCTCATTCTGAAGGATGATGCTGGGTGATGAGGCCCAGGTTGACGTGGCCTCAGGTAAGCATTGACAAAAATAGATCAGATGACACAGTTAAGGTACAACCCATTCTACTCTTGCTGGTAATGTGATGCAAAATGGGAACATCTGAACAAAGTTCCTGCAAGGGATTTCAACATAGGTATATAAAACCTTTTTAAACCATACCGATGATTACAATATAAACAGCACAGCTGCAGCTCTTCATTAAAACCAGAAAGTTCCCCAAAACCTGTTGGGACAAGAAAGTATCCACCTGCTATGAAACAGGCTGTGCACTGTCATGGTGCCTTCTGACCCAGGTACACACTGCTGGGGTCATGCCAAGTTTTGTCACCTGAGCAGTATCTCCTGAGTTCTGCAATTCAGGATCCAACTCAAGTCCCCAATCACAGCAATGGATAGCACCAAACCTGGTGGTTGAACCCAACCTCACACCCCATCCCAGGTCTAGATTAGTGATTGCAGATTCCTGGTGAGTGCACTAGAAATAAGATGGGTGCTAAAAATATACTCCTCACATGTCAAAAGGCAGCATAAAGAGGTGCCAGATGCACTTCCATGGGGAAGGAATCCCCAAATTTAGGGCCCTCTAAAGTCCTGATATCGTCACAACAACTGATGACAATCCCAGGTACATCTTCCTTCCCCAGCAGAATATTTTTAAATAATATCAAGCCCTGGCAGATATTTAGAATCTCCACGGAATGGTAGAAGCAGAATTGCCAATACAGTGGACGCTTGGGTTGTGAATGTGATCCATGCAGGAGGCACGTTCGCAGCGATTCGGTGCTTTTGCGCATGTGCAAAGCACAATTTAGTGGTTCTGCGCATGCGCGAGCACTGAAGCCCAAAAGTAACCCATTCCGGTACTTCCTGGTGCGGTGTGGTGCGCAACCCAAAAACACACAACCTGAAGTGTCTGTACAGCAAAGAAGAAGAAGAGATAACGGCTTTGCCAGTGTTTGATGCCTTCATCCTAGGCTGCAAACTTTTGCCATGTACAGATCCTCCTGGTAAGTATTGGGAAGGATTGCATTCACTCTGGATTTGGAGGCAAACATCTGATATGCCCTTCCCAGCCCAGTGTTTAGAAGGATCAGAGAACGGTAAGCTTGCCTAAAGCCAATATCACATATAGTCAAAGCATATTGGCTGCAGTGGTGGGTAGGATAGCCAAAACTTTCCCCTCTGGATGCCCACTCCCTTGAAGTGGTAACTTCAAGACCTGGTTACTGCAGCATGCAGTGGGGCTGCCCTTTCATCAGACTTGGAAGCTGCAGCTAGTTAATGCGCTCTACGTGGGGCTACCTTTGAAGGTGAGTCGGAAACTACAACTAATCCAGAATGCGGCAGCTAGACTGGTGACTGGGGGCGGCCGCCGAGACCATATAACACCAGTCTTGAAAGACCTACATTGGCTCCCAGTACGTTTCCGACCTCAGTTCAAAGTGTTGGTGCTGACCTTTAAAGCCCTAAACGGCCTTGGTCCAGTATACCTGAAGGAGCGTCTCCACCCCGATTGTTCTGCCCGGACGCTGAGGTCCAGCGCCGAGGGCTTTCTGGCGGTTCCCTCATTGCGAGAAGCAAAGCTACAGGGAACCAGGCAGAGGGCCTTCTCGGTAGTGGTGCCCGCCCTGTGGAACGCCCTTCCAGCAGATGTCAAAGCGATAAACAACTACCTGACATTCAGAAGACATCTTAAGGCAGCCCTGTACAGGGAAGTTTTTAACGTGTGATATTTTACTGTATTTTTGGTTTCTATGGAAGCCGCCCAGAGTGGCTGGGGAGGCCCAGCCAGATGGGCGGGGTATAAATAATAAATTATTATTATTATTATTACTAGTTAACTCTCAACACCCCCACCAAAGGGCTCTGACACAATCTCTGAGGACACGTCCAAGGCCTTGCATGGCCCATCTGAGCACCTGCGAAGCCTCGGAAGTGATGTTTGAGGCCCTAACAGGCCTCCAAATGAGGTTTCGGGTATAAACCTGAGGTTGCATCGGAGGTCTCTTGAGGCCCCAGAAGCAGCTCTGTGGTGGCACCAATGTCATGTGACATGATGTCACAATGTCATGACATCACGTTATGTTGCAGGTGCCATGGGACATCCATAATCTGGGGCCCACCTTGACACCCTGGGCCAGAGTGCTCATAAGCAGCAGGCTGCTGGCATCGTGTGGCACTGTGGATGAGCCAGTTGCACTGGTTGCCAAGTTGCTGCCAGACCACATTCAGGGTACTTGTGCTTATTTTTACAGATTCCTGAGCAATGTGAGCCCAAAGTACATTGAGGACAGCACAATCCCTTATGCTCCACCTTAAGCAGCGAGTTCCTCTGGTGGAACAATTCTCCCTACACCCCTGAGGATTAGCCTCCAAGTCAGATCAAGCCTTTCGTGTGACAGGCCCTACCAGGTGGAAAGCCCTGCCAGTAGATTTTGACAGGAATCTAAAGCAGCGAATGGCCTTGGTGAAGGCCTTGTGCCATCTCCATGGAGCCATGGGAACCCACGCTCCAATGCCTCAGCCCTGCCACTGTGGAAGTGGGCTCCAACAGAGGCCCAGTTGATGCTAGGGCACCTGAGAGCAGTGGCAGGCCTAGCAGCACGCACATGACGTGGTGTGATGTCATGATGCACATGCATGCCACTGGGCCCCCACAATCTGTGGAGTCCTATCTTTCTGCATTGGGATTTCACGACACATTGAACCGAATCATTTAACTGTATCACTGTATTCATGTGCCTGGAACCAGCCTTACATGCACCCCCCACCCCTTTCAACAGCGTTTTTGAGGAATAATACTCTTTGGAGAGGGATCAATTTTACCACACCCTTCCTTCCTGAAAAGAAGAGGGGATTGGAAATGAATAGGGGAGGGGTATATGGGCTGATTTGCCCCAGGAAGGAAGAGGCAGAGTCCAGGCCATTTGAGCTGCCTCTGCCCTACATCCCCTCCCCCCATCCTTTGCCTGCCCTTTGCAGCCTGGGCTTTGCTAGTTTCACTTTTGAGAGCTGATTAAGAATTCGGATAGGAGTTCCTGATTGGCTTTTGGGACCCCCTTTTCTCCCACTTCATGTTCGATGTGGTTAGATGTGTTTAACATGAAAATAGATATGGCAAAATAAAAGGAGGATTCTCTAGATGGCTAGGTCACAGTTTTTGACAGTGCGGGAGCCTCAGTTGGCATCCAACCATCCTGAGAGACAATGGAGTGCAACTCCAGCTTCTTATGCGACTGGATCACCTTATTGACTCATGGCAGGTTGTTTTCAAATATCTTTGTGTGGTCACAGCATGTGCCTTTTTAACAGGCCAAGGAGATACAGGGATAGAATTCCTGTCATTTTAATGCAAATCACCAGACCACAAGAATTTGATTTTGTTAACATGGTTAATAAGGGCAGTTTTCAGAACCTCTAATTTCATTATATTTTATAAATATAACCTGTTTATTAATAAACTTCATGTCTTGCGACTCCTTTGGGTGCCAATTTTGATTATATCTGAGTAATTTTTTTACCTGAATTCCTAATGCTGAAAATTTTGTACATTCATGTTATGATGAAATTATGTTATTTCTCAGATTTCTTAAATATACACTTTTTAAAACTAACATATTAAAATTCTCATTCACCATCACAGGCACCATCTCCTATTCCCTGGGAAAAGGTCTAAAGTCAATATTTGTTTTCTTTTTTCCAGATACCTTCTTTATCACCTTTTTCACTTTCAAAGGTTGTTCAACAACAAATCTTTGTACCATCCGCAAAAATGGAAGATTTCTTATTGCAACTGGGAGATTTGTTCTTACAGTTACCGAAGAAAGCTGTTATAGTGCTTCACGAATCTCACACCAGCCTGAACAGGAAGGGTAAATGGGACAGTGTAGATCTCCTCCTTGTGTATTCCAAAATCTATGGCAATGAAGGAAAATTGGAGGCCTGGTGGTGAAATCCAGGACTTGGGATCTCTGTTTCTTTCTTGCTTGCTTTGGTAAAGGAAAACAAGAGCAGAGAAAAGGGGGTCAGAATGTGGGGATTGTGGATTCCAAATACAAAGAACTCTGTAGTGTATGATTAAAAAAAATTCATTATGATCATTGTAATGCAAAATAAATGGTTAAGAAAAATAAAATGCTGTTTCTTGGAACTGTTTCTTTCAGATACAAATGCACTCATTATTTATTGATTTGGCCAAGGACATTACTAAATATAAAATACATAAAACGGGATGAAAACAAAATAATATACATTGCACAGGGAAAAAAATCATATTAAATTCAGAGGTTTTATTAGATAAGAGTTTTCTCCTGAAGAATTTAACTTTCGGGTAGGTGCTATTCATGGTGAGCTCTGGCATTTGTAAATCTAGAAAAACAGCACTGATCCCTACAACCCCACCCCCAATCGTCCTGTCTTTTTATAATTACGGTAAGTTTTCGTTTTTCTTGCATTACCAAGTCTTCTTTCAGATTAATATTTCAGAATGGGGAAGCATATATAGCAGACAGGAAGCTTAAAAGTTACCGAACCCTTGTGGCAGTCATGGTGGAGCGTCACTATCAGGATTCAAGTTCAGTTTTGCAGTCCATGGTTTATCTTTCCTGGACTCAGCCATCTCATCTCTCTCCTGACACTGAGCTACAGGCCATGGGTATGACAACTGGTCTGTATGTCTCTCCTCGTTGCCTTCAGACAGGGTGCCATAAAAAGTGCCCTCCACCCCCGCAAAAAAATTCCACTGACTGAGCGTCATGCAAACAATAGGTATCAGTAGTATAAAGCTATTAGGGGTCTTTACTGCCCCACCCCCAATAAAATGTCTGAGGGAGCTGGTCCCTTCCAAACTTGATGGGCATGGCAACTGGTCTGTCTGTCTCTCCTAGTTGCCTTCAGACAGGGTGCCATAGACACTCCCTCCCCCTTAAATCCACTGACTGAGCAGCCTTGCAAGATACTTTGGTCATGCATACAACAGGCATCAGTAGTATTAGAATACTACCTCCTGTCAATTGGTTATGCCCCACCCCTCTAGAGTTTGATTGAAGATGTCATATGACACTCTACCTAAAAGGTCCCATTCCAGAAGTCCCACCTCCAAGGGCCACCATGAAATAACTTGGGGGGGGGTCCACATAACCCTTCTATCTGTGTTGATGGCTCACCACTGCTGCCTTCAGGTAGGCAGGGACCACCCCCTCTTCTAAGGAGGCATTAATCACCTTCCTGACCCAGTCAGCTTTCCCCTTCCTGCTAATTTTCCTCAGACCAGAGGGGCAAGGGGCAATGTCCTTGATTCTTACCTACTGAAACTCATCCAACACAACAGGGTAGACCGTGCGCTGGACATCCCTTGAGATTCACCTGCTGTAACAGAGGAGTCAAGTTTCCAGTGGGTGCAAGCAATTTCATCCTCAAAATGCAAACAAGTCACAGCATTGACAAGTCACAAGCACCCTCCCTGACTCCCAATGACAGACCGTCCCCATTTTCACCTTGGAGCTTTCCTTTTCTCACCCAGCCTCTCACCCTGGGAGATGTCCACTTCTCCACCTCTCCACCTGGTAACTGGCAGCCGGTTGAGTCCCCCCCCGCCACTTGACAGCACATTAAGCCTTTTATTTTATTTTTTAAACTCAGACCAATGCTTTCATATCATGTGTTTGAGATATGTATCGTAGTAATGCCAAATTCCCAGAATAACAGAATGTCACCACTCTTGCTAACAATTCTTCCCTTATGGTCCAGGAAACCACTGGGTGATTCAAGAAAGCAAAAGCTTTTGCCTGATATCTCCAGCAGAACATAAAACCCAGGATTCCTAAAAGGCTCTGAGGTACTTGTTTGGATCAAGGCTGTATCCAAATATCTACAAAAAGTACAGAATACATATTTATTTAAGATAAATAAGACAACAGTGCAGTAAGAATCCAGTTACCAAATAGGAATAAAAAAAGTTAGAAGAAGGTCACTTAAGAATTTGGGAACATTTGAGGACATATGTACACAGAAAACAACAAATCTGACGTAGTCTAACCTAGTATATTTTAACACCACTTTCTGAACCCCAAAGAGATGTGGAAGCCATCAGTGAGTACACATCCCTTGTGGGTCACATCTTCTACTCTGATCTGCAACAACTGGTATTAAGAGGCTTAATGGCTCTCATGCTGGAGGGAAGATAGCTATCATGACTACATTTAAAAAGAAAAATACTGAAAAGCTACAAAACTGACAGTGCAAACTTGAATGGTCCTATGGTTGAGAGCAGGTTCCAGGTTCACCTGATTTCTGGGAAGAGCATGTGTGTGACATGCTAATTGTTGATTACTTTGTGCCTCATTAGAATTAGGTTGTTTCCATCTCAGTTTTATCATAAAGCCCGAGGGAGTAACACATTTATTTAAAGTACCTGTTTACTGAAAGTGTAGGTATGGTTAGACTGGAAGAGGCATCTTGCTGCTTCACACAGAGTTCCTTAAAAAGACTGTATCCAATATGAAAAAAGAGCTTTGTGTTACAATATAAAAAGTATAGGATTTCTGGGAAAGCATGCATTCTCCATTTCCATAAATTCCTGCTCCTCACTGGACCAGTCCTTCCCAGCTGGAATTCTTGGGCAACCTATCATTGGCCTATAATTCCCTCAAGTCAGCTTCTTCTTCCATAGGTTACCTGCTTGGCTTTTGATCCCTCTGGCATTATGAGGGCCTCCCTGGGGATATGCCTCTTTTCACAATTGGTTTCGACTAGTGCCCAGGCAGAACAATACAGAGGTGTGGGAGCAGTGCAATGGTTGGAAAATCCCCTTCTTTCCGGTATGAATGAAGCAGCGGAAGGAGGCACTTGTACGGCTTCTGGAAGGAGGACTCTGACATTGTCCTACAGTCCAACAGTATTCTTCCCAAAGCCTGGTAAACAGTAACTAGGCTTTGAGAAGGAGCCCTCATTCCCCAGGAGCTGCTTTCATGGCCCTTCTCTGCTGGCAGGGAGAAATCAGGACACCCTGGAATCAAGGCACAGCCAATGACAGCTTACTGAATTCTGTGGCCATCCTGCCCAAATCGGGACTGTTGAGGGGTATGCATTCAAATCAGCTTGAAAATCACTTTGCCTCCAAGGTGAATGTACTCTTCAGCTGTAGGGAGAATATTAGAACATTTACAACTCAAAATGGTCATAGTTGGAGGCCATAGGATTGGCGAAAAAGTCCATTGCCTTTTAAATATGACTTTTTGTATGTTGTTGTTTTAAAAAGGCTAAGATACATGAACATACAAAAATTGTTAGGCCCAGCCTGTCTCTTCTACCACCTGTTCTAACTCTTTTATCATTTCACTTGGTTGAGAGATGTGTCCTCTTATATTGGGGTTAGACGATATAACCATGCATTCAAAAACTGTCAAACCTCTGCTTGCCTTCTGTTTTACATTAAAAACAAAACTCTGATGCTTTCTATCAGGATATACCATACTTCCCAATTCCAAACTATTGATTTGAAAGATGCACATTTTAGAACCAACTTTTTATTTAACACAATCCTTCATATTTATCATAATAAGCATAATGACACACTATAATACAGCCCTCTTTTCTCTGTGTCCTGCATCCCATTTACCTCCATCAACAGCAAAAAAGGAAGAGACACGGATCCTGAGGCCTGACTCTCACCACTAGGCTTCCAACTCCCTGTGCACCCCGCTGCTGTGAATTCTTGAATTCACAAGAAGGAGATTTATGCTGAATCATAATTACCCATCAATGTGAGGTTGGTTTGAGATATGTGAAGCATTATAATACTTATTTCAATTGGAAAAGAGTTTGAGGCAGGGAAGATAAAGGGGAACTGCCAGGTAAACCAAAACTCCAAAATATACTTTGAAGAAGTTGCAATACAAAACCAGACAGACTTATCTGGGAGTAAGACCCATTGAAATCAGTGACACTTACATCAAGGAAGACAGATATAGAATTGCATTGTAATCCCTTTGAAATAAATGGTTACTACTTCCATAAACAGTGCATAGGAGTGTGCTGAAATCCCTATGCCACCTCCAATCCTTCCAGCCAAATATATGTATTGGTGAGGGATGGAGTGGAAACTTGAGAAGCACATTTGGCTATCAAGGAAGGAGTTCCATTGCTCAGTAGGCCTAATATAAACAATGAAGCAAAGAGAAGGACACCCCAAGATAGACAGCTTAGTGATGAATGTCCTCTGTGCCTTCTGTGCTGTGTATGGTTAAAAATACCTTGGTTGGTGGTATAGCAGGAAATGAGGATATTGTTCTGTGTCCAAGAGCAGTGGAAAGAGAAGAAGGAAATAGGCAAAAAGCTGTCTTTTAAACACAAGGTGAACATGCTGGATCAGGACAATCACCCATCTAGTCCAGCATCCCAACTGATCCCCGTGGAAAGCCTGCAAGCTGGACAAGACTGCAACAATATTCTGTTCATCAGCAATTCCCAGCACCCATTATTCAGAAGCAGAACGTCTTTTGACAGTGGAAGTAGAACGTAGCCATTGTGGGAAAACATGTCCTCTCTGAATTCATCTAATCCTCTTTTTAAGTCATCTGAGTTGCTGGCCACACTGCAGTCTATTAGAGTTGCCATATCTTGGCATATCTCTCTTGCCATATCTCTGAGTCACTGGCACATTCAACTCTTGAGGTCTCACTTTGTCCCTTTTATGCTTTGGAAACCATGGCTGAGACAGCAGGATCGTTATACTGCTTAAAACCTCCATTGCATCCACATGTACCCATAGCCCATTTCATTCTTTCGAGCATGCTTGAATGGATCTAGTATCCAGTGTTTTACTGAAGTAGCCTCTCCACCCCCATCATTCAGTCCAGACACTGAGATCTAGCTCTAAGGGAATCCTTACTTCTCTGAGAAGTGAGGTTAGAGGGAGCTAGGCAGAGGGCCTTCTTGGTACTGGTGCCCACATTGTGCAATGACCTCCCCTCAGATGTCATGAAGATAAGTAACTTTCAGACCTTTAGAAAACGTCTGAAGGCAGCCCTGTATAGGGCGGTTTCTAATGTTTGATGTTTTATTATGTTTCTGTATATGCTTGAAGGTGCTCAGAGTGGCTAGGGTGACCCAGTCAGATGGGTGGGGTAAAAATAATAAAAATATTATTACTAGTAGGATCTCATTTTGTAGCTGGCTTCTGGGCTTTTGCCCTTGTCTATTTGGGTCTCTATTGCTTTCTTGAGTGTCTTCACTATTTAAATTGTAAATGATCTATATTGAAAAACAAATCTGAGAAATGTCTATCAACAACTAATGAGATCATAGACAATTCCAACAGTGAGCTTTGAATTTCAATATGTCCTTCCTTATCTTTGTGGTGAACAAACAACACCCATTCCCGGACCTCACTGAACCATTTGTTCCCACGTGTTGCCTGCGACATGAGTTGATGGCCTATAAATTCCTCCAGGTAAGCCTCTACCTGCATCAATTCCCTTGTTGATCCACCTCTGCTCTGAGTCTCCTAATCTTTCTAGAATGATGGAAGCACTCCTGAGCGCATGTCTCCTCTTGGCCATGATTTCTCCAGGTAAGTTGGGAAACATTTAATGATCTTTAGTGGACAGTGAGGAGAATTTGCTGCTTGGGAGGGGAGGGAAGTTAGGGGTACAGATCAACACCATAGAAAGCAAGGACTGATGGGTTACCAAGAGAAAGTAGGGGAGAATTAAGTCAAGAGTATTTCTTGTGATGTCATACATATAAATGATGCCATACAGATATAGAATGAAATATCCCATTCTAACATGGAAGCTGCATTTCAACAATACACACAAAATAGTGGATCTCTCTCTCTCTCTCTCTCTCTCTCTCTCTCTCTCTCTGTGTGTGTGTGTGTGTTTATAAATATGTGTGTGTATGTCCACACAGACACACAGTTTGGCAATTAAAAAAGAGGCAGAAACAACGTACTATTACAAATATTGTATCTGAAGGAAAATCTGTGAAAAACCCTGCAGATATAAGAAAATGTTTTCAGAAATATTTTAAAGAGATGTATAAAAAAGTAAGGAAGATAAATATAAAATTGAGCAATTTCTTAAAGCAAATGAAATGCAAAAAAATTCCCAAGGATAAAAGGTTCCTACTTAATGCTATGATTACAAGCCAGGAGGTTGATGTAATGATTATAGGGGTTGCTCGTGCGTAAGTTGCCGCCACACCTGGCTAGTGTGCCTGGTTAAGCCTTTTCTGTCTGGACAGCCCTTCACTTCGTGGCTGTTTCAGTCGCTAGAAGAATCCGTAGTGGGCGTTTCTTAAACCTTTTCCAGCATAAAAGCTGTTTGACGCCAAGTCAGCTCCTACACTCTCTCTGCGGAAGTCTTCTGCGCAGGGAGGGCGTGGGTAGCGGAGGACCCGTGCTCTCCCCGCTGGTCTCTGGCGAGGAGTCCTGGAGCCCCCTCGCCGATTCCCCCATCTGCCCCCCTTTATCCCTGGTGTTATGCTGATTTCCTTCCCCAGCTGATGAGCTGCCTCTCTCCCTGCTGGGCCCTTCTCCAGCATCGCTTGGGAGCCTTGCCTCCGCCTCTGGCTCCGATGTCAGTTCCCTGACAGTTGAGATAGCAATAAATGAGATACAGCTAGGTAAAGCCCCAGGACCAGATGGTCTTTCTGCAAAATATTATAAAATTTGGAAAGATTGGTTAATTCAGCCATTAGCAGATGTGTGCAATAAAATTTTAAGAGGGGACAAAGCGCCCGAAACCTGGAAAGATGCTTTTATAACCCTGATTCCAAAACCAGATCAAGATAGAGCTGATGTAAAAAATAACAGACCGATCTCATTACTTAATGTGGACAATAAAACTTTTGCAAATATATTGGCCAACAGATTGAAAAAGGTTCTAACAGGTTATATTCATAAGGACCAGGCAGGTTTATTGCCAGGGAGACATATGAAAGATAATATTAGGAATATAATTGATGTATTAGAAAGGTTGGAAGTGAAAAGAAATTGTAAAGCAATGTTAATGTTTATAGATGCTGAAAAGGCCTTTGACAATGTTTCCTGGTTATTTATGGGGGGGAAAATCTGGAAAGAATAGAGGTCGGACGGGAATTTTTAAACGGTATTAATGCGATCTATTTTGAACAAAAAGCAAAAATTATAGTTAATAATGTGGTATCAGAAGAAATAAGAATTGAGAAAGGAACCAGGCAAGGGTGCCCACTTTCCCCTCTGCTATTTATTTCAGTTCTGGAGGTTCTGCTAAATATGTTAAGGAAAGAGGAGGAGATATAAGGCATTGTAGTAGGTGTCGGGATCTCCGCTCAGCCAAGCTGACAAAGCTCATCTTCCTCCGAGACCTTCGGAATCGCCCTCCCGACAAATAATTAATGACCTGAGTATGGGAGAGAAATAAGAGTTTGCTAGAAAGGAAAACCCCTTGGTGGATATCTCCAACAGAAGTATTAAACATAAAAAAAACCCAATATGGAAGGGAGGAGAGCCACATATGAAGAGTTTCTTAGAAAAATGGACCAGGGTCTAAAATTAAAGAAGTATGGAAAACTGGAGAATTTACTGACTGGGTGGCTGCAATATCATCAAGTTAATGAGATACTGAAGGAAGACAAAAAGAGGTTGGGATTTGAGGACAAGAAATCAAAATTCCATATAGATATTATAGATGGGAAAGACAAATTGCTGTCAAAAACATATGACCTATTCCTGAATTAGTACGCTAAGGATGAGGAGGTAAAGGAAGCCATGATCAAATGGGCCATAGATTTTGGTTACAATATTGAATTGGAAGCGTGGCAGGAATTATGGAGTGAGAATTTAAAATTTACGGCATGCATGGCACTACAAGACAATTTTGGAAAATGATTTTTAAGTGGCATCTTACGCCGGTAAAACTGGCAAAGATGTACAGAATGAAAAATAAGAAATGTTGGAAATGTGGAAAGGTGAAGGGCTTTTGGGATTTAATTTGCAATGAGCTTAAAAAAATATTTAAGTATACCTTTAAAAAAAACCCTGAAGCCTTTCTTTTGGGATTAGTGGGAAAGGAGGTTAAAAAGAAGGATAAGAATTTATTTTTGTATGCCATGACGGCAGCAAGGATTATGTTGGCCCAGAATTGGAAGACAAATGTAATACCAACTATTTCGGACTGGCAGGTTAAATTGATAATTTATGCGGAACTGGCTAGATTATCAGGGAGAATACGAGATCAGAAAGATCAGAAGTTTTCTGAAAATTGGAGTAAATATTTGGTGTTTATAAGAGATAATTGTAAATCTTTAAAGACACTGGCAGGGTTTGATTAACTTCAACAGCATATGGTTAATTAGATAAACGAATAAAATACGAGATGTAATGAAACTATGAGATACTTACTGAAGGGGGGGAGGAAGTCTGAAGCTCGGCAGAGCTAAAGGTTGTATATGAGATCTATTTGTACAACAAATGTACATAATTGAATTCTGGTTGAAAATCAATAAAAATTTAATATAAAAAAAAGAAGAAAAGAAAAGATAGGCCTTGCTTTTGTGAAAAAAGTTAAGTATCTGTGTGTGAATTTATCAGTGAAAATTTTGATTTTATATAAAGATAATTAGGAAAAATTATGGAATGAAATTAAGAGAGATCTTGAGATATGGTCAAATTTAAAACTTTCATTGATGGGCTGAATTTCGGTGGTTAAGATGAATGTATTGCCAAAGATGCTGTTTTTATTCCAAGCTTTACCAATCATTGATAATGTTAATTGTTTTAAAGAATGGCAGAAGGCACTGTCTAAATTTATCTGGCAGGGGGGGAAACCAAATGTATAATCTGTTGTTGGAGTGGCGTACAAAGGATGAACAAGTTAAATCAGTAATGATTGACTGAGCAAGAGATGTAGGACATAATATAATGTTGGAGGATTGGGAGAGGTTATGGAAGAAAGGGGTTAAGTTTACTGCATGTATGATGTTAAAAGAAAATATTATTAAAATCATGTATAGGTGGTACTTAACCGTAGTAAAACTAGCAAAGATTTATCATAACAGTGATAATCTCTGCTGGAACTGTAAAGAAAAAGAAGGCATCTTTTTCTATATGTGGTGGACCTGCCTCAAGGTGAAAGACTTCTGGGAGAAGATTTTATAATGAATTGGGGAAAAAATGTTGAGATATACATTTATTAAGAAACCAGAGGCCTTTCTTCTTGGGATAACAGGTCTGGAATTGCCCAAGAAAGGTGTTAAATTATTTTTATATGCCACGAGGGCTGCTCGAATTTTACTAGCTAAGAACTGGAAAATACAAGAATCACCAACTGTGGAAGATTGGCAGATGAAGATGATGGATTTCTTGGAGCTAGCTGACCTTACTGGAAGAATCCACGACCAAGAAGAAGAGGAATACCAAGAAGATTGGAAGAAATTTAAAGACTATTTGAATAAATATTGTAACATAAAAAATTAGAAATCACTTGAAAGTACCAAATAGGCCTAGGATTAAATTAGGATTTCTTAAATAAATGGGATTCAGAAAGTAAGAAAAATGAATAAATTAGATTAAAAATTGGAAATATTTTGGTTTAAGAATGATATTGGGAAGCTGTTACATATAGATACATGGAAATTCAGAAGGGAGGGAATGGAGGAAGTCAACCAATATGTAAATAAGTATGGATCTTTAAAGGATTAAGTTTGCTCTTATTGTTTATTTCTTTTATGGTGGTGGATAAGATGTCTATTGTATTGTTTTCTTTTTTTGATGCATTTTCTATTTCTTTTTTTTTCTTTCTTTCTTTCTTTTTGTGCTATTTGTTCTGTTATGTGGCATAATTGTGGAAAACTTAATAATTTTTTTTAATAAAAAATAAATAACCTACCTCACAGGAATCTTCTGGGGATAAAATTGGGAGGGGAGAACCATGTACACAGCCTTGAGCTTCCTGGAGAAAATGGCTGCAGATAAATAAATAAATTTTAAAAATTAGAAATTGAGAGCAAGAGAAATTGATAGATCTATTCATCTCTAGTCTAGGAACCTGTCCTCACACTGGCCAACCCACACTCTTGGAAATAAGTAAGACAGGTTAACCTCCCAACCTCTTGGAAATTATTAAAACAGTGTTCTGGATGATAGCTTCAAGAGTTTCAATATTACTCAGTGTTTTGTTTATTTTATTTCATTCAATTAAAATGCTGATTATATCAAACCCCTTATAATTTAAAAGTTTTAATTCACTCACAGATCCTCCTCTGTGTCTCCTTAAGCAAGACCAAATAATAATAATGTTAATAATAATAATAATCCATGAAGTAATATTTTGCTCCTCTCATCAGCATTACCTCTGAAATGCATATATAGATTGAACAGGACGGGACTGACACATAATGGCTATGTTGAAACAACTTGTGAGTCTTTTCAAGATTCCTGTGTTGCCAGTGCTCTGCGAACAAATATAGGTATGATTTGCTTGACTTTTTGTCTTTTGCTGTTGGATTAGATCCAGGTTAAGATAGTTGAACTTTAAGGGCTCTACTGGCATATAGAAGTTTATGTGGGGCAACTCACCTTTGAAGAAATTGAGGTGAGAAAGCTGTGGTACTTCAGCTGTAGATGAATTAGAACTCCCATCAGCCTCAGCTAGCCTGGCCACCAGTCAAGGATGATGGGAGATGTAGTCCAACAACATCTGGAGGATCACAGCTTCCCAATCCTGAAGTAAGCAATGGCTGACATAGGAAAATGGGGAATCTAACATTCCGTGATCACAACCAGTGGCTGAATTTGGGTACTGATCTCCAAGCTTGGAGAACTTGATTTGCATTAACCAGTAATCCCTGCTGATCCAAATCAATGAACTCCAGTTTAGTTTTGGTTATCAAACTAGAACAATAAACCTGGAATATAACCTGAATATCCCCTTTGCGATAAAGGACATTATAATTAAGATTCCTTTCACAGATTTATTTTAAAATAATCCAAAGCTGAGCAATCAGGATGGGAGATGAAGGTACTTCACACTTTCATGGCTCCCAATCCATCCTCAAGTAATTTTGAAATAATTATCAGTGATGAAATGATGAGGAAGGAACCAATATAAAGGAAGTATTCCTGTAGGTTACCTCTTAAAAAGGATTTCCATTACCCAGCTTGATTCAGAGCGGGCCCCATTTTGTAGTTCGCCTCAAGTACCAAAATGCCTTGGGGCAATCCTGGGTGGGATGGTGGTGCTCACTTGACCATATGTCCCAACATCACTGCTACATTTTTGGAGGGAGAGGAGCAAGGGGGCAGTGAGGTTGGTGCAGTGCAACTTTCTTGTCAAGTGTATTGCGTTGGGCACACAGGAGTTCAGGGAAGCATTTGCCCCAACCTCCAAACTGTTATGATCGACCAGCAGAGAGAGTGCAGTGTTTGTCAGATGTCTTGTCAGATGCATAGAAGAAGGCATGAGCCTTTGTGCTACAAGTTTGACCTGAAATGCAGTTCTGCATACATTCCAAATTTAATGCAATTTACAAATTAATTGTAAACATTCAAGTTTAAAAAATGAAAAATCCAATTCCAGAGCTGATATTTAAAAGTATTAATTTACCCCTGCAGTCAATTTATATTTTGTCACTACAGAACCATAAAAACAGAGGCTGGTCATTTGGATGAAGGAGGCAGGAGACCTCTGCTTGTGGAAAGGGGCAGAATTCTTAAATGCCTGCAGAAAACTTTCCTGTTCCATCAGGGCTATGCAGATCATTAAGAACAAATCTTTCCACATTGGTTAATTGGTATTTATTTATTTTAGAAGACATCTGAAGGCAGCCCCATTCATGGAAGTTTTTAATCTTTGAAGTTTTATTCTGTTTTTCATGTTCTGTTGGAAGCCACCCAGAGTGGATGGGGTGGGGTAGAAAATTATTATTATTATTATTAATAATAATAATAATAATAATAATAATAATACAATAATTTATATTTAATACGGTTTTTATTTTATCTTTTATGAATTATTACTGGAAAATATTTTGATATTTTCCCTTTTATGATATAGTCATGATATAAACAGCACCTAACTTTAGAAAGGGACGCGGGTGGCGCTGTGGGTAAAAGCCTCAGCGCCTAGGGCTTGCTGATCGAAAGGTCGGTGGTTCGAATCCCCGCAGCGGGGTGCGCTCCCGTTGCTCGGTCCCAGCGCCTGCCAACCTAGCAGTTCGAAAGCACCCCCAGGTGCAAGTAGATAAATAGGGACCGCTTACTAGCGGGAAGGTAAACAGTGTTTCCATGTGCGGCTCTGGCTCGCCAGAGCAGCGATGTCACGCTGGCCACGTGACCCGGAAGTGTCTCTGGACAGCGCTGGCCCCCGGCCTCTTGAGTGAGATGGGCGCACAACCCCAGAGTCTGTCAAGACTGGCCCGTATGGGCAGGGGTACATTTACCTTTTACCTTAACTTTAGAAAGCCAAACTGAATAATACTTTCCATATTGTTAGTTGGAAAAGGTCCTGATTCAGGCAACAAAGAAAATTGGAACCATTACAATTAATGAGCCTTAGGAGCAACGGATCTGCATATTTCTTCCAGATTTCTTTCACATTCTTTTTCATAGGGAAATCCCAAGTGCAACTTTCAAATAGATGCTCGTCATCCCGCTATTGCTTCTCAGGTGATTACAGCTTCACTGCAGGGAATGGTAAATTCTTTCAGACAAAGAAGCACTGCTGCAACACTGAACTGTGCAACAATGCAACTCTCAGCCGTAAGTTTCTGCATCATTTTAGAATCCTTAGCATGTCAGGGTTGTGCACTGGATTTGGACAAGGCTAGTATTCTTAGTCAATTAGCAGTGCTCAGAGGCACTGTGCCTTACTCAAATGGGTTGAGACAGCCCCAGATGGCTACAGGTTGGGTTGAGCAGTACAAGACTATTAGGGCCTCTCAAGGGGTGGAGATGGAGAGGAAAGCATGAGGAACAACTGTGAAAAAGAGGGACCTACTGGGCAGCTACATCACTCTGCCTGAGAAGGGATGGGTTGTCTTTCCAACTAGGCCTCTCCTTCTTCCTGCCGCTCAAAACAGCACCATGTAGGATCAGATCCTCCTCCTGATAGGTGGGAGGATCTGATCCTGCACAGTGCCAGTGCCCCAGTCCCAGTTATGTTTTTGCTGGATGTTAAGATATTGTTACACACTGTCCATATATCCAAGTGATTTGAGATTCCAGAGGTACCTGGTGTGCTTTAACCCAGGGTATGTGTTTCCTGTGGGACAATAATGCACAACAGACACTGTGATGTCTTTATGATTTATGGGTTATATATAAATATATACAACATGAGGCTTAAAATGAAGACATCCACCAGAAGATGGTGGCACAGCAGCATTCTCACCTTGGCAGCTTTCTTTTCTTGAGAACGGTCACATTCCACTTGTTCTAGATTTGCTAACCTAATTCTGGTCATATTACTACACATGGAGAAGCCTCCATTCCTTTGATGTGTTGCTGTGTTAATCTGTTATTTTAATGACCCACTTTTCCCAAATGGTTACCTCAGAAGTAGATTGGTTCAGAGATAAGTCATGTTAATTTCCTAGGATTAAGAGGTGTCTAAAGAGACACAATTTAAGAATTTTGCCCAGATTATTTAAGCCAGTGGATGAGTAAAAACAACAACAACAACAACAACAAAACTGGTCGAAGAATACAAAGTTCAAGACCTTTATAACACTCCCTATGCACGATTAGCCTGTGAACAATCTATTTCAACCAATATAATTGGATATCTAAGGTCATGAACAGCTCATAATTAATTTATGGTCCCTTCAAGTTAACTTTCAATTGAATATTCCAAAAATGAACCTTACAATCCACCCATCTTGTTCAGGTGTCCTCCTAAATCACCCTTGAGCTGGTTCTGGTCAGTTTTTTAATTGGGAAAATAAGCACTATCTAAGCTGGGAGTTATGAGAGTGCACAAGATAAGTCCCTACGTTACAGCGTTCTCTGAAATTTATTTATTTTATTTATTGAATTTATATACCACCCTATACCTGGGGGTCTCAGGATGGTTCACAGAAACTCATGGATAACTCATTGTTAAAGAGCAGGAGAGAGAGAGAATCTCCATACAAAACCAGGGGACTAAGAGCCTATATTTTCAGAGAGGTTACACCATAATAGATGGCATGAAAACCTTCAGGGAGATTGAGAAGGAAAAGAAAGTTCACAGTGCCCCACCTCAAATTTGGTAAAGGTCATTCATCTCAGACACCAGTGGTGACTTTGTCCTATGGTCAGCCCTGAATGCAGATTGTGCCTTGATCATATTTATTCAAGAGTACTTGCAGCTCCCCCACCTAAACTGTAAGGCCCTAGGGTTCTTTTCAAAAATATAACATACAGATACAAAGACAAAGTGATTAACATGCTCACTATACTTTGGATTTTGGCAGTTCCTGATCGCAACATGCTGGCTGAAAATGGTCTGCAGTGCCCATCCTGCTTCTCCAAAGGAGAGGAAAAGTGTGAAAGTGAGAAGACCATCAACTGTCTTGAGAATGAGACCCAGTGTGTTGATTTTCAAGGAGTTCTTAATATAGGTAACATTGCTACTCAGACGGGGGGGGGGGGGAGGCCGACTCATTGGCTGGGTCATGCAGATTCCCTCCTGCTCTCCCTTACATCCTCTTCCTTTCCCTTTCATGTTGCTGGAAAAGTGAGAGGAATCATATCTCTCAATTGCCCCACTCTGCATCCTTGCTCAGTGTTTTGTTAGAATAACTCAGACCATAACTGCAAGGATATATAGTTGTGCATCAGAATTTCCGCTCTCTTCTGACTGCACCTTGTTTTCCACACAACTAGCATTCTTTTGAGGCTGCATCACACTGTGGACTCATGCCAGGTTCACACACTCAAGAGTCACACACCAGAAGAGAGGGAGTGTTGTTTTCAAATCTTGCTGTGTGGCCACAGCATGTGGCTTTAAACATGTCCAGGAGATGGCAGGGATAGAATTCCTCCCATTTTATTGCAACTCACTTCCCCACAAGAATTTGATTGGCTTAATCTAGTTAATTAGGCCTATTCTCTGATGCACTAATTTTATTATATTTTATAAATATAACCTGTTTATTAATAATCTTTGTGTCTTGAGACTCCTTTGGGTATGATGGCAATGTTGATTTACATCCGAGATATTTTTTTACCTGAACTTCTGATGTTGAAAATTTTGTATATTCATATTCTGATGAAATTATGAAATTTTTCAGATTTCTTAAATATATACAGTTTAAAACTAACTTATTAAAATTCTCATTTAGCATCACAAGCACAATCTCCAATTCCTGGATAAAGGACTAATGTCAACATTTCTCTCCCCCCCCCCAAGCTCTCTTTCTGCAGCACCATGATTTCACTTTCCAAGGTTGTGGAACAACAGATTTTTGTGCCATCCAGAGAAATGAAAGAAGAATAATCAGAATTGGGAACTTTCTCCTTTTTGTTAAGCAAATAAGCTGTTATAATGCTTCACGAATCTCACACCAGCTTGAACATGAAGGGTGAATAGGACAGTGTAGACCTTCTCCTTGTTTATTCCAAAATCCATAGCAATGAGAGGGAAGTGGAGTCCTGGTGGTGAAATCCAGGACTCAGGATCTCTGGTTCTTACTTTTTTCATTTTGGTGGTGGAAAAGGAAAGCAAGTGGCACAGAAAAAGGGGTTAAAATTGCCAGTTTGCATTTCTTGATGTAGAAAATATTGATCTGGTGACATCTTTCCTATTCTGATAAATTGAAGAGGGCTCTGGAGGCTTCTTTGTGTGAAAGAAACAAGCAGAAGGTTCCTTCAGAGAAGCTTAGTACAGCTGGGTTAAACTGGTTTTGTTATCTTTTTATTATTATTATTATTTTATAAATTTTTTATTGGTTTTCCAACATGAATTAAACACATTACAACTCACAATACATAGACAAACAAAACATATAAACACGTATAATTTCATAACCTCTTTTTCTTAAGCCTTATTTCACCGACTTCCCCATGCCTCCCTTTTCTGCATCCCTGTTTTAAAATTTTCCAGCAACCCCTGATTTCGATTAACTTATAATTCACTTTCTTTAATCCTTCTTCTCTTACCCAATCATTTACCACTGCAATTTTGTTTTACATTACCCATAACATTTTAGCACTCATTAATTTTACAACAGTTCTTAAGATAAGCTTTGTATTTCTTCCAATCTTCTTCCACCGTCTCTTTTCCTTGGTCACGGATTCTGCCAGTCATCTCAGCCAGTCCTATGTAGTCTATCACCTTCATCTGCCACTCTTCCAGCGTGGGTAGTTCTTGTGTCTTCCAATACTTTGCTAAAAGAACTCTTGCTGCTGTTGTAGCATACATAAAGAACGTCCTATCTTTCCTTGACACCAATTGGCCCACCATGCCCAGGAGAAAAGCCTCTGGTTTCTTATGAAAGGTACACTTAAGAACCTTCTTAATTTCATTA